>NC_133565.1:20311456-20683956 GCF_048773025.1 Camelus bactrianus | reverse complement strand
AAGCTGATACATGAATACATTTTTTTAAGTAAAGGAAATATGAAATACTCATATTCGCTCTTGAATTCCATAATCATGTAAATGATCACTTTTTAAACTGATAGATATTGAGATACTTCTGCTATGGACTTAAAAAAATTCTATGTATTTTTATACAATATTTGTATAAAATAATTTTATACAAAATATACAATATTTTTACCCAATAAAACCTTTTTAAAATTTAAGAAAAACTCATCTACACGCTCAAATCTGCTTTCTTGGTCACAAATACCACAGAACCCCACCTAGTTTCTTCAATATTTGAAGGAATCAACAAAATTGACCAAACACAGCAGAGAATTGTTCATTCTCCCTGTCCCTTCTTGCTAATTAAATGCTTTGTGTTTGCCATGGGAAAGGAAGGTGGGGGAATTTTGCATTTCCAATTAATTGCAGATGCAGGAACACACCAGTTGTGTGATAATTTGCATCACTGGTCCACTGGACAGCTCTGGCCAGTGGGTGGGGATGGGTGGGGTTCAAACCCCTTTACCCAAGGGGCTTCCTCTTCGTCCTTGCCACAGAGCTGACATTTGTGAAAACCCTCTACCCTTTCTTTTGTTGTCTCTATTTTTCCTGACCTCTACATATCCCTCTGATGTATTTCTTGTGGTTGTAGGCCTCCTAGGCTATTTTGAGATCTAATAACTTTGTTGTTGGTGTGGCTCAAAGCTATAGAATAAAGACAGAACGACAATCAAGAAAGCACCAGCATTTCTTGGCTAAAATACTAACTCCTTTTCCATAAATCATTGACAGGACCTTCAGAAAGGCAAGGTCGGCTGGTGGTAGCTTTCAGAAAGGGCTCATATTATATAATCCCCAGGCCCTGAGGCCACCCAGAGTTGATTGTTTTCTCCTTGTTTTGGGGTATGAGTATGCATGTGTCAGAGTGTGGGAATTCAAACACATGTGCTGGATGCTAAAACACACATGTGGCCTTAAACATTCAGCTCTGTCTGCTCCACACCCTGACATTAAAACAAGTTGTCTTTTGGAATAAGATTCTATTGCCTAGACTCTTAGTTGAACAGGATTTTAAACTCGTGAACTTTGTTTACTTTAAACGTTGAAAAAGATTAAGAACCGTCAAATCAACCAGGTAGTCCTTGTTCTCAGCATCCTGTTAAATTTCAAAATCTGAAAAGTGAATGTTGCAGATGAAGTTAGGGTCCTGGAGGTCAGCCTGTGGATGCCACAGCATGCTGTTGTGAACTGACCATGTTTGCCTGGAGCTCTGTCACTGGGCTACATGGAGAGGAAAGGACGGGAGACAAGCCATTAGCAGCAGGTCAGTATAAGTCGAATGGTGCTTATGCAGTGCTTTGACATGGATTTTCTCATTTTATCCTCACCATGACTCTGCACAGAGATGAGTAAGACAAAGAGACCTAAGGCTGGCTAGCCATTTCATCGATTCATTCATTTATTCACCTATTAATGCATTCACCATTTACTGCATCTTATTCTGTGCTGTTCACTGTACTCCAAGCCTGGGATATATTTATTAGAAAAACAAGCATGGCTCTTCCTCTCATGGAATTCATACACTAGTGGAGAAGGGTATATAATCACAGCAATAATTAAATAATCACAGACTGAGATAAACAACATGAAGGAATGTGATCTGCTTTTGGAGACCACATCACATAAGAACATGGCTTAGACTCACCAGGTCATGGAGAAGGTGATGACGAACCTAGGATCTGAAGGGTGATTAGAGGCAGGCAGACCAACAGGGCTGAGTAGGGAAAGAGCTTTCCAGACAGAAGTTCCAGTGCATGACAAGGTTCCGTAGCTGGAGGGATGACAGCATTTCTAAAAAACTGAAACAAGGGCAGTGTGGCTGAGGTCGGAGAGTGATTTGGAAAATGAGGCAAAAGGAGAAATGGGTAAGTTGCAGATCACGCAGAGCCACCTTGCGAATTTTGTCACGAGCCTCAGAGCAATGGGAAATTGCTACAGAGATGTCCTGGTTGCCAGATGGACGAAGGCTTGGAGGTGAAATCCATTATTATCGTCAGTTTGAGCAAGAATAGTTGATAGCTTAAATGGGCTATTGGCAGTGCAGACGGAGACATCTGGACGGGTATCAAGATTATTTAGGAAACAAAACCAACAACACTTGCGTGATGAATTGGGTATCACAGTTGAAGGAAATTAAAATGACAAAGACGATTCCTAGTTCTCTGGCCCATGCAACTGAATAGATTCAAGTGTTATTCACAGAAATAGCACCAGAAGAGGGCTGGGCTGGGGTGCAGAGAAATTCAAAGATTGGTCCTGGCTTCGGACGTAATAAGATGCACGTGGCATGCAGGCCTCCAAATGGAGATTGTGAATGGCTAGTTGAATACATCGTTGTGAAGTTCAGAGCAGAGGTCCTGGATGAGACAGACATCCCTAAATCATCAGCATTTAGATGGTTCCTGCAGCTAGGGGTGCCGATGACTGTCTCGGAGAGGGGTCATGAGGAAAGACAGGAACTCAGACACAGCTTGGAGGAACTCCATCAGGTCAGCTAAGAGCAGGAAGACGAGCCTGTTATGGCTACTGAGGAAGAGACACAGGAGGATGAAAGGAAATATGAAGAGTGTCCTATGAACTGTGACAAATACTTTGGTCAGGTGAGATGGGGACGTGAAGGAAGAGGTCCTGTTAGATGTGATGTGACGACGTGGTCCTCAGCCTCTCCACCGGATCTTCCCAACTGACATGCTAATGAGCATGTGAACAGGGTGCTTAAAGCTTAAAAGGAGGGACATTTTTTTTTTCATTTCATGGCAGTAAAACATTTACTGCCTCATAATAACCTTGTGACCTTATGAAAAAGGACTTAAACTCTCTTCGCTTTGGTTTCCTCATCTATAAAACTGAAACATAAAATGCAATTATATATTTATTACTATATATTATATTTATATACGCAATACATGTTATGTATACACAAAAATTGTGGTTAGGTGTCCTGAAGCCTTTTAATGCTTTGGCTTCCTCATCTGTCCTTATCAGACTGTCCTCACCCTACATTGGTTCAATCATGCTCAGGACCCTTGGCTTTGCCATTCACACACCCAACTTTGGACTTTCCTGCTCCTTGAATCTGAGACATCAGCTTGTTTCCATGTTTGGGTACCAATCTCAGCCTTCAAAGTGGAGGAGACAACCGAGACACCTAGGGCTAAAGTTCATGTAGCAAGAACACTGGCGGAAATCAGCCAAGACCTCCACAGACAAGGACACGCTGTCTATGTTTCCTTCACATAAACCAAAAATCTTTTCAAATAAAATTCTTCAACTTCATGTCCAAAGGTACAAACAATGTGTCATGACGGATGAGTTTAACCAGTTGGCTTTTAATATTACCTTAGACCAGACTTTCTCAACTTTGACATTATTACTATTAACACTTTGGGTAGGTTTTGTGTGTGTGTGTGTGGTGTGTGGAGGGACTGTCCTGAGCATTGCATGATATTTGTCAACATCTCTGGTCTTTCCTCACTACATGTCAGTAGCTATGACAACCAAAAATGTCACCAGGTATTGATTGCCACATGTCCTCTGGAGAGGTAAGCAAACTCACCCTTGGTTGAGAATCGCTGTCTTCAACACTTATCTTCCTGTGCCGTGTTGCTGTTCTTTGCAACCCTCACTTTGGAAACAAGTAGCAAATCCCTGGGGCCTCACGTAAAAAAGTGCTTGCCAGTCCCCTTAATACTTCCATTCAGGATTCCTGGGTGCACAGCAAAATAGAAACTCATCAGTTTCGTTTTGTTTTACTGCCATGCCGTAGGGGAAAAGCAAATTTATCTGGGTGTGCACGAGTGAGATAGAAAGATGTATTTTTGTAACACAATTAAGAGTGGGGAGAAATCGCATGCAATTAGGTTGGAAAATGCCTTGTTTAACATGCATTTGGCATAACATAGCCAGGAAGTTGCAAATTATAGAATATAGATTTTCATTATCAGGTCTGCATAAAGACCCGGATTTGCAGGTGGGTGGAAAGTATGTAAATTGTTTGATGCTGTTAACTAAGGCTTAATATTTTTCTACCTCAATTTTTACTGCTGTTTCTTTAAGCACATCTGCTATATTTGCATTTTTTTTCAATTGCTCTTTTTTGTAGTATGTTCCTATCATGGTCTCTGCCATAGGATATCAACAGCGTATGGAAAATAATTTCATAGTCTTCAAAGGCTGGAAAGAGTAGAGAAGGGACATTTGACTGTCTCTAGCCTGGGCACACCCAGTGTGACTGGGAAACCATGGAATCTGTTTTCTCATTGGCCAAAAGGGAAGGGGGGGGTGTGTGGTCACTATTCATTTTCTAGTTCCCACAGGACTCCCTGACTTTTTAAAAAATAATTCATCACTTGATCATTTTAAGGATTTTTTTTTTTTGGAAATTCAGTTCATCATGTCTATTGTTTTGTACGACACATTCCATCTGGCCTTTATTTTTTGCCAGTAATCTGCCTGTCTTAGTGCAAACCCTAGCTTACCATGGAGTAGCTGGAAAATTTAACTCTATATTCAGGGTGATGAGCAAAATATATAAAATTGGTGCTGCACGGACCAGATGGGAGCACAAACCAGGAGCAGATACTGGTGACTCCTACTGTGCAGAATGTTAAACTCTAAGTCATTGGATCCTGGAAAAGCACAGAGGTTGAGGGTGGCCAAAGGGGGTTAAAGGGGAGAGGACCAAGAGCGGGGCCTGGAGCAGTGGGAGGCCAGGAGTGTGTCAGGTAGCAGGCTCATCGCTAGTATCCAACGTGGCCGTATTTTGATATTTTAAAAGCAACACACTGTGTGCACCAAGCCTGATTGCTCTACAACTACACTTAGAGCTTTTTTGCAAATATAAACTAAAATTTTTTATTTACTTTTTGTCTATTTTGCTGCAATGTTCAAGGAAAGACCAGATCTTAAAAAAAAAAAAAAAAGTTTATTTAGAAAGTATCATAGCGTAAACAAATTGTACCACTTTTTCTTTTAAAACAAGACTTGTGATGCAAAGCTGAAGCCACTCATGAGGACTGCGCTTTTCTAGAACGTTGGTTTTATTTTAAACAAACATCTGTGAACCATACGTGATTAATAAAGATTTCCTTTAAGGCAAAAAAAAAAAAAAAAAAGTAGTGGCGAAAACCCTGAAGTGTTAAGACCTGAATCCAAGACTCAGCTCAGCCACTTGCTAAGTAAGACTTTGAACAAACCATTTCTCTAACCTTAAGTTCCTTGCCAACAAAATAAGGGCGATGTCCTAGATAACAAATTCTGTTGCTTCGAGATTAGCATCTCATACTGCTAAGTCATCCCCGCATTGCCTTCAGAGACTGTTGAAAAATAATCAGCAATCAGAATGCTTAGTCACAATCTTCAATTATAAGAAGAAAATGGATCCTTCTATAGGCCTGGCCCATTTCGGGGCAGGATGGAGGAGGAGGCAGAAGGAAGTGGAGGGTGTACTAGGCGGGGAGGGGGGCTATCTCTCCCAGCTGCTCTTATGATGAGGAAATAACTACTTAATGGCTGGGCGATTTATAAAGCAGCTGCCGGTGGTGTAGGGACACAGCTGTTGTAAGAAGAAAAAAAAGCACTCGACTTTTTCTTCTCGATATCCCACAGCAGACAAATTAGCCGTGTCGCTTTGAAATAAATGATTTAACTCCCGGTGAGGAATGTTCTTGAGAATCCCTTGATGAGTAAGGGTCTGAAGGGTTGATAAAGTTTCAAAGCTCACATTTTGGGAATAAATCTTCAAAGCATGAGAACCTGACAGAAATAGCAGCTCATAGGAAGTATATACGGCCTCCCCCCAACCCCGCTTGATAGTGCTATAATTGATGGTCATTATTTTTACTCCCAGAGGTAAAATAAAATCAAAGTGATAACATGTCAGAGCAATTTTTCCTTTGTTTCTGGGCCAGGAAGTTGAGAACAAAAGAAGATTCCATTCTCTAATGGCATCGGCTGGGTAAGCAGGGAGTCTGGTTGGTCAGCGCAGGAGAAGGTGGCGATGGAGTGAGAATTAGATGCTCCCTCACTAAGTGTCTGAGAGCAGGTAACTGGATGAGGGGCTTTGCCTGTATTTTCTCACAGGACCCTCAGAGTCATTCGAGAAGGTCTCACGTGTCTTCACCATCCAGATGACAAAACCAAAACCCAGGTAACTTGCCGGAGCTCATCTAGCACTGATGTTTGGAATCATGTTGAGAAGTTAAAATAATGGTTAAGGGATTTCAGGTCAGCCTATTCGAACCTGGAACTGTCACTGTGTGATGCAGTGACTTGGAAAGACTTGCCCTTTGGCACCTAAGTGCAGTTCCCACTTAGCCCAGTGGCCAGCAGACTAGGAGTTCAAAGTCAGTGGCTTTAATTCTATCTGACTTCAAAGCACTTGCTCTTTGTGCCGTAATTTTCTATGCCGAGAGTAACACGGGTTTGCAGGGAAAATTGAAATAAAATAGGTAAATACATCCAACTATAAGAAATCCACTTAATACTGAAAAACAGGACATGTTAGCTTTCCTAATAGTACATTTCTGTTGTTAAGAAAGAAATCTGAATCAAAGGAAATATAATTCTGATGCTTTTCAAAAGATGGTCATCGAACAGCCTTTACTCACCTCTCGTAATTTGGAGAATTAACTTGTGTGTTGTCAATGGTCCAAGCAGGACATGTGCAGTATCTTGCTTTGTGAAGAGTTGCAGGAGTCCATCTTTCAATAAATTCCCCCTGGAAGGAAGGAAATAATCACCTAATCTCATCATCTCCAGATTGAACAGGATCTGCTCTATTACAAATCTGCTTGGACAAGGAGCAGCTCCAAGGGCCAGCCTTCCTCCAGCTGTCTAAATATTTCTTAGCTCCAAAACCTGTCTTATTCTTACTTCCTCCACAAATCCTGCCCCAAGGTCTCTAGGCCACACTGACCTCTTTCTCCCTTCCAGACTTTCCAAGTCCTCTGCTTCTGTGTCACATATTTGGGAACGTGTTTTAATTATTTTGTGTTATCTTCTAGTTCATTTTAAACCAACATTTGTTCCTTGAGATTGGAGACCATACAAGAAATAATTTTTGGTCCCTGCAGAGTTCAGCCTTACAAAGGGAGGATAACAGAAGAATGAATAATACACATTCGGTTTTTAAACCCTGGAGTAAATGTTCCCATAGCTGTAATTGCTTCTCCCTCAAAAGCTGAATTTATTAATTTAATTGAGGCTGTATGAAGTCATGATGTATCGCTGACAGAGAACAAGCCTGGGTTCTCATCTTGGCTCTGCCAATTACTCTGTGAATAACCTCAACCTTGTGATCAGCTCCATGGGAAAAATAAAACCTACTCCAAAGGTGGTGGGGAAGACTGAATTACATAATTAACGAACTAAATCACCAATTTCTGATAACTAATACATGTCATTTTCTGATCTTGTTTTTTTCCTATACTGATTATTGAGACAAGCCAGGCTCCCTTGTCTATACTGAAGAAAGCGTTCTCAAGAAGAATTTAAATCTTTGGGGTTTTGACATGTTTGTAAAGCTGGGTTTATAATCCAGAGATGTGGTTTTAAAGTAGGAAAAAAACCCCACAGAACAAATATTCTACTGATAGAATGCCTCTGTGTAATGCCCTGTGAGTCATAAAAACCTATTAAGAGTCGATATTTAGGAAGGAACTCAAATATCACCTGGGTATTAGGCATCTGTGCTCCAGGTTGGTAGACTGAAGGATAAAGCAGAGAGAGATGAGACAGAAAGATGGGGGAAAGATGGGAGACCTTGCTAAATTTCTCTGATCAGACAACTCTTCTATTAAACACAATGTCTATGTCAGACTATCTCCAGTCTGGATATCTCACTCCACACTATTTCCTCAATTCTCAGCACTTGAACTTGCTTCCTAAATTAGAGTTAAGCAGATCCTACCCTAAGATATATGCTTTAGGCCCACAAAACTTGGATTTGCTCCTGGCTGGGGGAAGGAAAATTTTTAACTGTGAAACCAGTTTGAAATTTTATTATTTAACTGAACATATTCATTGTAAAAATAAGTCATTTTATGTTTAAAAGTGGCCAAGTTTTTTTTTTCTTTTTCTTTCCCTTCTGAGCTATGAAATGGATTCATCTATCCAGAGTTATAGAAAGAATCAATTATAGGTCATGGAAAGAACAGAATAGCCTATTAGGATTGAAAAATGTTAAACATGCTTATGTGTGTGTGTATTTGTGTGTATTTATACCTTATCTACGTATGTATGTATGTATGTATGTATCTATCTATCTATCTATGCATCCATCCATCCATCCATCTGTCCATCTATCTGTCCATCTGTCTATCGATCCATCTGTCCATCTGTTGATCTATCAATCTATCCATCTATCTATCCTTTATTGCTTAACACGTGATCCTTTAACAAGACTTGTAAAAAGGAGAATAATTATTTTTCATTTAAAAGTGTATTTATCATTTAAGAAAGTGTTTATGAACACTAGCTTGTAGTTAGAAGACTTAAATTTTGATCTTTGGTCAGTTTTTTTGACTTGGGAAAGTTGTTTTTCCTCTAAACACCTCAGTCTGTGTTTAATGTTAAGTGGAGATTATAGGATATATTTTAGGCTTATAGTAAGAACGAAATGAACTAATTCAAGTAAAGGCCTTAGCATAATACCTGACAGGTACAAAATGGTAACATTCAAAGAAGGGTTATTATTATCATCTTTCCTATTACTTGTTAAATATTTAGAGAGGCAAATAATTTGGTTTACCTACTTTATAGTTGGGTAGATTGCGACCAAAAGTTTAAATGTTTGCTCATAATTACTTAGGAGTTGGATATAATATAGTTTGTAAAATGTAGAAATTATCAACATCTTTCATCTTTCCCTCTTAAGAATCATTCGTTAAGAACTACAAATTATAAATATTTCCAGGCTCCGAGCTGAATATGCAAGATCTTCTGGAAACAGCAGGCAGGTGGGGTTGGATTTGGAACTTGCCTAAAAATTTAGTCCTTTTATTGCTCATGTTGCTGGAAAATCAATGTCTGGAGCCAAACAAGTTGTTTTCTTCTCTTGACAAAAAGCAGATCAGCAAGTTTTCATATTGCACTATTTTCAATGGCAGGAGCATCAACATTTTATAACAAGAAAAAAATTTAAGTTCTTCAATATTTGGAAAAGAAATGCTTGTAAAATTTTTCACATCCCTTCACCATCTGGAAAAGCAAGGTTTTTACAGTTGGTCCTGATGATCTTCAGAGTCACTAAGCATCTGGGAAAATGACCTCTTATTTAAGATATTTCCTCCACAGGACATCACAGTGTTCAACTTTCTATAATTTTACACTTGCTAAGGACTTATCATGGAACGTTAAGACAAATATATATGCATGGCCAAAACTAGAGCCTTTTTACTGAGGAATGCTTTGGGGTCACAATGAATTACAGGTCCATGAGTAAAACCCAACAAATCTTGGCTTTTTATTTCTCTGCTAAATTCCACATTTGAAGTACTTATGAACAGCTTCTCATGTGCCAAGCACTGGGCTGGAGATGGATAATTCAGATGGGAACCTGTATACCCACACTCTTCTAAAGCGGAAACCTTGCTTATACAAAGTCCCTCGCATCCTTCCCCACACTCTCAGAGCTTGGCCAAGTGCAACATGCCTTCTCCCCACAGTAATTCAGGTTTGCTCACATCCAGCAAAGGGGTCCTCGGACTTATGTTAGAATAGTGATTGATTTCCCTATATATGAGCAAGATGGGTTTTACTGGATCTAGACAGACTTGTGCTGAGGGAGATCACCTATCCACACTTAAATTGAGCCTAAACTGCTATTTTTCTAAGCCAAATAGTTTTGCAAGAAATTGTGCTAATTAATGTCTTCCTTTTCAATTTACACATTGGAGTTTTGACCTCAGTATGCAAATGTATGCAAACTAACCTAGTAAGTCTTTCTTTACACTCTCCCCAATTATATGAGCTTATTGCCTGGCCATGGGAGGTCACTCCTCTGGGCCCAGTTAGATGGTGACCTGATTAAGGGCACATAGAGATTCATGTAGTTCATTAGTGATTATCGTAAGGTTGAAAGCATGACCTTTCTTTTCAGGGCGTATTTTGGTGAACTAGATATTTAAATTTCATTTTCTCCCAGAATGAATACATTTTTAATTGTCCTGGCTGTGTTTCCTTCACATTCTAAACACTGAAAGCCCCTTTTGAGCTTGTGAGGCATAAGCCCTTGGATAAAGACTGTCTCCTTCCCAGGGGACTTCAGTTCAGGTCACAGGGCAGCGCGATCATCTGGCAAATGCTCAATGGATGTTTGCTACTGAACTTCTTCCCTGCCCCCATCTAAGAGGCTCTCTTCCCCTGGGCCTGGAGACCATGACATTTCATACTTCAGCTACAATTTAATGAACAGCTATCCCTTAGCAAGAAATAAAGTCAGAGGAATCTAACAGGTTCCTACTCAGTCCTATGGAAAAATGAAGCCCACCTATTATGCAGAAAGCTAGTCCATATACAACTCAACCTGTGGTGTCACCGGCATTGGCAAGGAGGGACAGCTGCTTTGAGCTGTAGTGGAAGGAGAGAAGGTACGGGGAACTAGTCTGTCTCCGGAGGTTCTAAAAGTGTGGCCCCTGGATCAGCGGCATCAGCATCTCTGGGAAAACATTTTATGACTGAAGTTCTCAGGCTCTACCCAGACCTACTGAATCAGAAGCTCTGGAGTGGGTCTAGCAAACCTTGCTATAACCTTCCAAGTGATTGCGATCTACTCCCAAGCTTGAGACCTATTGTCCAGATGGGCCATGCATCACGGTATCCCCGCAGCATGGCGCCATGTGAGAAGAGATTGGTTACTGTCAGCCTTTGGCCAATTTAGGCTAAAGTTTACCAAAGTAAAATGCCAGACAACTCCTGGTACCCACTGTACGGGACCCTTATCTTATATTACCCACTTGTGTCCTGGCAGTTCTTTTTATTTCTTGGAAAACAGTAAGTGATTAATACATAGCTATACACACACATATACTTCTGTGGAAGGGTGGAACAGAGCTATGGCTCTGCATATCTCAGGCTCTGAGGTGACTGCAGAACATGAGAGAGGGAACTCTGCAAGAGAATGGACAGGAAAGCAAACTTCTCCTTTGTGCTCACAAAGTCAGTTTCTAATGCCAAATATTGCTTCAAACATGACCCCACTGGAACCTGGATTGTTACAACAGCATCCAGGATCTTTTCCTACCTTCAGAGCTGGCTTATTCTAATATGTTATATAACTAACATTCAGAATAATATTCTTCTGGGGTCCCCATTGCTTGCATAACTTCTTTTAGAAATTCTCCAATTTGTGGGTTGGTAGCTCTCTCTGTGCTGTGTAGCCAGGTCATCACGGGAACAACTCTACACTAATGTAAACGTCTCTCCACCTAACTGGATCCTCCTCTAAACTAGAGATTATCATGAAGAGAAAAAATTCATTAATTACCTTGTGAGATTCTTTTATCATGTTCCTGAGATTTAGCAAGTTTCCTGAAGCTGGCTTATAAGAATGTGCCAAGCATGTTTGTTTAATATGTGAATAAAATTCGTTCCTGGCCATGAGGTTTATGATCCTCCTGTCTCCCATCCTTGCCCATTTCCTCTTCTATCTGTCTCATCGTTGGCTCAACAAATCCCCCTGGAGTCCATTTCTTGCTCAACTGCTTGTTCAAGACACCTTTCAGCCATGCCTTCCATATCTTGGGGTTGACATCACATTTAGGGGTACACAATTAAATTCATCAAAGCTGGCCGTGTTGCGGAGAGCCCAGTTCACACTTCAGGGGCTTTGTGCTTCCTATTGGCTCCGTCTCCAATCTAGAAATCTGAGAAATTGGCTCCGTGAGCAGCTGCACACTTCCCTGCTTAAAATTTGCTCATCATCGAGCTTCAGCTAATGATTCATTTTGTCTTTTTAATGAGCTTGACAGCCTGGTGAGATGTCAGACAATGAAAGTTCAGTGACTTCTCCCGCTTTTAACTCTCAGAGGAAGCATCATCCACTTAAAGTTATGGACCTCTCCCATAAAGCCTACACAGCCCTTGATGCAGCTCTATGCGTCCACGCTCTGCTTACAGGCCCTCTATTGTAGAAAACAGCAACATTTGTTTTGGTTGCAGCATTCTAAGCCACACTGAATGCCTATAAAAAGTTAACCAGATGTCCTATGCTAATGAACTCACCCATGATGGGTCTTCCAAGGGAAGTCATCTTTTGAAGGGGTTCCACACGATTATAATTTTATTACCTCTGACTGACACAGCCACAGCTCAAGCCAAAAAGAGAATAGAGGTGGGGTATGATGATTGTTTGTCCCCATTTGACTGAGATGCTCCTCTCCTTTGTGGTTGATTCCTGTCCTGACTTATGTGGCAAGGTCCCTCCTAGAGATTTCAAACTCTGGGGGTGGATAGGAAAATGCAACTTGGCCTCATTCCCTTCTCAGTCTCCCATCTTCCACTTAGGTAACCATGAGGCGTCTTCAGGAGCTGCTGGTTCTTGAGCTCATGCTCATGGTATTGCAAAGCAGATAATGCAAGTTTAAGCACACCAGTACTGCCAACACCCACTAACTGTAAGCTTCATACATAAATATCACTAATTTTTTTTGCATTTGTTTGTATTGTTTTCACCTTTACGGCTTACATTCATGTCATATGAGCTCCTTTTAAAGCATAAGACAATGTTTCATAAAACCTGAAAGCATAGGTTTGGGAACAAGGTAGATACGCTCTATTATTTATTACATTAAGGACTGTCGAGAGTTTGTTCTCCAATCATCAGTGTGATCATGTGTAAACTGAAGATAATGACTTCTACCTGAGGGAACTGATGTGAGAATGCACTGAAGATTCATTCATTCTACAAATATTTTTAAACACTTCCAGGAGTTGGACCAAGGGAAGAAGATACTAACATGAACAAGACAAGAGTGTTCTTCAACTCCTCCTGGGGCTCCTGCCAGGAAGCTTCCATAAACAAGTAATTGCAATCAGTGTCATGAAAGAAAAGGTGAAGCATGTTTTAGGAATTCACAGCATGGCATCTACATAATCTGGGACCATGGAAGGAAACTGTCACAACATACAAGTTCAGGGGATACGTCCAACTGCCAAAGGAGGAAATCCCCGGTTCACCTGCTACCAGACATTTTGGTTGAGAGCCGGAAAGTGAGGGGTGGCCAGTTAGACAGAGGGGGTTTGGGGGAAGACAAAGAGGGGAGACCATACCATGTGAGTAAAGGCCTGAAAAAGTCCAAGGAGCTTCAGGGGACTCTCAGGAAATCAGCATAGGTCAGGCTTGGCCCGAAGGTGGAAGGCCCCGTGGGACCTAGAAAGGCTGCATTACTACATGCTGGATACGGGTATGTTCTCGACAAATGGTCACTGCTATATTTATCATTCAAAAAATATGTTTTAATTGACTTCTAGGAAGTAGGTAGCATTCTGGTCAGTAAGTACTTTAGCATTTATGTTTTTTCTACAAGATAATTAGCAGATCCATCCCTCTGTGGGTATAATCCAGAAATGTGAAGTGGTAGCCTGAAATCAGATTGTCCCCAGCCAAACAGCAGATTTTTTTTTTTTTTTTTTTAGTATTCTATTCTATTCTTTAGTATCAGCCAATAGCTCCACTACTCCCATGGGACACTGAAGTCCAACTGTTAATATATTAGCAGCTACACTGTCTCCCCAGGGCAGAAGCATGCCAGTCACCTCAGACAAGAGGTTTTGACAGCTTGGCAGCTTTTAAATGCCTCACTTTGAATAAGCAGGGTACTTTTCTGCAAGGATTTAAAGCCATGCTATATGAGTTGCAATTAGTGGCTTCCCACAAATTATACATCACTCCGGCAAGTGCAGTCTTCCTAAAGTGTTTGTTGACTGGCTTATGGGATTGCACTTCATTGTTCTTCAGTGCTCAAGTATTTCCCTCCCCCGTTTATTCCCACCCACTTATTGCCTATCATCCTAGGTACGTTCCCAGGGGGACTCCAGCTGGGTGTTCACAAGGCCCCCAACTAGGGACAAGCAAAAGCGATGTCACCTGTTGCCTTCAAAAATTACTTTATTTGCTTGGCAGAAATATTTTTCCATTTCATTTTCAGAGGGTAGGTGATACCTAACCTACACTGGTTCATCACATTTATTATAGTAAATAAAAGATGCATGCTGATGAAGAAAATGTATTTACGGTAATTCAATACAACATAGTCACCAGGACTGAGCAAAGTCATTTTTTTCACAGATAGTAAAAGCAAAGTTGGTAATGAAACATCAGAGACTGATTCTTGAGGCACAAAACACTTTCAGTTGCACTGACGCGCCATCAGACGCTGAATCCATACCATTGAACCTGGGCATAATTTTGCCAAAGGCTTTTTGCTGCTGCAAAAGAGGTTCTGGGGAGATTGCAAAAGAAAAAAAAAAAAATTTAGCAAAGGCAGGGTATGCTTGATCATTGCAGGCAGCTAGCTGGTTTGGCATAACACCGCCTTTATGTGGAAGGTGGGAGCATTGCAGTAGGCGACCCCCTAAATGGAGGCTGCCCAACCAGCGAGTGTCAGCTGGGAATTGATTTCAGGCAAAGTGCAGGTGGGGCATATACGTGACATCATTTCATTGTGAAAAGAACAGAACAACATGCTAGATATTTAGAAGTCTCAGACTCTGCCTGCCTCTGCTGTTTCCCAGCTCCCAGACGCGAAACAGATCACTTGAACGCTCTAGGCCTTTATTTCCTTACCTGTCAAAGGAAGGAACTAGGTAGATAACCTGCAAATTCCCCTCTGGTCATAAGATGCACCTTCTCCAGATTCAAATTCCAGGTCATTCTCTAATCCTATGTCTTGGGACACCATTACTCAACGTCTGGACCTTAGTCCCCAGTATCCTAGAATAACAACAACAGGGCACATCAAATCATGTAATTTGAAGATTAATTGAGATAATGTATGTGCAAATCCCTAACAAAGGGCCAGACACATAGTAAATCTTTCAATACATATGCAGGAGCCTTGCTAGTGATGACTTGGAAAAGAAAATAATTTTTTTTTGAAAAGGGCTTCTGGGTACCAGGCAGATCCTTACCTAAGTAAGTGGTTTCTCATAGCTAACATTTGAAAAGATTAGCAGGGGAGAGCAAGCTCTGAATAAAGAAGAGAGGGTAAGGTTTAAAAGAGCCTTTGCAAGGGGAAGATGTAGCTCAGTGGTAGAGTGCCTGCTTAGCATGCAAGAGGTCCTGGGCTCAATCCCCAGTGCCTCCATTAAGTAAAGTTAAAAATATAAATATAAATTTAATTACCTCCCCAATTTCAACAGAACAACAACAACAAAAATAGCCTTTGCAGCCACCTGGCAGCCCTAGAAGCAGCAAGGTGGTCGCTGACAAGGCTAGTTTGTCAGGTAACTGCTGTAGGAGAGGTGAGACCCTGCCTCAGGATCCAAGAAGTGCAGTAGGATTTGTGCTTCTTGTCGTCTCACAGACACACTCAGTAAAGAGCCCAGTGTTGAGGACTGGAGTCAGACATGGCCGAGATAAGTAGCCTTCCATCAAAAAGTCACGCCCTTCCTTCCATGGTGTGGAGTGACCGCAAGAATGAGGCTGCCCACCCGCGGCTTAAATTTCTACCTCTGTATATACAGTATATACACATGGCCACATGGCCTGACCACCCCCCCCCGCCGCCCCCAGATGGCGCATGCATAGAAGTGATGCAGGGCACTTCAGGGCTGGGCATGCGTAGAAGTGATTTGTGACCCATCTCAGGGCTGGGCATGCGTAGAAGTGATGTGTGATCCCCCTTAGGGCTGAGGATGTGTGGAAATGATGTGTGGCACTTCGGGCTGGATTCTTAAGCAGTGGAGGTTACCTTCTGTCCTCTCTTTTCTCTGGATCAGCTGTCAGATGCAGATGTACCAAGGCCTCAGGAAAAGGTGACACTACACATGACAGGGGCCCGAGGTCACCAAGTTCCCCTCACCCTGGAAAGCTGTCTTTGAAACTAGGATCATCTATGTTGTACCCTGACATGGGTGAGAAATACATTTCTATATTAAGTGGCAGAAATATCAAGGTTTATTAGTTTTTCTAGCAAGCATATGCTGACATGGCAACATGGGTGAGCCTCAAACCGTTTATGCTGCGTGAAGAAAGCCTTGTGTAAAAGTTATAGACTGCATTAGGACAGTCACATGATATTCTAGAACAGACAAAACTAATGGGAAAATATCAGGCCACCTGCAGCCTCTGGAGGTGTGGGGTGGGGTTTGACTGGAAGGACGCATGTGGAAACTTTCTGGGGTGATCTTAATATTCTATATAATAAAATGAATCACATATAGTTTATAGGTGAACTACTGAAGTTGGGAGAGATTAAGAGTAAATAGTCCAAATTTTCACTAGAAGAATGAAATTGAGTGGGATTTGAATCGAGCTCTGACTCACTTGCTCGTTCCTGTACTGGAGTCAGTGGACAGAACATCTAGATGACTTGGTATGAGTCTCTATGAGAAGACAGATTCAGGGGGTAAAAAAAAAAAGACCTGCGAGACTTTGAACTGCAAAGACAAGCCAGGTAAAATTCATACAAGGTTCCAACCATGTACTGCCAATTAGCACTAATGCTTAGATCTAATGTGGGGTTTCGGAGGGTGGTGACATTCACAGATGACTAATTAACCTGGGCAGCAGATCTGTTTCATTTACTGCCATGACACAGCCAATCAAGACTGGCTTAGTGTTTGCTCGTTTGGAAAATGATTAGGATTCCCATTTAGACTTAATTACAGTGCAAAGGTTGACAATTATCTTCTCTCTATAGAAGCATCAGATGCTTCCATATCTCGGTGAACATGTGCCTATAATTATGTCTAGCAGAAAATGTAACCCAGTCATTACCTGGATCTTATGCCTATAATTAGGGATTATAAAAATACCAAATGGGAAAATTGGGTTGGTGGGATGTTAGGACTGGTACAATGTAGGAATCTGTGTGGAGCTTTTAGCAAGAACTCAGTAGCAACCAACATCTCTTGGATTGCTGACCTCTATTAAAAATAATTAGAAAGTGTGAGAGAAAGGTGAAAATTATGGTACAGTGAAAGTTAACAGTAATTGCTCTTCTAGGACTTGACTGCAACCACTGAAAGTCCCATGGGCACCTCAAATTCAACACAACGAAAAACAAACTCATTAACCATCCCTTGCTCCTCCTCTTGTGTTTGTTTCCTGCCCTAGATAATGGCTAGACACACAAGAATCATCTGGAACAATTGTTATCTAGCTCCTTTTGTCTAACCAAAGAGATGTAATTCTAATCAGTAAATGTTCCTGATGATGTTCACTCTTCTTTATTAGGTGACACTTCCATCCTTCTGCCTTCAGCATTGCTGTACAGTTAGTTTCAAGACGAAATACAAATGATCTGCCCTCCCCTACCTTCTCTCCTCTGAGGCTCATCTTTCACATTTTCCCCAGAATGACTGTTTCTAATCACAGATGGAACTGTGTCATTCTGCTGTTCAGAAGAGTCCACAAAGTCTACTGTTTCCTAGACAGTGTTTATGAGGGCGCACCAAGCATTTCATACTTTGGATTTTGTGCCTGTTTTGCTCTCCTGCCCCACTCTTCAATCTGGCAACTAACTTCACCAAATGACTTACTGAGTATGTCATGTAATATGCTCATTATTTTAGTTAGCGCTTGCAGTTTCGGCAACTACCCCAAAATGCAGCCACTAAAGCAACCATTTTTATGTTGCTCATGATTTTGTGGGTCAAGAAAGCAGGAATAGTTTGACTGGGTGGTCATTTCTGACGAACATTACATCGGCTGAGGCAGAAGAATCTTCTTTCAAGATGGCGCCTTCACTCACATTCTGGTGTCTCAGAGCTCCTTGGTCTCTCTCCTGCAGCTTCTGGTCTCCAGAGTTTCTCCCCTTGGCTTAGTTTCTTGCAGCATGGATATTTAAAGGAAGTCTCACCTTTGCCATAGGGGCTGGATTCAGTGAGACGCGATAGAAACTGCGCAGCTAGTGAAGGACTATGACAGAAAGTGGGTGTGGCAACAGTTCCGCCATAATCCTAAAATCCTAAAGAATAACAACCTCCATAAGGAAGATCATGAAACCAAAATGCAAGAATGCCAAGAAGAGATGGCAAATTTAGCAGGAAGATATGAAATGCGAGCTGGCAAATTTCAGGAAAGAAATAAATGAAAAAATACAATTATTGCAGAAATCAAGACAAAGTTGAAAGGCATACGAGAGAGAGAGACTAAACACAAGAGTCATGGTAAAGACATAGAAGATAGAAATGAAAAAATCAGACATGGAAAAAGAAAAAGTTTAAAATGTTTAGAAAGAAAATAACAAGCTATGCACTACAGACAAAAGATATCTAACACGCATGTCATTTAAGTCCTGAAAGAAGAAAGTCAAACTATAAATGAAACAAATATTTAAATAGGCAATTAAAAAAATACTTCCTGACACATAAAGGCTATGAACATACATACTGCAAGGGCACACAATATATCAGGGAATAGTGTTCAAAGACAATTTTCAACATGAAAAATCTCAGAAAACATTGATCCATGAGCCCTTCTTGACAAAACTAAAAAAAAAAAAAAAAAAAACTTCAAGGAGCTAAGCACTGCCTGGGAGGTGAGAGCAAAGGAAGTGGAGGTAGCCATTATGGTCAGTGCATCTGAGTGGAAAAGGAAGACTAAATCATTGTGCACATGAGGGTGGGAGAACAGATTCACATGTTATATGTCCTGACGATGTAGACATGACCCGACAGATACAACCTGGGGAGAAAAGGAAGGTGAGATGTAAAATAAGTATGCTGATTACCTCAAAAAATACCTGAGTTAGAAGTAATTTTACTTAAAGCTATTAGAGCATGTAAGAGAAAAAATAAGTGTATTAAAATTTATTATTGCTCTTAGCAAGTAACTAGTAGCAACCATGTAAAGAAACAAAAGACTATTAAAAAAAAGGTTTAATTTATCTGTTGCTCCATAATAAAGTAGACAAAAAATAAGTGAAGGTATAGAGTATCTAAATAACTTAATTTAAAAAGTGGACCTAATGGATATTTACCAGACTTTGTACACTAGGAGATAATATACCTTGCTGACAGACCATACACAGAAATTGGCTATAAATTGCCACCCAATAAACCACAAAAAAAATTCTAAATAGTAAATATTCAGACAGCATTATGTCATTACAATTCAATAAAACTATTAACTATAATCAGAAAACAAATACTCCACCAGTTTATAAATTATATCTTAATAAATTTATACATTTGTAGTATATAAGTTTATAATTTAAAGTTTATAAATTATATCTTAATAAATCCTTGGTACCAAGGAAATATATAGTTTATAATCACAGCCCATCCAGAAGATTATAAAAATCCAAACAGTATTTGGGAGACAACTGGGGCTCAGAGAAAGCTCATACATATGCCCCGCTATTTTTATCACTAAGCAGAATAGACTAAACATCTGATGTGAGATGTTAGAAAAAGACAACAAAATAGATTTAAGGAAAAGCAAAAGGGACCAATGAAACTAAATTAAGAGATTAAAATGTTAGAAATCAGATTAAGAAGAAGTTAAACTAGTAATTTATAAGCTGATTTTAATAGATTATCTACTAATCCATCAAGACAAAAAAACGTACATACACAAAATAAAAATAATATGGGGGTAAGTAACAAGAGGAGGAAGAGAAATTAAAAGACTCATAGAAATGGTGCTACTCAACTTTATGCAGACAGGTTTGAAAATCTTTGGGAAACAGAAAAAAATTAGTGGAATTACTAAAGCTTACTCCAGAAGGGCTATAAAACCTAAGTCCAATTTCCAAAATAGACACAGATAAGAGGTGTCAAATAACTACTAAAAAATGATCAGGGGAATTATACCTATCTTTGAAGGCTAGATAATATTATTTAAATTATTCTACAGCCATAGATGAAAAAATTTTCAAATACTTTTTTTTTTAATTGAAGTTGGTTTACAATGTTGTGTTAATTTCTGGTGTATAGCATAGTGATTCATATATATATATTCCTTTCCATATTCTTTTTCATTATAGGCTATTGCAAGGTACTGATTATAGTTCCTTGTGCTGCACAGTAGGACCTTGTTGTTTATCTATTTTTTCCCTCCTCCCCCACTCTTCTCCCTGGTAACCATAACTTTGTTTTCTATGTCTGTGAGTCTGTCTCTGTTTTGTAAGTAAGTTCATTTGTGTCCTTTTTTTTTTTAATGGCATTGTTCTTTCTCTTTCTGGCCTACTCACTTATGAAATGAGCATTTAATTTTTACCAAAGCCTGATAAAGGTTATATGCACACAAAGAAAAATACAGAACCAGTCTTTCTTATAAATATTATAAATATCATACTGTAAAATATAATTTCAGAGGATAGCATAAAACATATGATATTAGCATGTTTTGTTATTAACATAAATATTAACAGATTGCAGCAGTATATTTAAAAACCATACTTAATGGTCAAGTAGAGATCATTCCAGCAACACAAAGAGAGCATATCATATAAAATCAAGCGTCCTCATCTGGCCTGCATTTCTTTACTAAAACTTTGGCATGTGGCTATGAGCGAACTCTTATCCAACAATGACAATAAGCCAAGCGTTGTTCTAAACATTTTGCATCTGTTAACTCACTTTATCCCCCTAAATGTTTATTTCCCCATTTTATAGATGTGGGAAAGCCGACAGAGAGTGATTAAGTCACTCGCTCAAGGTCATACAGCTGGAATATGATCCCAAGTAGCATGGCTCCAGAGATTATAATCTTACTCATTTCGCACTTCTCCAGGACCTAAATAAAGACATTCTTGCAGTTTCCTAATGCTTAGGTTACATGCTGCACACGCACTAGAAACGTTTGGTAATTACATCATTAACTAAGGGAGGCTGGTTATATGTCTGAGGCATCTCAGAGGCCATGTATGGTCCCACTGGTGATAATTTATGCAAGGCCTTTAGCACATGCCTGGCCAAAGCAAGTCTTCAATCAGTTTCAGTTGCCATCATGATCATCATGGAAGGGCATGGTGCTCTGAGTGTTTACTTTCCTGTGCATCATGCGTGGTGTCATGACTTCATGTCCCTTGAGCCTGAGTGTTTGTTATTAAGTCTGATAGTCTTCCTTACTCCTCAAGAGAATCCAGTCAGGGTGTTTGGAAAACTTCAGAATAAAGAAAATATGATAACACACACACACACACACACACACACACACACACACACACACACACACACAGGAATATTACTTAGCCTTTAAAAAGGACATCCTGCATTTTGTGACAATATGAATGAGCCTGGAAGACATTAGGCTAAGTGAAATAAGCCAGACACAGAAAGGCAAATACTACCTGATTCCATTTATATGAAGAATGTGAATTAGTTAAACTCTCAGAAGTAAAGAGTAGAAGGGTGGCTGCCAGGGGCTGGGAGTGGAGGAAATGGGGGGATATTGGTCAAAGAGCACAGTTTCAATTATACAAAGTATGTTCTGGAGATCTGTACAGAATGCAACTATAGTTAATACTGTATTGCGTACTTGAAATTTCTGGGGGAGTAGATCTTAAGTGTTCTCACCACAAAAAAAGCAACTAAGATGATAGATATGTTAATTACCTTGTTTGTGTTAACCATTTAACAATGTACACGTCTATTAAAATATCAAGTTGTACACCTTAAACATATACAATGTTTATTTGTCAATTATGCCTTAATAGAGATGGAGAAAGAAGAATTATTCCATTAAATAGATGACAGCTCACCAGTACGTGTTTTATGTATGCAGGTATGCATGCATTTCACTTGCAAGACAAACCCGTGCAATTTGAGAAGGCCAGAAGGCTCGGAATTATTAGGAACAACAACAACAAAAAAACCCTCAACCAACAAACAGAGAGAGGGAGAGCAATCAAGGGCATTGACTGAACCAGGGCTTTAGGGAGGAAAGGCATTTTGTTCTGTACTGATCACCCTCCAGGGACTCAAACAGCCTAATTCCAAATCTTCTCATTTTTCTACAGGTGACTGTCGGCATGAGGAGCGGTGAAACGAGACTCCCAAACAAGAAGTGGTTAATCCTTTGTTTTCATACGGCTACACAGGCTCTTGACGTTAATACCGGGAGGTGTCAGCTGCGCCCTCTCATCTGTATTCGTGTCAGCTTTACAATGTTACTCAGCGGTAATAGATCAGGATTCCGGCGCATGGAGCATTGGCAATATTCCTGGGAGTCAGGGAAGAACGCGCAAGCATCTTCACATGCGGGGAAAGACACTAACTCTTACTTCTGCCTCCTGCCTCCTAGCAAAGAGCAAGCTCTGTCAAGTGTCTCTGATTACACGGCACCATGTGGTCCCTTAGTAAATAGCAATTAGTGGTGACGATGGATGCTGAGGCCTCATGAAAATAAATTCAGAAGGCCAGCCCAGGACGGAGGAGGACTGAAACTCCCACTTACTATGAGACTGAATGCTTAGTTGCGTAAACAGTCACACAGGTTCCAGTATTGCTTATCCAGGAAAGAAAGAACAATATATTACTTATCCAGTAAAAGACAGCAAAGCACCAAATATGCATTTTTATATTCTAAATAAAACTATGAATGCAGGAAATAAATATATATACATATATATACACATACATATATATACACACATACATACATATATATATGTATGTGTGTATATATATGTACTTTCAAACTTTGGTTAACTACTTGAAAAAAAACTGAAAATCAAAGGAATCCTTTAATTTTTAGCCAAATGATTAAACTATAAACTAGAAATCATTCTTTCAAACGGCTGGAGAAGGTAGTGCGGGGAAGTGGCTGACAGCGTGGCATCTGGAGTCGGGCTGGCTTGCTTTTACCCCCACAACCTGTGAGAGCTGAGATGAGTTATTTAACTTGAATACGCCTCGGTCGTCTCACTTGTGAAATGGACGTAATCCTAACACTTTGCCCACTGATTTGTTGAGAAATCAAATGATACATCGCGTACAGAGAGGGGCATTCCGAGCAGAGTCAACAGCCTGATTTTTATGATGAATTCCATGACGAAATGAATACAAAGATGGAGAGTGTTCAGAAGCTTTTATGGCAGTTTGACAAAGTGATTTTATGTTTGTTGAATCAAATCATTGTTTTAAAGGAACATGTATAGTGAATGCTTCCTTCTACTTCAGTCAATTTTTAGGAATTCATTTTTATTGTATTTTATAAAAATATCGAGGGGAAAAAAATAGAATTGGTCCTTAACCAACAATTTGAAAAGCATTGATCCAAAGAACATAGCACAGCTCCTGGCCCACAGTAAATTCTCAGTAGATGTTGGTTGTTACTTTTGTTACTCATAATAGTAGTTATAACTGCATCATCATACCAGCTCTAAGTTTGCCAGGACCACAGTGGCCACCCCACCTGTCCCCTGTTCCAGCCATTGCTTTGGTGACCAGCCCTTCCTGGGCCCCCACTTGCTTCCTGACTCCACCTTGGATGATGCTCCCCTCGTTCCTGCAGCCCCCGATGTGGCTCGGGCTATCACAGGACCCCACTCAGTACGGGTGCATCTAGAGCTCAGAGGTGAAGGACGCAACGCTGCAATGGCTGAAGGTCTGCTCGCTGGGAGGCAGCCCCTAGAAGATGAATTTCTCCGCTTTCTTCCCCCAGACACACTGTCCAAGACTTGGTGAAATGGCTTCTCGGTGGACGGTGTCACAGGATAGAGCACTTGGTGGCTATCCCAGTTCAGCCCCCCATCCTCAGTGGGCTCCCCTCCCTTCCACCATGCTAGTGAACATCCCAGGAGCTAGAGCATCACACAAGGTCTGTAAAGCTGTTTCCCAGTGTTTCTAAGTTCAAACATACTGAAATGCCCACTGGTCATAAACATTCGCAGGCCAAGGTAAAGCTACTACATTCAGTGGTTGAATTCGCTTCCCAGGGCTGCTGTAAAAATGCACCACAAATTAGGCGGCTTAAACATTCACTCTGTCACTTTGGAGGCTGAAAGTCTACAATCAAGGTGTCAGTAGCACCAAACTTCCTCTGAGACTCTGCATGAGACACTTCCTCACCTCTTTCTAGCTTCTGGTGGTGACCTGACATCATAGAGGTCCCTTGGCTTATAGATACATCACGCCAGTCTCTGTCCCTGTCATCATAGGCTGCCTTAACCATGGCTGTTAGTTTCCGTATCTGATGCTTTGACATCGGTGGGCTTTGCTGACCCCGGAGGGGTGGCCCCTCCCCAGGTTAGCCAATTCCGAGACACACTAAAGGCTAGTGGAAGAGCTCCCGTTTCAAATGCAGACCGACCCGTCCAGAGCCCACATCCGCGCTGCCTCCTGTGTGGGGCTCCCACACACCAATCCACTGTCTACCTGCCCTCATCACCCCGGTGCCAGCTACCAGGCAACTAGGGGCAGTCGCTCTGCTCCAGCACCCACTCAAACTCTTCCAACTAGCTGATCCTTTACCGTGTCTCACCCTTCCCTTCGCATGGAGACCCCAATAACGGCTCCTCCCCCTGTTTTCCCTTTGGCCTCCTATCTCCTAACCAACCCAGGTTCTTCCCCATCTAGAGCATCCCGTGCCCCCTGCATCTGTAGAACTAGGTTATAGGCATCTTTCTTTATGATGGTTGTGTCTGTGTCTGTGTGACTTGCCACAGCTGATTGAAACAAATCCTGGGCACCCCTGTGACCTGTGTCTGTGTCTCTTCTCTGCTTCTTATAAAGGACAGTAGTCACCCTGGATTAGGTGGGCCCAAATATGGTATGACCTCTTTTTTTTTTCTTTTCTCCCAATTGGACTATAGTCAATTTACAACCTTGTGTTAATTTCTGGCATGACCTCATCTTAATTTGATGGCATCTGCAAAGACTTCATTTCCAAGTGAGGTCACACTCACAGGTACTGGGGTTAGAACTTTCACGTATCATTGTGGGGAACATAATTTAGCCCATAAAAACACTCTGCAGCCAATATTGAGAACATGTACTCTTATGATTTCTGCTCTTGGTCTGGTCTGCAGCAGGAGTTAGCAAACTTATTCTATTAAGGGCCAGGTCATGGCTATTTTAGGCTTTGCCACTGTATATGGTCTCTGTTTTTATGTATTCTTTTTCTCTTTCTTCTTCTGCCTCTCTTTTTCTTTTTGTTCCCCTTTCAACCCTTAAAAAATGCAGAGAAAAAAAAACTTAATTCTTGAGCTATACTAAATCAGTCTGTGGGCTGGATGTGGCCTGAGGGCTATAATTTGCTGACTGCTGATCTGTAGCAGGGATCAAATGAGAGAAGAGGGAAACTAAACAATGCCTAGCAGATACTCAGCACTCCTCGTGCTTATTGAGTTTGTCGGTCAACCTTGAACCAAAAGGTTGCCAGATAATTCTCATCTGTGCGGCTAACCGTCAGGCTACATCCTGTTTTCAAAAGGTTTTTTTTTTTTTTGCTGTCAACCCCCTAAGAAACAGAAGTTTAAGAGAAAGAAGATGAGGAATGGCATTTGACAACACCATGGTACATGCCCCGCGTGCTGTGCTTCCAGGGGTTGGAGGGGGCGGTGGCGATGCTGGTGGTGAGAGGGTCCCGATGGTGTGCTCTCTGGGGTTGCTTTAGCTGCAGGCCCACTTAGAATGTCAAGCACTGCCAGGCGGTCATTCAACCAGTGCTGTTTGAATTACCTTCTATTTGACCAGATAGTTTGTAACAAGAAGGATGCTCCTCCTCTAGGAGGGAGAAAACAGACTTGAATCAGAGCCAACTCTGCCACCTTTAGAAAAGGTAATAAATTCTTTTTAAATAGGCCCATCATTGATGAGGTCAGGAGGACCGAACAAAACACAGTACAGCAAACATTTGCCTCCCGGTTAGGGAGGAGTGCCAGGGGAGATTCAATAAAGCAGATGCCATTGCATCTGTAGTGCTGGGCAGTGGCTCTGACCATCTTTTCCAGGGTCACGGAAGAAGGTGTGGGCAGGTGTCCTTGATGGTGGTCCCTTGGTGGCATCAGCCCACCGCCTCCTTTTGTCCTGAGCCTTCATCACTCTCTCTTGACTGGGAGAAGAGATGATGTCTGTTTGCAGGTCTATTCGTGAAAGTCTGGGCTTGGCAGACCAGCCTCCCTAGGGAACCTGATAATTAAGATCGTTGCTTACTGGATATGATGATGCTTCCGTCTGCCTTGAATGCCAAGGTCAATAATTACTTTGTGAACTTTACCTGAGGTCAGCTTTCTAGGTATTTGCTCTCTCCGTAGGGATGGCAGGGCCCCTGCCTGTTCCTAACACATTTTAAATGCCTTCAACGAGTTGGAATGGCAGTGGGTTTTGGAATCAGGTGACCCGTTTTTAACTCACAGCTCTGTGACTGACAGGCAGTTAGATATGGGGAAAGATTCTTCAGCTCTTGGAGGCTCATTTCTCTTTTTTATTAAGAATGATTGCGCTTATATCAGAGTATTATCATAAGGATTACATGAATTTATAGTCACAGAGTCCTCGGAAAATATTAAGTGGCATTCCTCATCTGGAGTTTTCACCCATGCAGTTCATCACGAACATTTGGGTAGGTTTGGCAGAGTTAGCAAATAAAAATACAGAATGCTCAGTTAAATTTGAATTTCAGAAAAACAACAGGTGATTTTCTAGTACAAGCATGTGTCCGACTTACATGGGCCATCCTCGTACTAAAAATGACTAATTGCTTATCTGAAATTCAGATTTAACGGAACATCTTGCATTTTATCTGGCAACTCTATAAAGTTGGAGGGATCATAGAATCCTCTTTACAGAATACCTTTCCTTAGATTCAAGGGGTGAACACTATCAAAGTTACTTAGAACTTTCAAACCAAGCTGTTAAGCTCTACCCAGAGTCACCTGGCAGGATAGTATAAGCCTTAAACATTCTGGCTTCTGATATTCAAAACAGGAAAAATATTCTATAAGAACAGAGCCTTGAAAAGTGGAGGTTTGAGGATACTGTTACAGAGTTTTAAAATGAGAAGGAAAGAAAAAACACATTACTATAAAATAAATAAATAACAAGGACCTACTGTGTAGCACAGGGAACTATATTTAATTTCTTGTAACAAGCTATAATGGAAAACAATCTGAAAAAAAAATATATGTATGCATGTTTATAACTGAATTGCTTTCCTGTACACCTGAAACTAACATTGTACATCAACTACACTTCCGTAAAAAATTAAATTAAAAAAAAAATTAAGAGTTCTCCAAATTTGAGAAAAGCTCCTCTGACCTGTTTACACATGTCCAAAGCAATTTACAATCACCCATCCTGAGCCTCAGAAAGAAAAGGCAGGTACTTCCCACCTCTGCCAATGCCCTCCTGGTCCTAAGGAGCCAAGACCTGCAATTGAATATTTGGGCAATTCAGAGGGTCACATATTTGTCTAGAGAGGGGCTTCACTTGTCAGCATTCCCAGTGAAGTAACTTAAAAACAGATCACATGCTGGCTATCACTGAAACTCACAGCCTTCTGCCTGTCTCTGAGCCAAAATGCAAATGCTTTCCTCTAAGGTTAGAGGTGAGCAGGGGCAGAACATGAGACACTGTGAGTTTAATAATAACTGTCTCCTGGAGCTGTGAGGCTTAAACAGATGATGTGTTACATAGAAAACCTTCAGCACAGTGTGTAGCCCATAAATATCACGACAGAAGGAGATCAGAGAGGGGCAACTGAGAAACGGAAGTGCCTGGAGACGGGGTCCGGGGAACACTGGAGCATCTCCAGCTACACGTTATGAAGCACGTCCTGTAAAGGACACAAAGGCTGGTTTTTCTTCACCTTACAGAGTTTCATGATCGAGTGGTGAGAATCAAGAAAACACTCAGTACACGTGTTTGTGTAGACGGTTTCTGGGAGACCTGTCTTCTCCCCGTGCCCTCCTGCATTCCTCGTGTCTCTTCCTTTTCTTATCTTGACGCCAACCCTAGTGAATTAGGGTCCCATCCTTATGACCTCACTGAACCTTCATCACCTTTAAAGGTCCTTGTACCAAATATAGTCACATTGAGGGTTAGGACGTCAACATATGACTTTGGGGGAACACAGTTCAGTCCTTAACAGTCTTGTTACATTTTCTGAGTGCATCAGCCCCCACAGCAGCGCTGACATCTACTTGACAAGATCAATTTTCACATGACAGGACTGAATTCCTGCTAAAACAATAATTAAAATAAAATCATTGCTAATCAATATTTTATTGAAATATAGTTGATTTACAATGCTGTGTTAGTCTCTGTTGTACAGTATGGTGATTCAGTCATACACACACACATATATATGTGCATATATATACATACATACTTGTTTTCATGTTCTCTTTCATTATAGGTTACTACAAGATATTGAACATAGTTCCCTGTGCTCTGCTGTTTACCTATTTTATATGAAGCAGTATCTGAGAATCCCAAACTCCCAATTTGTCCCTCTTCCCCTTCAGAATCCTGAGATTAAATAACTTTCTGCCAAGTAAAAAGCAGAGTTCAAACCATGATCGCTTGGATCTAAAATTCATTGTCTTTGCAACAGGGATTCTGCAACTCCTGGTTGAAGGCCCGAGGTCCAGGTTTGGCTCACTGATTTACTGGCTAATAAAACTATTTTACCGGCTCACCCTGCGTTTACTGGGCTCAGAACCTGTTTCTATGAATCTAATCCCAATGGTTATGAATAAATCAGAAGAGCATACATTAACTTATACTGGAGGATGACACTGTTAAGATAACTGGCTTGGTTGGGTTATTTGCCCAAGGAAACTTCTCTTCTAGTAAGTCAACCCAGGAGATAAAACAGCAAATCAGACACTTGCTTGTTGCACGAAGAACTCGATAAAAGGGGAAGTGGATATTCTGAAGAAATATGTTCACAACTTGGATCCCTGAATAAATATCTCACGATGCTTAGACCTGAGCAATTGGCAGTGGTTCCCTAAGTCCGAGCAATTTCCCCCTTGGCCTGGAACACTAGGACAGTGTCAAGGACAGCATTCCATTTTGTTTTCCCTCAGCAGTACTTTATTGTGAAATTATCATTACTTTGATTTTTCACTTGACATTCCCGCCCTAAGGATTCCTGAGAGCGAATCCTGTGTCTCTCTTGAAAATATAATGACTTTACACCGAGCGTCATTGGGATGGAAACACTGGTCCCTCTCACGCTCTATAAAAATGGAATGCCCAGTTAGAACAGAAGAGAAATATGCTTTAAAGTCCCATATAACCTAACTCGTTAGAGGTCCCTGGGGCAGACTGATTAATTACACCGAGAAAGAGATTGCCCCTCCTTCTTCACCTAATCCTACATTCTTCAAGTTTGTGGAGAGAGGCACACACGTACAAGAAAAGAAATATTTGGAAATGAGTTGCTAGTTGATGGATGAAAAAAAGAATAACTATTTGCATTGAGAATATTTGCTTTTCTGACGTGTTAAAACACCCATTAATGCAACACAGAGACTCCACACCACTCCAGAGAGGCTTTCTGATATACGAGGGCAAAGGGGGCCTAGCTTTGTAATGCATGTTAAATTCAAACAAAATTTCCATCAACAACCTGAATATCTAAAAGGAATTTTGGGTCATGCACTTGGGGAACAGCATTATTAATACAAATCTTGCTATGTTAGTACTGATGGGACACAGACCCAGGGCTTTGTAAATCTAGCAGGAAAGGAGTGCATTCTGGGAACTCTGTGGGGTAGTAGAGAAGGGGTGCGCTACTGGACTGTGAGAAAGGCAGAAAGGACCACTGTTCTCTAATCTTCTTCCACTTCCTTCTGATGGTTTCAATTTGCAAAGCTGCCTTCAGACGCCTATGATTTTGCATCATAATTCAAGTATCAAATTCTCACTCCTTTACCACCATCCTCTCTTTTGATTGCAACATAACAAATAAAACCTGTATTTTAACAACTCTTCATTCAATATTTAAAAAATGCTGGTTTTACTCCTGGTTCTATCATTATGAATTACATCATTGTAATGTAGCCATGGACAAAAGCACCCTTCTTAGCCCCAATTGTATTGAAATAAGAATAACATTTTCCATGCCTAACCTATGGTATTTATTGCAAAGTTAAATGAATGACTGTAGGAGACATTTAATTTTATTTCCACAGGACTTTATTTATGACACATGGAATGATCATTACTGTTATACATCTATCCGTTAGAAAGATATCTCTCTCTCTCTCCACGTCTATCTATCCTTTTATTAGTTAATTATTTCATGCACTTGGTAACTAACAACTACATCTGTGCCAGACACTTTTATAGGCACTGGGGTCTTTTCGGACCTCTCTCACTGTCACTACTCAAGACTCCCCCGGGGTGATCCATTCACTTTCATTGCATTGTACAAATTTGTATTCCCAATGCAACTTCTCTTCTGAATTATCATCCCTGTGCTACAGAGGCATCTCCTCTTGACTCTCCTTCAGGTAACTCAGACTTATCAAGTCTAAAGATGAACAAGAAATGACATAATTTTCAACCCATTTAAAGACACTAAAAAACAAATAAAAATAACCTGAGATTTATTCTTAACTTATCCCTGCTTCTTACTCAAGCTCCCCATATAAATCCAATTACTATCATTTCTATCTGTTAAATATTTCTTGAATCTATCCCCTTCAATTTGTAATAAGGAAGAACGAATCTGACTCCATATTAGGTCTGTTCCTTTAGCTCTAAACCTGTGCTCTGTTTCCTGGGCTTAGTCATGCCAGTTTTGCACCTTTTTAAAAAAATGTTGCCTAGAGCCTGACATAGACAGAATAGCCCATTCTCAAGGCTCTGACCTTTAAGGGTATAACATTTTTCCATTCATATAGAGATAAAAAAGTTGCAGAAAACAGAATAATATTGGTCTTGTTGGAGATTTACAGGAACATCATGACCTGACCTAGTGGACAGCTGCAAGAACAAAGGATTCCGACACCAAGAAGTTTGCAACAACACCCTCTCCCCTTTTAGCATAAAAGAAGCCTGAATTCTACCTCAGGGAAGATGATTCTTTGGGACATTAGTCCACCGTCTTCCCAGTCTGCTGGCTTTCTGAATAAAGTCATCAGTCCCTGCCCCAATACCTTGTCTCCTGATTTATTGGCCTGTCGTGTGGTGAGCAGAATGTTTGGACTTGGTAACAAATTTGCTTTTACTATTACCACATTGATGCCGACTATCACAATTTGTCCTCAGTAATACTTGTCTCCCAACTCCAGCCTTTCCCCATTATAAACTCTTGACAGTAACCTAAGGGAATTTTCTAGTTTGATCATGAAAGAAGAGGGTGGGAAGAGGGGCCAGAGTTGCGTCATGCAGGACTGAGCAGAGCTAGTACCTCGCAGAGTGCCCAGCATTTGGCAGTTCTCTGTGCTTGTTTATTGGCTTATCCAAAATACAGAAAGACATTCCAAAAACCAGAGGATTCCAAAAAATTTAGTTCCATAGAGCACATTTTAGCTTAAAGGTAATGACATTTACTTCACTGAAGTGTTTTCCTTTCCTTCCTGGATTAAGGCTGTGAACCATTGCCTTGTTTAGATATTCTCACCAAAGGAACATCTAAATGTGAGGGATTAGTGAAATCCCAGTGTATGGATGGAAATGTCAGCTCACAAATTCACCGCGATTGTTATTCCATTGGAAATTGGATGAATCTTATAAAATGTAGAGAAGTGCTGAAGTGTTTGGGAAGTGGTCATCTGACCAAGAGAAATAGTTTTAACGTTCATCCTTCTAAGTTGCTATTGATGTAGAAAAATTCCAGCAAAATTATGGCCATGGTATTATGGCTGTACATTGACTTGTACATTGACTTTTGAACCCTGCAAAGGTGTGGGCACTGAAATATCTTATAAAGCCCTCTGGAGACACTTTTCACTATATTTTAAATGTATTCTTTATTTAGATATTTTTTTACTTTGCATATGACAGGTTCATGGAAAATCTTGAGTTGTTAGATGAGACAAATTAAAAAAAATTTCATATTGTCTCCTAAATTAGCATGCCGTAACCTTGTCATAACTTCTTGCAGCAATGTTTGCTTTTATCCACTCAGCATCACTGTAAGTTAGTCAACAAGAGAGGTAATAATAAATAAATTTTTAAGAGAAGCATTTTCCCTTTTTGGAGTTGAGAGGATAAAATATTATTGTTTATAAAGTTCACCCCACCAACTACATTTAAAAATGTGTTGCTCTTCATGCAGTGTTACACGTGACAAAAAGCTCTCTTAAGTACCCTTCACTTAACCGACTCCCAGAATGACATGCTGATCCTTCAAGAATGCCCAGAGTACACTGCATGTTCGCACACCTCTTTTCACACCAATGGATGGTTTGGGGTTTTTTTTTTTTTTTCTTCCAAGGTTGTCTATGGAGGTTATATTTGTTATTTTAATTATTTGATTTAAATGAGAAGTATTCAAAGTAATAAAATATGAGTGTGAAAGGAAATTTGTTTTCATGAGACTAAGTTAAAATGCTTTGGGAAAAACCTGACAGAGGCCATTCATTTAAAAATCTTACTGAGAATGAGTGAGGAAAAGTTAAGAATCTAGAACAATCCTGTACTTAGTTTGCTCCTGTCTTTAAATATCAGACATCCTTTACGAAAAAAAAAGTTGGAGATCTTATATAATGAAGCATGGATATAATTTATACTAAACTGTTGACAGAAATATCCACTTAGCCGGCCCTATTCAAAGTAAACACATACGTGCACGCATGCGCGTGCACACAGGTTCGCATGCATGCAAATAGGTTCTAGTCCTACATCAAATGTTGTGCAGATGAGTACACATTATTATATATTAATTTAAAATACATTCTCTAAGACAGGCATGTACCTTTTTTTTTTTTAATGATTTCTCACTTTATTCAAATGTTTAACCTTATCAGCCAAACCAGCATTGTCCCATTTTGATTACAAAGAAGTTTTCTACAAAACGGGGAACAGCAAAGAATGCAGAGTTCAGTGATAGCAAGTAACGTCTCCCCATTTCCACTTATTCACGTTGCTTCATGGCTGTCTGAGACTGTCGCAAATACTGCCTCAGAAAATCACCTGCTAATTGTATTATGCTTTTTCTAACACAACTAAAAGGCACGTCAGAATAACATGTGGAGCATGACTGTCTCGCTTTATAAAAATTCACAGGCGTCCTCCTGAATATTTCCCACTCTCTTTGTCCTTGACTCTCCCAGTTCCCTGGGATTGTTTTTCACAGGGATGAAAAATGGTTCTGAAGTCAAAGTACACTTTAATCTGCGTGATGATTAACAACAGATGAGAATTCACATTGTTAAAAGGTCATAAAGTCCATTAAAAAATTTATTCCGGAGAGACAAATATATAAGTAAGGAAGGGTCGTCTGTCTGCAGTACATACAGTTTTCCACAGAGATAATCTCGTTTCCTAGACCATTTCTTCCTTTCAGCACACTCTCAAGGGACGCTGTTCCTAAATACTTCGAAAGTGCGAATAATGTAGTTATAAAACTACTCTTAATATCTGGATAATTCTCAGGATGGACTATTTGAAAACTTAGGTAATAAAAATATTTATTTAAAATGTAAAACAGTGAACAGCCACATGTTAAAGTGATTAAGAATCTTTTGGGATCTCTCCCCTGAAACATGCTGTCTCAACAATCTTCTGAGACTTCTTCATCTTACAGTAACATGACTTTCACTTTTTTTCCTCAATATTATTATTATTGGAAACAAATTTATGACTCCTGAGTCCTAAACATAACTGCATTTATAACCTCATTAGAATTTAAAATATAAGCGAAATGAGTATTTTTTTACACTTTATAAATGTTTGTTGGTTCATCTTATATTTGCTTTAAATCATTCATGATATAGTTAATAGATATTTAATCAATTCAAGATCTGAAGACTCTTTCCACAGTATTTCCAGAATATACCTGATCTGCTGCTGAGGAGTTTGGTCCTCATCTTAGCATTTGACCAGTGCTCACCCCTCCCTCATCACCAGGGAGGGAACTGGGATCACTTTATCTCTTATGAATATGCTGCAGCGAGGGGGAGGTAATAAATCAATCATCCCATACTAGCTGCCATTTTTACAAGGGGAGACGTCTTCCCTTCAACTAAAGGAATACATCCGTCAGCACAGATGGGCCCCAGATTGCTGCAGCATCAGAGGGTGCAGCTAAAATAACCCCTCTTCATGCCATTTGCTGTTTGGTTACCACAAAGTCCCATATCTGACCTGCAAGGTGCAACCAAAACAAGGGAGCTCAAGGGCCAGTCTTTGTTGGAGAGTTACACACAGGTTCAAAATTGCTGATCCTAACAACTCCAAGTTTGTTTCTTCAGGTCAGTTCAACTCTTGCTGTAAAACCGGGATGCTGTCACACGAAGGGACCTCTAGCCACTAAATCACTGCACAGTCTACGCGTGTAATAAAACTGCATCTTCAGAAACCAGCAGACAAGTGTGAACAGGCAAGGATGGTCAAGTCACCCAAAAATCACCCAGCAGAAGCAGCACGTGGAAGGTAAGATGTTCAGATCGCCGCAGAGTAGAGAGTTTTTAAGGAAACAGAACACATTTGATTTTTGTATTTTGACTAAGACATTTTCACAGCATCTTTTTGGGCTGAGAACAAATGGCATTTCCACAATGACAAGGGTTTTGGAAACATCGAGCCTAGCACATGCTGAGCTCTTCCGTGGGAAAGCATGTGCGCTTGAAACAACTGTTCTCTTACCCGTAATTGGCATACAGCAGGTGTTCAAAAACTCTTTGTGTATCAAATTAAATGAAGGAAACTGCAGACGTGACAGGATCAAGTATTTTCCCAAATGTTTCGAGAACATTGGAATGGTCGAATTATTAACATAGACTCATTTTAGAGTTTCGTTTAAGGATTTTCGTATATTTAGACATTTAAAAAGAACGAAAAGAAATAACGTCTTGTCAAAATAGTGACGATGTCTACAAATGTGGTTTCACAATGTGGACAAACACAGAGAGAAATGTGGAGAAAGAAGAGTTACTGGAAGGAAACAAATAATGCATATTTTCTCTTACTCTTAGGGCACAAAGGAAAAGAAGTAGCTGTGATATCAGAATGGGCCATTTTCACATCAGTTCAAGCAGAGAGATGAAGACTTATTTTATTAAAAAATGTTAACCTTTACAATGAGCCTACATACCTTGGATTTTTATATCAGGATTCCTGTTTGGGCTACTATGACAGACCACCATAGAGTGGGTAGCTTAGAAACACAGAAATGTATCTCTCACGATTCTGGAGGCTGGGAAGTTCACAATCAAGACCCCTGAAGACTGGTGTCTGGTGAGAACCACTGTGTCCACACATGGCAGAAAGGATGAGGGAGAACTCTGGGGTATCTTTAAAAAGGACATTAGTCCCATTCATAAGGCTCCCCTGCCCCCGCCCAGGACCTAATCACCTCTCAAATGCCCCATCTCCTAGTACCATCTCACTGAAGATTTCCTTTCAAGATATGATTTGGGGGACCACAAACCTTCGGTCCATACAACTTTCTTGAAAAACTAAAGTTCTGAAGTTGAAGTCCTGACTTTACTAAAAGAGATTTGGGACTCTAAACCAATGGATTAAGGTTGCTTAGAAACCAGAAACCTGTTAAAATTTAGGAATGAAACTTGGGTTAAGTTCCTCAATGATTCTGAAGGTAGTTGCATGATACAGTTAAAATATCTGTATTTCTTTATATTTTGATCTAACTTGTTGGCCAATTGCTTAAACAGAGTACTTGCTAGTAAAATCAATTACATACTTATTTATTTTACAATATCTCATTTTTTTAAAATAATTAATAGAAAAGTAGGTTGAAAATTTTGTATCATTAAAGAAAATGGTCTCAATTCTCCTTTTCATTTTGATCAGTGAGGATACAAAGCTCTGGTTTGACATTTAGTGATATTTAAACTCTTAAATGAAATTTGTGTGAGGTTAGAAAATCTTTATATGGGATTCGTTCCTTTCATTGATTTTTATTTCACTTTATCATTTACACAACCTATAGCATAAAATACCAAAAATTGCTTTTGCAAAAATACAGCTACCCCAAATCTATAGAACGTGTTTAAACTTAGCCATCATACTATGCCAAGTGCTTTTTAAACTTCTTGTTTTAACTTAGGATATTTTATTTTCGAACTACTGTGTGTCCACTATTGAACTATCAACTCTCGTGGGGCGATAAAATGCATATGACAGTTCCTGTTTGTGAAGATTACACTCTATTTGGGGTGAAAGAATACAAAATATAACATGACTTGTTCTCACTTCAAAGATTGATGTGAGCTGACCAGTTTAGAGAAGTTCTCGTTGAATAAGGGAGCGCAGATCAAGCCTTGTGGACTTAGACCAGGGTTGGAGTGGGGAGGAAGAGACAGGGCGTACTTGGAGAGAACGTGGCAGAAGGTCTGGAGATCCTTTCAAGTCTCTCCTGTGAAGATGAGGAAGGCTTTTGGAGGATGAGAAAAGATAAAACTTAGGGTGACCTTGAGATCTCAGGGAAGGATTTATGAAAGATTTGCAAGTGAGTTGGTGTTTTTTGGAGAGGCATCTTCTAGGATAGCTCTCGAAGAACAGGGAGGCCCCTGAAAGTGGTGGAAACAGTGGCTGTCATCCCAGGAGTGTGTGTTTAGTCTCACGGTGATACATGTCCCTGTCTTCTCTCTGAGAAGAGTTCGTTGTTCAAAACAGTCCCGCGAGCTGTCGGAACACAACATCCTGCACAGAAGACCTGTCATAACCATTGTGAATTAGGATATACAAGCCCAGAAGAGTGAATAAGGAGTGTTTAGACTCACTCGACATAAACAATCAGAAGTAGTTTTCTTTATATAAGAGGATTCTTGGCAATAGTAGTGATTACGTTGCAAAATAGGCCTCAGTTACTTTTCAACATTTTGCATTTCTTGTCTTTTAAAGTAACAAAACAAAGAAGGAAAGGAATTGGAATACAATGGACAGAACTTTGAATTCTTCCTCTGCTACTAACCAAATGTACCCAGTCAAGTCATTTAACCTGCTCCCAGAGCATGATAACACGTCCTTCCCAAGATGCTCTTTTTTGTTTGTTTGTTTCTGTTTTGTTTTTTGGAGGGAGGGGGGTAATTATGTTTCTTTATGTCTTTTTAATTAGTTTTTTATTTGATTTTATTTTTTAGTGGAAGTACTGGGAATTGAACCCAGGACCTTGTGCATGCTAAGCACACACTCTACCACTGAGCTATGCCACCCCCAATGTGCTCTTAATCTAATAAATTATTACTATTAATAATAAAATTGGCTAACATGGATTGAATATTTAATGTATACCAGATACTGGCCCACATACTTTCTATGCGGGGAAGGATTAAATGAGATAATCTTATTAAAATAATTAGTGTGTAGCCATAAATAGCATTCTTAATAAATTACTTTTCAGACCATAGAGAAACTGTGAATTATAATATTTTCTATCAGTTTAATAAAGGCATTCCGGTTGCCCCATTCTTTTGCAGACCACTAACTTCCTGGATTTGCAATCCAATTCTACCTGAGATTATTTTAAACTTAGCAATACAGTTTAATTTATACAAAACTCTTGAGATGACACATCCAGGACTTGGTTTTCTTTGGTGCTTTATGGGGACCAAAAAGATTTGTGATTGTTGTGACTTCATAGGCTTCTCTTTGATGGTATTAAAAACAAAAGGTGAATGAAAGAGCTATAAATCTGTCAGCAAACTAGGTTAAAGCCTTGGCAAAAGAACACTATGAACAAAATAGAGATTGGAAATAAAGGTTTAACAAATATATACCTGACCGATAATTAAGGAAGCAAGAGTGGCAGTAGTAATAGCAGATGCATATTAGATACAGAAGAATTCCCAGGGCCAAAGCAGGAAGCATGAAAATATAAGATGTTTTATGAAAGAAAATGTCTCAAGTAGAAACAAAATTTTAAAATGCTTGTGTGCAAAAGTAAATGTAAAGCAAAAGCCCCTAAAAAGGTATATAAAATTTTATAATATGAATTAAATGGGAAGTTTCCATCATAGAGTCAACAATGCATTATCTTTGACTAATATTTTGATGGTATTATTCAATGGATTATATTGATGCCATTATACTTACATGCAAAAAATATACATTTGCATTTCCAGAGACACGTACGAAACTTATTCATGGAAGTGTCCACAAAGAACACCTTTATAAACACACAAAAGGAAAGACGGACTATATCACAGGTTTTCCTTAATACAATGAAACTGAAATAAAGAGATAAGAGAGTTTATTCGGAGAACATCTGAAGCACTTCCCCAAATTAAGCCCTGGTTCAATAACGGAATCAAAACAAATATAAATGATTTAAAGTAACAAATAGAAAAGCACTCCCTAACTCCCTACTGAAATGTTTGGGACACAGCTCAAGTGTATGCAGGAAAACAGTCTAAACAATTTTTATTAAAAAATTACTGAAGGTTTCTGACCATCAGAATGGTAGAGTAAGGATCTTAAAAAATCCACTACTCTAGGAAAAAAAATGAGAATATTGTCAAAAAACTATCAAAATCGCCTTTTGCAGAATTCTGGAAATAAAGGCTTATTACCATCTGAAGAAGAATGATTAGATTTTGGTAAGAACCACAAGCTTTGTGGCACTACAACTTGACCAAATGCCATCTCTTTCTCCCCAGCCTCAGGAGAGATTTGAAAACCAACGCCCTAGAAGCCACTGAAGGGCACTGAATGGGTCTGGAGCTCCCCGGACAAGCCGTACCCAAAGAATCTGTAGTCATCACTGGTTGACCTGTTGGGCAGCTCGTTGAAAAGCTTCATTTTCAGGATTTATCTTTAATTGGCCTGACTCAGCTTCTCTGTCTGAACAACTCTATTTGTTGTTCCTTTGTTGAAAGAACCAGTGGCAAGTGTCCATTGCAGCTGCCTGAGATAGAATTACCAATTGAAGCTAACAAAGGCTGACCAAAAACTTAAAAGGAAATCGCGAGGAAGGAGATGTCCACGGGGGACTTTGAAAAACTCTGATATATTCCTGGAAATTTAGTAGGTGACTGTATTAGTCAGGGTTTTCAGAGAAACAGAACCAATAGGAAATTATATATATATTTTTTATCTATAAAAAGAGATTTATTGTAAGGAATTGGCTCGTGTGGTTATAGAAGCTGAGAAGTCCCATGACCTGCTGTCTACAAGCTGGAGACCCAGGAAAGCAGGTGGCGTATTTGGAAGGTCTAAGACCCAGAGAGCAAACAGCGTAGATTTAAGTTCAAGTCTGAAGGTCTGGGAAACCAGAATTTCCCAGGGAATATCAATATTCCAGGAGAGGGAAATTTAAGTCATGTGTATAAATGTTAGGTAAGAAAGATTTTCTTAAGGAAGACAGGAAACCTAGACTCACAAAGGAAGTGATAAACATACTTGATTACATAAACATTAAAACGTATTTAGCAAAATTAGCAGAATATAGATGAGCAAATCAGATGGATCTTCCTGCTTCCAACCGGCAGACTCTCAGCAGGTGAAGAACAACACTCAAAAATGTTACACTCCAATTTTTGGGGTGTACTCTTTAGAAATATTACAAATTAATTATACTTATATATGTAACAGTTTTTTTCATAGTCTTTTTTTTAATCTTTGCTATTATATATTGTATCTTTTGCCATATATGAATTTTTCATTTGATAGGGATTACCTATCAAAAAAATAATGGCAAATTATATTCTTATCAGCAATAAACAAGAGCCTCCAGTGGATCTGTGTTCTCAACAGCATCAGATTCTTGGTTTTTAAGGTCTTGTTAATTTGATCCGTAAAAATAATCACCTATCCCGGTTTTGATTAGCATTTCTTCAAATGCAAGTGAAGCACTTTTTCATACCACCTTTGGCTATTTCAAGTCGCATTCATTCATTATTCAGAAATATTTACTGAGCCTATGGTAGTGGATGGAAGCGTCAGCTCAGAGGTCAGAATGCCTCCACTTGGATCTTGTCTCCTCCGTGCTGTGTGACTCTGGGCAAGTGACATCAACACTCTGTGCCTGTGCCTAAATGTCCTCACCTGCAAAACGAGGCTAATAAGAGTACCTAGTTCTAAGAACTGTAAGGATTCAATGAGGTAGCAGGCCATGCGGCATCAAACAATGCTCTGCCGATAATAGATGAGCAGCTAATGCTGATTGTTGCCATGTGCCATATATGGTGTTTAAGGACAAAAGGGTACACTGGGAGCTGCTAACCACTTCCCCTACCAACTCCCAGGCCCAGGAGCCAGTTCAGCTTCTCAGCAGGTCTTGGGAGACTCATCCTGGCCTTTCGCTGAGGGCGGGTACTCAGCTCTGCTAGAAGCAGTTGCCATCCCGTGAATCCGCGCTTTCCAAAGCCTGCCCAAGACCTTGGAAGTCAGGGGAATGGAGGTGCCGTTGGCTCAGAAGACAAAGAATAAAAAGAGTGGAGGAGATGTTCAATTTATTTACACATCTTTGGATTGCCTCACTTACTACCATGCACATGCACTAATTCTTAATCTCAGTGGTATTCTAACACAGAAAACTTTAAAAGAGAAAATTAAAACAATGTAGATACATATTATTAACATGGAAATACGTTTGAGATAACAAAAAGGTGTGTCTATATTTATACATACACACACACACACACACATTGTCTTGAGTGGGGTATCCCAAATTGTTCACAATTGTCATGCTTGGTGGAGACAGTATTTTTTATTACTTCTTTAGAGTTTTGTATATTTTCAACTTTTCGTGATAAGCCTCTATGTCTTTCATAATCATAAAAAAAGCCCAATGAAGTTATTTTAGGTTTGGAAACAAAAAAGTTTCATTGAGGAAGGATAATGACGCAGAAGGCCCAGGATCTGTGACTGGATCTCAGGGCAATTTAAAGGATTTGGAATAAAAGCCAATCTTCAGACACCCAGGGGAGGGGCAGTTCAGGGCAAGAGAAAGGCCTCAGTAGTCCTTTCCATTCCACTGGTGCCACAGAACTCTATTGTGTTGTGCCTTAAAAAACTATTGTGGTTAAAATGTCTTCATTCATTTGATTTTTTTTAAGATGATTAAAGATAACAGTGATTTTGCATTTTTCTTCCAAAATGCTGCCACTAATGCTCTGCTGGTTATTCTGTAGAAAACATTTCTCCAGCAGAATTCAGTGGGATGCAGTCTCCTGCAAGTCGCCATCAGAGTGGGCCACCAGTGCCACTTCCCAGGGTACTGCTGGCCTCAGGGAGGCCTGTCAAGGACGCGGGATTTTGGAAGGGGTGAGGCATAATCAGAGTTGTGCTTTGCAGGAGGAAAAGAAGGAGCGAAGGTGGTGATGGTCAGGAAAAGTAGGAGAGAGTGGAAAACTCTGTGTAGGTAAGAAGTATATATAGTGACTGTGAGCTATTTTGTTCATTCACTTGGTTGAATTAAGTCTTGGCTCCACCTCTTTCTAGCTGTGTGACATTAGCCAAGTCATCTCGCTTCTCTGTGTCTCAGTTTCCCCAAATTTAAATTAATATTTACTGTATTAAATTAGGGCATAACAGAAAGTACTTATTGTGAGCATTCAGCATAAATATTATTAAATTATATTTGTTACATTATTCTATTATTACTATTACAAATATTATTATTATTGTTATACAGTGAAACAACTTGAGGGGAGATTAAAGAGACCATAACTTTAAATGATAATGTTTATAAATAATTTTAATTAATATAAAGGAGAAAAGTTGTCTAAAAAGATTATATAATATGAGGTCATTCACACATACATGTAGTAGGTAGCAAGACTATGTTTCCTCATCCAGATTAAAGCACATTAATTTTTTTTCAGTCATTATTTCTGGATGGTAAGTCTCTGGATGGCTTTTTCCATTCATGCTTTATTGAATTTTCTACTTTTCTGTTATAAATCATATAGGGCCTTTATAATCAACACAAATATAAGGACTGTAAAACTTGGCTATTTACTAGTTTAAAAAAACACTAAAGGAAATTAAATGCATTTTAGATTCTACTCTACCCCAACCTGGCTGCTTTGGTGTTGTCATCCAAGTGAACCCCTAGAAGAATTTGCAGAGTCCACATGTAACCAACGCCTAGCACAATCCCAGATCCGCCCAGCCAGAGCCAGTGGCCTTGGCCACCGGGGACTTTGGCATTGGGAACTGACTTGCTGGGTGTATTGTGCAATCATGTTGCTTTTTCTGCACAGAAACCTCCATCTTTGTCCAAATTCAACTACTTGATTAACTCGCAGTTAAACAGTAGAAGTTTACTTTTGAAAAGTTGGGTTTTCTTCATTTTTTTTTTTCGCAGCTGTCTTGGCAACATCCGATTCCAGGCTGGGCAGGAAGTATCTGAGTCAGAGTTGGGGGTGAAACAGTTTTTCTGGTGCTGCTCCCAGCCCTCTGACAAGCACTGTCTCTCCTGGAGCAGTCTGCCTGCTTCAACAAATAGTTTGCAGAGAGTAGGAGGGTGTGTGTAATGGGATTCAACCAAAGTCCTCGAGCCCACTCTTGACCGTATTTGCAAAAACGTTAGTCATTGGCACAGGTCCTGTCCTCTTCAGCATCCTCAATAAATTAGCAATTCTCAGAAAACCACCCCTGTGGGAACTGGGAAGAAATAGAGACCAAGAAGCAGGGAGATTTGGGTTGTGCCAACACCACATAATTCATAAGATACGCCTAAATAGGTCCCGCACATTCCTACCCACCTGCCACCAAAAAATAAAAATTAAAAAAAAAAAGAAGGAAAGCAAGTACTAGATTCTGAAGGCACATTTTGGCTCACTAATCTAAATAATAACCTTTCTCCTTCTTTTTTTTTTCTTTACCTTTCCTTAATTGTTGGGGGGTAGCAGTTAGTGGTGTAGTTCATCTGAGAGATGGTCATACAATTACCCATCCTGTCTCTCCTCTATAAGGCACGTGGGAGTTTCCTGTTTCTAAACAAAGAGGAGCTGAATGTGTTTGGTTTAAAGTGGCCGTACCACAAGATGATCCCACTGTTTCTGTCTCCAGAGTCTATCGTTATGGACTTTCGACTTACTTGTTATTGGTTAGAAGTCACAGAGCAACTCAACAGATCTAAGAACCGTGACTGAGAAAAGGCATGACTTGGTGGAAGCAATACTGGTTGCTCAATTCACTGTACTTGTATCTAAATCGTAGTTTGGGCACTTATGAGCCATATGATACGGGACAATTTTTTAACCTTTCTGAATTCTAATTTCCTAATTTATAGGTGCCACAGGGTTGATGCAAGGGTTAGAGGCAAGGTAAGAAAATGCTTTGCACGTAACTGATGCTATATTATTTATCTATATCATTACATTAGGTATACATCCCTTACTAATAGACACTAAAGTTGCTGAAAATAAAAACGGTTGTAAACCAAATCTAAACTGTCGTAGAGGTGAGGTAATAATCATGGTTATGTATCTAATGCTTGATTTTATTTTTAATAGGGTGACACTAAGCATTACATTTGAATGACTGTGTATTTCAAATGTTAGACCTTGAAGCTAGATCAGAGTCTAGCTAAGAGCAAAGTGGGGAGTGGGATCCATTTGCATAAGAATCACTTGAGAAATCCTGCTAAAAGGCAGATTTCTAGACCCGAGACCTCATTGAGTGGAGGACTCTGGAATTTGTATTTTCACATGATTCCTGTGCACCTTAATCGTTTAAAAACTACCAGTTTGATGATGCAGATTGTAAAAGCTGAGTTAAACCAATTAACTAGTGCATTATCTCAAAGATAATCCTCTTTTGTCTAATCGAGTATCATAATGTCCTCTACTGATGCTCTAAAGCTACTGAGACACAAAACATTACATCATTATGATGATATAATGTAAGTGATAAAAATAACATAATAAATAACTTCATTTCATTTTTAATGTAACTCATTGGAAGGTAAGTCACAGAACAGAGGAAAGTCCTAGTTTCAGCTTGACACAAAACCCAGCTCTGCTGCTCACCAGCAGTGAGATTTGGGGAAAGATATTTAACTTCTTATTAAGTTCTAGGTTTTTTGTTTACGTCATAATTTCTGCTTTACAGCATTGTTGAAAGGATTGAATGAGCTAACACGTGTATAAGTTTTCTCAGTCTTGGTATTATTATCAGAAGAAGTCTTCATGAAGGTATGGAACTCAAAGACACTTTGGTGGAGATTTGACATCTTTGATCATTTTTTGATTGGTGAGGAGAAGCAAACTGAGTGGTCTTCATTTCCTCCTCCTTTTTGGAGTGAAAGATCAGTTTATCCAGGTGTTGGGGATGCTGGCGGCAGCATCCACCTCTACAGAGAGTACCTTGATCAAGATGCCTTCATTTTTCCAGAAAGGCCTTCTCTCAGTGACTGATGCTCTGAGGATACAAAGGCCTGGCCCCCATGAGCAGCCTTGGGACAACTCTAAAGGGTCCTACCATCTCAAGAACTTCCTGCTGGGTCTGAGGGCTCCACTGAGGGAGTCTCACGGCTCCACTTCTCCCTCTCCCAGCCCTGCTGCCTTCATTCCCTCTCCTCAAGAGTGATCTCAGGGATAGTCTGTAATATGCCTTCTGCCTACTAATCTGTTTATTTCCAGCTCTGCTCCCCAGGAATCCCGACCTGAGATAGGCAGGCTTATAAAAAAAAAAAAACAACAAAAAAAAAACCACAGTGGTTCTAAAGTGCTCTTCACATTTAAGGCACCTCATCATTATTACACGTTATTAATAATCAAAGAGTCCTCAGCAAGTACTTACATTGATCACCCAAAGTTTTACTTGCGACACTATAGCAAGAAGCAAATAAAAAAGACAACAAAATCCAGCGTGACACAGAGTACTGGAGGAACCTGGGTGAGGAATCAAGAATTTTGCGTTTCAAGTTCTTGTTCTCCAACCACAAGTAAAGTGACGTTGAACAGGTCCCACCGTCACTCGGCATCTCACTTATAAAATGAGGGACGTCTACTTCTCAAGTTACTATCAGCTCTAATGTATTGATGAATCTATATGTTACTTTTCTAGCTTTGAAGAAATGAATTTATCTTCAAATGGCGCCACCGCTTTGACTGTAAAGTTGTTCCTGTTGAAGATGCCAAATTCAAGGGTGAAAGGGGCTGAGATCCACCCTGGGGGCCCTGAAGGGGAAGGGGCTCCTTTTGTAACTAGTCTACCCAATGGAACATCTTTGGCAAGGTACGTTTGCATCCATGACCTCAAATTCAGCAGAAAGAGGAGCATCATGAGATGCATTTTTAAATGACGGGGGTATGACCAGATCCATCATGCAGTCACATGCAATCATCATATACTCTATGGGTTAAGTAGAAATTAAATATTAGTTCATTTTACAGATGAAGATAAAAAAAAAAAGGCTCATGGATTTGCCCAAATTCTTATAGCTTCTAAGTAGCAGAGATGAGACTAAAACCTGTATTTTCTTGATTTTGGTTACTATATATCGGCCATTGTTTTAAAGTTGCAAAGATTGATACAGATATAGTTATGACTGTACCTATTTCTAAATCTGAGAATATTATATTTCAATATGGAAGATGCCCTCATTTAATAAATATTGACAAATTCCTTCCTATGGACAAAGCCCTGGAAGATGCTGAGAACAGAGAAAGAAAATTACACCCCTGGTGTACAGAGACTCCTAGGCTAGTGGAAGAGGGAGATAAGTGACCTACAGTTATAACCTTGTCTGGTAAGAGCTGTTATAAAGCATGTAAAAAACCATCAAAGATAAAAGCTGCTTCTCAGCCTGAGTTTAGCCAGGAAGTGGTGATACTCTTCTGGTTTGAAGAATGAAATAGCATGTGCAAAGACTTGAATTAGCAAAGCTGCAAGTAATTCAGTGCAAGTAAAGAATATCATTGACATGATCAAAGTGGCAGGAGGCCAGGCTGGAGATCTGATCAGGTGCTTAAGCTCTAAAGATAATATAGTTTGGTCTTTACCTGGAATTCAGCATATGCCAATGAAGGAATATTAGCAAGATGATATGTGAGTTTTAGACAGAATCACCAAGGAAAATGATCTTAAGTGGAGGGAGGCTGAAGGTCAAAAAACCAAGTAAGAAAATGAAACAATAATCCAGGTCACCTGAACTTCAGTCTGTTAATTTACATTCACATGGATTTCTCCCTTCTACTAGGATGAATTCATTTTAGTTTTGAGGCAATGAAGTAAAGGAAATTCCATAAAGAAAGAAATGACTGTGAAAAATGTTTAGTTTCAATAACCTTCAGACCATAGCCATGGAAGACTCCATGGAGCACATGGTCTTAGAGGGGGACATCAAGACAAATGCATAATTTTATGTCTGAATGTTCCCACGTACACACCATGCAATGCCATTTCCGTGCTTGTGGCATGTGGAATATGGAACCTAGTAAAGATCTGCTCTCTCCCTTTCTGTGCAGCTCTCCATTGGCCGTTAGAGGAGGACCCTCTCAGGGTCCACTTTGCATCTCTATGGTATGTTGCTTGAATCTTCATGGTGTGAGCACCCTGATGACCAAGACCACATGGGCAAGGATGCAGTAGCATTTATCAAGCACCTTGAACTTTCCAGTACTTGGCAATTTAATGCATCTTACCTCGGTGAATCCTCTCAAAAATGCATATATCATAATGAAGAAATGGGCTCATGCCATTTGTCCAAAATTACAGAGCCAGTCCACACAAACCTTGGGTTCCTCTCATAGACTGAACTGGTTCCAACACACAGCTCCATGCTGATGTCTGAGGGCTCACACCTGAGTTGATATTGTCCCCAGAGTTACATAATTTCCTGTCAAGTGAATGTAGACCATCCAATCAGAAGCTGTAAAATGCCTTAAGATGATCAGCAACAAGCAATTCTCTTCCTACGTTAGCATAGGGATTTTAAGAGTACAGGATCTGGAGTAAGGCCAAACTGCGTTCAAATCTAAGGTTCGAGACTTGCTACCCAAGTGATCTTAGGCAAATGCTTTAATCTCTTTAAGCCTCGGTTTCCTCCTCTATAAACTGGAACAATCATAGTGAGTGCCTCATACGAACATTTTGAGAAGTTAATGTGTGATGGATCTAAAAATACCAAGTAAAATGTCTGGCACCTGGTAACTACTCCTATATGTGACCTAATACAAGTCATTTCAGTGACTTTCCATTCTACTGATTCTACTGTAAAAGAATCAGCTCATTTGTGATGTGAATTTACATCAAGAATTAATGGGATTTTCCACAGTGAGCCGAAATTTTTATTTCTGCGAGAAAAGTCACTTGGAAGGAACAAACTTCTACCTCCAATATCTTTTCTCTGCTTTCCAATTGCTCCTTTTCCTGTAGTGAGGAACTGATGGGCTTTTTGCTGCTCTGTTTATCTGGACTCCATAACCCTTCTTTATTGCCTTGCTTTGCTCAATAAACCTGAGGGATTTTGTTCATATTTCCACTCCAGGGCGTGTGGTGCTGCGATGACAGAAAATAAGACGTGAGTTACAATGTAATGAGGCCGTAACTACAGAGGCATCCTTTAATCTTCCTGAGCCTCAGTTTCCTCTTCAGTTAAATGAGCGCTATCCTAAATATCTCACCACTATTATGAGGACCGAATGATAAAGTTATAGTAGGGTACATTATAAAGCTTAAAGTTCTGTCAAAATAAAAGCTCTTTTCATTATTTTACTGCTGTTATATGATAAGGAAGAAAACCATGGATAAAAATGATCAGCCACCAGTCCTAATTGCTGGCACCTATGGAAGGGAACTACTGAAAGCACACGTTTAGTCTGACAGTGATATTCCTTTAAAAAGAGCAAGAGAATCGTTTATTTGAAATGTGCGTCTATGTTCGGTTAAACCTCATTGGAAAGGGAAACAAACAGAGAGTTGACAACGATGGATCTTGGGAACATAAGTTAGGAAAGACCACAACACCTGATCTGGTTAGGCTTGTGCAGATTTAACTGCAGAATTTAAAGAAGGAGGGTCTAGTAATTGAGGTGGGGATGTGTTTTCTGAGACCGAGTCTTTTCAATAACTATCAGGAAAACAGAAAAAAAAAAAAAAAAAAAAAAAAAAACAGGAGATTGCAGAGAAAATAGAGGTGGGGTCTCAAAAGAAAGGCTTTAGAGAGCAAGTGAGAATGGGACCTGGAGACAAAAATATCTCAGTTCCTCTACATGTGCCACCTCTTACCCCACCCTAAGTCCCGTAACACTTGCTGACCACGTCATGCTCTTGGATAAGATAGCCTCTCTAAGTTTTCTTGTGCATTGGTAAAGATTTTTAAAAATGGACATATATTTACATGCATATGTTTATTATAAATTTTACTGATAGATGTAAAGCATGCATTTTCTAAATAAAAGTCATCATATAACACTATTATGAATTCCCTAGAGCCAACTGCTTATCACATAATACTTTCATTAATTTTTGCCAAGTTCTTATACCCATAGCCAACCTATGGTTGCACTTGCCTAAGCAGTATAGTTCTGAAAGGAACGTTAGCTGACATTAAATTTACATTTACAGGTCAGACGAAAAATGAAACAACCAAGATGCGTGGGAGAACTTCATTTATCCATCAGTGGCCTAAATGATATTTTTGCAGAAGCAGATAATGATAGTTTTTGAGGACTGAAAGGATAGTTTCATAATTTCTGTGCTGACTGTGAACACAATATTCTTTTAAATTTAATCTGGATCATAAATATTCTCTCCATAAATTTCTTAGGTCTAAACAAGCAACAAAATAATAAGTTATGCTACTGTTTGTAGCATTTGCTGATTTTTGTGGTGTAAATACCACCATTGTGGTCTATTTCAAGCCACAAGATGACCTCTCTGAATGTGGAGGTGGAAAGAGATGCACATTATCACACCAGTTTATAGCCTTTACAGCATATAGTTACAATAGTTATATTTAATCTTAAAGCACAAACATTAGTAAAATACAGTAAGATAAAAATGGCTAAGTTTTGAGGATTGCCTTTTTACTATATTGTGTTTAGTAGTTAGCTTATATTCTTTTTTCTTTACTTCAGGCTTTTTAGTATTTCATAAAGCAATTATGCTGCATTCAGGAACCCAACTTGCCAAACCCCCTTGGAAGACCCCTTCCCTCTCACCCCATTTGAGGACCCCAGGGTTTAGAGTGAAGGGAGGAGAGGTAACCACCCATCTGGGGACTGACCCCAGGGACTGTCCCTACTCTGCCTCACCTTCCCCAGGGGTTAGGGGGTAACACCTGGGTACAAACCCCCGCGGGCCCCTCTGTCCCTGCTTGTGCACATATACGGTCCTCGCTGAGTCAGTCAGTTCCTGGTAGGGCCCCCCACCGAGTGGCACGGCTTGTATTCTTTAAAAAAAAAATAACAGCTGTATTTAACAACCAACTTGAAAATTTCCTGGAAATTAAAAATCCACTCTCATGAGCTAGTGAAAGTTCATTCTAACACGTCCCTAGTCCTTAGTAATCTTTTCTGCATAAAGAGATTGATCATATAAGATTTTGAGAATCCGTGCAAAGCACTGAGTACATCGTGTCTTCGTGTCTAGTTTTTAAATGTCTTTTTCCACCCATTAATTCTGGGCTCTCTGCTCTGATCCTTGCTGCATCTAGACCAGGAAGCATCAACAGACCCCTTGTGAACGTCCCTCTCTCTGGTATAACACTTTGCTGCATCCAAACGCCACGTACTTTCCTGGTGTGACGGAATAGGAATCTCAGGTACCACGTTAGAGTTTGATGCTTAGAGAAAATGCCAGATTATTAGACAATTAATAAATCTACTTCTCTTGTCTCTGGAACACACATTTCTGCAGCCCTTAGAAGTCTCTTTCTCTCTAAAGATCAATCTCAAAATCGTACTTTTTATCCCCACTTGCCTCGTTTCACTTTTCCCATTAGCAGCAGTTTAAAAATTCTTCTAAACTGCCTCTTTCATTATGCTTTTCTTCTTTTCTACAGACTAGATCTTTATTCTCCTTACTCTAAAGCTTTACTATTTGAAATTGGTCTCATACATTTAAAAAGGACACCCACGTGGTTGATTATTCTGCTATTCAATCAAATAGGTTTATTTTATTTTTTTACCCTTTCTTGAGGGCAGCGGGGGAGTAATGGGTAAATGTATAATCAACCCACATAAAATGTGACAAACAGCTATTCTATATTACTGCCTTGTGGGAGTCCAGATAGCAGATGCTCCTTATCATGACAATCCAATCCAATTCCCCGACTGAGGGAGAAGAACATAGCACATTTGAGGACCAGCTGCAGGGGCCTGACTCTGTCTCACTGCCAACAGCAAAGCTGAAAAGCAGGATCCCAGCCTGAAATAGAGACAAGGGGCTTTGTGAGCTCACAGAAAGAGAGATTTTAATGACAGAGGCTATTAGGATGTCTTCTGTCTGTCTCCCATATGCTCCGTTGAAGAACTAGAGAATAAATATGCATAAATTTGAAGTGCCTAGGGGCTAAAATCACCAAGCCACCTGTGTGCTTTGATGGTCACTGCTTTAAGGCAGTTTCTGGCTAAAAGAGTTTGGAAAAGTCAGATCTCTTCGCTGCTTGTACGATAGGACACTTGCCAACAGAGGTCAAAAGATGAAGACAGAGGGAGCTGGTGTGAGATTTAGTACATTACCAAATTGGAATGAACCTGGTTCAGCGCAGCTGAGCCCAACCTCAGGCATGAGAGTTTGATCTCTTATTCACCAGAGTCCACCTGATGCTGGATTTAACAAGTAGAGATAAGACCCTGCAGTTCTGTGCAGCAAAAAGCATGGATCTGGAAGCAATGTACTAAATCCAAAGGGAGCGTGAGCAGAATCATGATGAGGATGCCACCTGTAGTGTGGGCTGGCGTGAAACCAATGGAGTGAGGAGACAGAGAAGAATGGAGCCCTATGGATTTCAGTAGAATTTATCCTACTTTAAAATGATGGGAATTTTCCAGTTTGAACATTGAACCCTGGAGCCACCCCTGAGAGTAGGGATCAGGAAACAATAATTAGATACAGTGGGGCATTCCTGTTTCCAAGTGCCAATTATAATATACAGTTCGGAGCTCAGAGTTACTTCGAGTACCCAGCTGGCTCCTTGGATGGGGCCACAGCCCTGTGAGGGAGGCAGGGTGGACCCATACTTATTTAGAGGACAGGCTCAAGGTGCACAATACAGGACAAGCCCACAGCAGCCCAGCACACAAGGGTTGCCTGAAAAATTCTTTCCCAGTCTCTATTCTGTTTCCCAGGAGTTGTGGTGGGGAGGTTGTTCCCCCTTTTCTACCACACCTGTTGCCTCTCACCAGGGACCACACCTCATCTCGGATTCCCCATGCAGGTTGCAGGGCCCCCACGCACATCTCGCCCTGCTTACTGCACCGTCGCTAGGGTGTGGTGAGCACGCAAGCCCTGAAAGCACCTAAATTCCATGAATATCCCTGCTCAGTCCATCTTGCTTCTATGCCAGCTCTGGCAGGTTGAAAGTGTGTTGCTGCCGTCTACCCTGTTCCCTCGGCTACATGTCTTACGACAATCACTTCCAGATAAGGAAATTGATGCTTGGACAAGTGTTGGCCAGGCTGAGTGGCAGGTCTGGAGTCACGTGGAAGTGTAACAGGGAAGAGCGAATCTGACCCCATGTTGGATCTGTTCCTTTAGCTCTAACCCTGTGCTCTGTCTCCTGGCCATAGTCACGCTGGTTCTGCACCTTTTGTAAAAGATCTTGCCTGGAGCCTGAAATAGACGGGAGAGCCCATGCTCAAGCTCTGACCTTCAGGGGTAGAACACTTTTCCATTCATAGGGAGATAAAAAGTTGCAGAACAGAGGATAACATTTGTCTTGTTGGAGGTTTGCAGGAACGTCATGACCTGACCCACAGGGACGGCTGCAAGAACAAAGGATTCTCACACCAAGAAGTTTGCAACAACCAACCACACCCCCTCCCCTTCTTAACATAAAAGGAGCCTGAATTCTGACTTGGGGAAGACGGTTCTCCAAGACATTAGTCTGCCATCTTCTCGGTCTGCTGGCTTTCTGAATAAGGTCATTATTCCTTGCCCCAATACCTCGTCTCGTAATTTATTGTCCCATTGTGGAGGGAGCAAAACAAGTTTGAACTCGGCAACATAAAGAGTATAGGTCAGTTCTTAATCAGCAAATTGTCTAACCTCATGGGGCTTCAGTTTCTTCCCCCCAAGAAACTAGGTGTCAATGGTGCAATAGAATTCAATTTTTTTCTCCCTTCAGACACCTTTATTAAACTGGAATATTATCCAGCATTCAAGTCTTTTTTCTTAGGCCACATGGAAAATGTTGATTGAAAGCCCTGGCAGCCCACCATGTCCTCCCCACCTGCCCATCCCTCCAAAGTGCCTCTGCAGAGCTCTGGGACTCCTCAGAACACAGTGTGAAAACCACAGAGCTGGATGGTCTGTAAGTTTTCTCACATCGTGAATATCAATGATTTCTTGGAGATTACACCGACAGGAGCTGAGTCTCCAGCTGAGTCTTTGGATGTCCCTGCCGCCCTCGCCAGCACCTCTCTCCTTTATCCCAGACTGCCTCCAGCCCTGTGCCCGCCCTCACCAAGCGTGGAACAGTAGGGTCAGTCAAGGCCAAGCTTATACTTCCAGGAGACACGTGCCAGCCTCGTTTGGGTTTGTGGGCAATGATCACGTTTTGGGTTCCCAGTCTAGATTTAGAAGTGGAAGCTCAGCGTTGGCCTCTGGGAGGCCCCTAACAAAGCCCCTCCTGGTGTTGGCACCATTCTACATGCCGTCATCTGAAAAGATTAGCCCACCTCTCCATCTTTCAGCACAAGCCTTCATGTTCACTCTGTTCCAGCCACCATGGCCTTCCTTCACTTCCTAAAACGGAAACACCTTTATATTGCAAGACTGTTGCATATCCCATCCCCTCGGCGTGGGAGCACACTTCCTTCAGCTGGCTTTTTGTTAAATTAACTTCTACTCCATCATTCCAGTGTCAGCTCAACAGCGCCTCCCCCAGGAAAGACTTCTCTGACCATTCCGTCCACATGGAACCTCTGTCCATGTGCACCATCAAATAGAGCTCTCATCCATGGCCCTTAGGCAAATGCAGTTTTCCAGTTTACAAGCTTATTTTTGCAAATAATCTGCCTGATGATCTGATAAATATTCAGCTTTCCCTCTGGACCAGGGTTTGGAAAACTACAATTTGAGATCCAGATCCAGACCGTTGCCTGTTCTTGTAAATAAAGATTTATCAGAATATAGACTTGCTCGTTCTTTTGAATATTGCCCATGGCTGCCTTCACAGAATTAAGTAGTTATGATAGAGACAACACGGCCCCCAAGCTTAAAATATCTGGCCCTTTACAGGAAAAGCTTGCAAAGAAATGAGTAAATCCATTTTATCCTCTTGTTGCTAACACAGTTCCTGGCATATATTTGTGGCTTAAAACATATATGTTTAATGAATGAATCAATGAGGTAATCCACCAACATCATTAGTTATATATGTACAATGTAGTCAGAATTACACAGTAAAAAATTGTTTCAGAGGCATAGGAAACCAAGCCTTGTTTCTGAAAGGCATTTTTATTTGTTAAATTCTTTACCATTATCAAAATAAACAAAAACTGGAAAATATATTAGTGAATGATTGTGATATTCAGTGACATTAGAGTTGGACTGATCAAAATGAAAAAAGAAAAAAACTAATCTGGTAAAGGTTAAAACATAATATCCTGATTAACCATCCAAAGCAAATGTTTCCACACAGGATATAATGCCCTTCAATTGCCAGCCAAGAATTTAGCCTTTTTAAATGAGGCATGTAACTCACAGACGCTAGCTTTTAATACTATTATGGAACATGAGTTGTTCCTGGTTGGTTTTAAAATATTTTATTTGTTTGTTACATAAATGGATTATATTATGGATAAAATAACCACACTTCCAATGCTGCCTTTCCATAGACAGCCATGAACATGCTTCAGTTTTCCCTCTAAGGACAGATTGCTGTATGATTGAAGACACAGACCAACTTTCAAGTATAAATTAATATACTAAACACACATACACGCACATATATTTAGTGAGTAGCATTATGCTTCATTTTTTTGAGATACATTTTTTCTTTCATGGATGTATAGTGAGTTTACAATGTTGTGTCAATTTCTGGTGTGCAGTGGAATGTTTCAGTCATACATGTATGCTCATTTTTAAAAATTTTGTTTAAACTTATTTTGTACTGCTCTTATAAAAAAAATCAATGTACAGATGGGGGCTGGGATGGGGTGGCAGCCTTTTGACCACATTGATAGGTTCTTGCTTGGCAACACCCTCAGCCTTTCACAGCACTCCACAAGTAATTTATGACAGCGATAAAGAGCTGAGTATTTTCCATATTCAAGGTAGCTGCCTGGATCCAGGAGAAACATAGCCCTGTTTTCAAATTTGATCCACGTAATAGATGCAGAAGCCAGCCCTGAGGAAGGGAGGGCATTAGATCAGGAAGCAGCTGTCTGGCTGAGCCTGTTTCTATTCAGCAGCCATCCCTGAGATGTGACGGTCACCGCTAAACAATTTCCCAAGACCTTGTTCATTTGGCATCTTAGGAGGAGCCAGTCCCCACTCGGTATGTCTCAAGAGGCAGGTCTGCACTGTAGTAGGTTAGAGCCCAGGTTCATCGCGATGCAAAACCTGCTATCGTCTTGGAGTAACTGCCTCGGGCAAGTGATGGAACCGCTCTGTGCCTCAGTCTCTTCCTCCATGAAGGTGGAGGAAGTAATGACACCTGGAAATAAAATGATGAGAACAACAGCGTGTATAAATAGCTCAATAAACGTGAACTCTCATTACAGCTTTGAAACAAAAGTTCTCCTCCCCTATTTAAGAAATCTCTATACCATTCCTCACGCTTCTCTCACCCTCTCAAGTCCATTTACCCCTGCCTCTGGGGAGGATCCTCTTCATGGCAGAAAGTGGGACAGCAGCCCTCCAGGGATGCCTGGAGCACCTACTCCTTCAAACCTTGCACTCCAAGGAATCCGGAGGACAGCCCCTTCCGCCGCCCAGGGTCATTCTCAGAAGAGCCTGGCTGAGGGTCAGGATGGCTCCTGTAACATGTAAGGACCTGAGGGAGGATCTGCAGAGGTCAGGAGCCATGCTTAGAGGCACCCAGATGAAGGAGAGAATGACTAACAATAATTGCTCTCCCTCGGGTTGGTCTGGTCCAGTCCTGGCTCCAGTGGGGCCCCCGAGAGCCCCTACACTGAGACTGGCCAGCTGGGAAGTGAGATCACGATAATTCCGACTTCAGCACAGCCCTGAGTCACATCCCACTTTTTCTTCAGGTTTGGTGCTGGTCCTTGTTTGGCTTAAGCCTGTGGGTTGAGTGAATGCTATTAGGAGAAGCTGAACATGCCAGAGGCTGGAATCCAAGGCGGTGGTGGAGGCTGGCGCTGCCATCAGATTTGACAAAGACCTTCCTAATGGTTCAGCACTTGAATCATAAGGGCTTCTAACAGGAACGGTCTATTTTTACTCTAAGGTCGCTTTGAGCTTGCCTAGTTCATGCCTGTATCTGATATATGAGGGGAAAATCTAGAAGAATAAAGCAATTCATTCAGCCTAACATAGAGGGTTAGGGATGGAGCCCTGAGTCCAACACCCCTGGGGTTGTGTAGGGTCCTCCACACCACTCAGATTCGGGGGAGGGTACCCTGTCGGAGGGAAGGCTGGGGTTTCTAAACCGGGCTCTACAAAAAGTGTAGGTTTTCTGAATGTGTTTCTGGCAGTACATTTAAAATAAGAAAATAAGAAAGAAAAACACAACCAAAACAATTTATACACCAAGGGTACCCCTTCCAAGCCTCCGGGTCCCAGTGATGAGGCAGTGCTTGAGGTTTTTATGGAAGCAGAGTAAAACAAAAATATTCCATAAGCAGGTCACGCGGCATCTCATCTTCAACGTATACACCTGTGGGGCTTTCAGTGATTAAACGTGGGCGGATCAGAGCGTTCTCCTTGGCAGAGGATTCCACAGCTTAATACAGGTCAGCTCGAGGGGACACTTCCATGTTTAGCTTACATTTTCTCTTCCCTAATTTGTTTTATTACTCCCAGACTTCATTTCTTGATACCTGATACGTGGTCCACTTAGGCGTTTCCTGTCATTAGCCAGAGCCTCGCGAACTTTCATCACTTTCTCCAGAGCGAGGGAGAGGGGAGTGGTTCACGTCCCTCCTTTCTATTATGGCTGCGGGATGGGGATGTCATCTTTTGCCCTTTCCAGAAGCAGAACACTCCGCAAAGGACGAGTCATTTGTAACGGGATGCCTGGCCCAGAAAAACAGTCTTCAGGGACCATAGCGAAGGGGTGACAGGAGGGTGGGGGGCGGTGAAAATAACCAGGGTGACAGTCCTTTCATTCTGCTCCCTGTCCCGTGATTAATGGACACACTCGTCCTGGACCAGTGAGATGAACATTCAATGGCAGCCTGAAGTTGTATATTCTTTTGTCTCAGCTTGAAAGTAAATTTTATTTAACAGTCTAAAAATAACCTTCGGCTAATCTTTCATTTCCCTCTGATTAAAACAAGAAGCACCACACTTCACATTTCCTAACGATTTTAAATGGTTTTCTTTTTCCCTCATAACAATAGTCAGAGCTCAGCCTGTCCCTGTCCCTGAAGGGCCCTTAGGGCAACTGGGAAATTGTAATTTAAGAATCATCCAATTCAAACTGCAGTCATTTCACTCGGCTTAAATATGGATCTTTCCATCATTACATGTTATAATTACGCCACCACATGCTATATAATTCAAATTAGATGATGATTACATGCCATATATTAACATTAATTGTGTAACTAGACATAACCATATGTTTATATGTGGATTTAATTACCATGTTTAAAAATCCTACCAAAGAAGAGGTATGTGACAATTTGTTTTTAAAAAAGACAGAAAGCAGCAAGAAAATCATATTCAAATAAATGTATAAAATTAAGCATAGGGAGGAAATGTAAATAATTGTAATAGGCTGTCAGATTTGCATTTGTTTAATTATTCTGGTTCCGTGCTTTGGTTTGTAAAAATCACATTATAATATCATGAAGGTTCAAAATAATCAAGTAGGTCAGCCGTGATCGCACCCCTACCTGACTCCTCCCCAGACCCAGCTCATAGTCACATATAAATGTGAACATCTGTGGCAGTGACATGTCATACAGTTTTGGTTCTGCATTTTCATTTAACTTGCCATGAGTGACTTTTTCTCATCTTTTGCGTAGTCTGCATCCTACATAGTGTTAACAGCAGTACGATGTATGGGTTAAAAGCACGGACTCTAAGCGGGGTGGGTGTTGCTCAAGTGGTAGAGCACATGCTTAGCATGCACGAGGTCCTGGGTGCAATTCCCCAGCATTTCCATTTTAAAAAAAGCTAATAATAAATAAATAAATAGACCTAATGACCCCCCCCAAAAAGAGCACTGACTTTAAAATAACACTGCTTGGTTTTGACATGCCAGCTCTGTAACTCACGAGCTCTGTGACCTTGATCAGGTTGCTTGTTTATACCTCAACATCCCCGTGTGACAATTGGCAATGATGAGCATCCACCTCATCATGTTACTATGAAAACTAAATGAGTTATTATACGCAGAGAGCTTAGGAAAATGGCACCGCCGAGGAGTCCAACGAAGGTGAAGTCGTGTTGTTGTTGGTGTTGCTTCTAGCCAGCTGCGAATCGTAATTCACCTGATCCTTTTCCCATGCGGTGGCGATATGCACGCCTCCCACTTCTGACATCATGAGTAACGCTTGTGTGAATATCATTAGGCTTGTAGCTTTTTCTTGTCTTTGAATTTTTCAGGGCAAAATGATCAGTTGAACATTTGAAATCCACCCATGGAAAGCTGTTCTTATAACCCCATCTTAGTACAGTGCCAAACTTAAAAAAAAAAAAAAGCCCAGCATAGAAAAATAACTGAAAGAGGTGTAAGTGTTTACTGCATTAAAAAAAATTCCTGATAAGAAGCAAAACTTAATATCCTCTTTTCACAAATCTACATCTCCCTCCTCATCCACACACACACCTATCACCAACTCAGTCTCTCTCCTCCCTACTCCAGTCCTCCTTGCCTTTCCCACCTAATTCCTTCCATAGAAGCTTGTGTTATCCTCTCCTAACTCTCCTGCCAATGGCTTTGTAATCTTTCTAAATCCAGCTCTTACCTTGTCTGAATCTATTAAGGGCCCCCAAGCTGCTGCCAAAAGCTCCCTGGAAACAGAGTAAGGACAGTTGAGTGGGCAAAAGATATTCTTCTTAGTACAGGGAAAAGAAGATAGGAACATTCATTACCTACCTATCTTTCTATCTATCTATCTATCCATCTATCCATCTATCTATCCATCTGTCTATCATCCATCCAACCACACATACATACATATGTAACATACGTTATGTAAGTACATACATACAAATGTGATTGCTGTCTTGCTGTCATACTGTACTGCTAGTTTTCCATGTTTCCAAATTGTTTTCTTAATGTCTTATGCCAAGTGGCCAAATTACTAAAAACGTAAGTTAGTTCTTTGCAACTAAAATCAGCATTATTTTGCAGCCATTAGGCACAAGGGGCTGCTTTTTAGAGGATCTCTGCTGGTTCCCTATTGATTTCAATTCTCTGCCTTCTCCTTTGGGCTTTTCAGGGCAGAGACATCTCATTTATCCCTGAAGAGAGGAACAGAGTTTAGAATGAAAGGTTCAGTTCATGAACTTCCATAAGGAGACGTATCTGAGTTACACCTGTGCATCCTCGTTGTGCTATTGGGGATTACAGAGGTGGACATGTAGGACTTGTTCGTAAGTCAGATAAGCTCAGGGGTGAGGCATAAAGGGACTTCAGCCCAACTGACTGGCAGAGAACAGGAAGGAGAGGACGTAGTATGAGTTGGACATGAGCTAGGGGAAGTACAAACTCCAGGGGATGACTTTTATGGGGTGCTAAACTATCCAAAAGCTTGCTGTGAACTCAAATAGAGTTTGGGCAGTGGTTGGTAATAACAAAAAAGAGAGGCTCACACTGGTGAAGATGTTGGCAACAAAGGAGTTCTGCTCTGTCAAAGTACACAGAGGACCTGTGGGCAAAGGAAGCATCTGGCAGGGGTGAGATAGGGAATCAGGCTCCGGTCAAGTCAGCCTGGGTGTAGGGTAAACTTCTGGCAATGTGAAGAAATTACAGTTCCAGGCATGGAAACTGTATAGTCCTGTTCCATATTGCCCAGACTGGGCCAACAGAGCAGAAATAGAAAAATAGGAAGACCACTTCCCATAAGACCCTGCATGATCAGGTCTCATCACCTATTTCGCCAGCTCATCGCACAGTATGGTTTCCTCCATTGCTCGCTCACTACTAACCTCTAAGGACAGGTAATTATCTCCTTCTCCTCAAGGTCGAAATCAAGTCCTTCACTTAGCCTCTCTAGAATGTTCTTCCTGCCCCAGTTCCTCTCCTAGTTAATTCATAACTGAATTCCTAAAAGCCTTTCCAGATTAATTAATTACTTCATTAATTCATTTATTCGAAAACTTTGTTGTGTGACTTCTATGTGCTATCCAGTGGGATAGACAGATATGAAATAGATAAATCAATGTAAGTAAACTAGAGGGTTATTATATATTTTATGATGAAAGTGCGAGGTAAGGGATTTGCTTGAGCAGTCCAATAGAATCTCCCACCGTAACAAGAATATTCTATATCTGTGCTTCCCATTATGGTGGCCAATAGCCACAGGTGTAGCTATGAAGTACTTTTAAAAATGTGGCTAGTGTGACAGAATTATTTTATTTTATTTTAGTTAATTTAAATTTAAATTACCATAGTTGGCTAGTGTCTACTATTTTGGACCACGCTGTTCCATAGCACCATGGATCTCTGTTTTGTAGGACTTAATACTGATTTATGGTTCCACATTTGGCTCTGTGATTCTTTGCTTAAGGCAGGCAGCATTTACATCTTGTCTGTTGTTGATTCTCTGATGTGTAACATTTCACCTTGCACATAATAAGTACTCAATTAAGATAATTAAGTGAACGATGAAAAGTTAAAACACAGGAAACACAGGCAATGTGAATACTGAATTCCCTTTGCTTTAATGAAAACAGAGTAGGACTGGGTCCATAATGGACAGTGTTGGTAACTTTGAAGGGAGCCACAAAGAAGAGAAGACTTGATAGCTGTGGAGATATTTTGACCTAAGCCTAGAGTGTTGATTTGAGACAGGTGCAAGAATCCAGTTTCCTATGCATATCTTAGGAATGTAGGAGTGTCAAGTCCAAGTGGTACTTGCTCTGAACTTCCAGAACTTTCTTGTTCTTGAACCTCTTTTGTTTCTAAAATGCAAAATGTGCCTACCTTATTAGGCTGTTCTAAGAACTGTCAGAAACTATTCACTTTGCTTACCATATATTACAGAGGAGGAGAAAACACTTCATAATTATTAACTCCTGTCAATACATAATGAAAGTTTATCCAAATAAGACAGCCTTTAGCTTCTTCACATTTCTAATTCAGATCAGTTCTGAAATTATACTTTCCACTCTGTATAAGTTGATACTCACGGATAGTTCAATGAAGAGGGAGATATGATTCATTACAATGATCCCAACACAATGTTGATTTCATTCTTTTTCAGGAGCTGTTTTGTTATTGTCTTAAGAAAGAAACTCATTGTCCAGATTTGACATTCTAACACCACATTCCTTTGAGTATCTCCCTCTCTTGATTGCCTGGATCCAAGACTGAGGGAGGATAATTGTTCATCTGCTTGTGTAAAGAAGGTAATTTCTTTTGGCACTTCATTTGTCCTGTTGTCAGATCAGATCACGTTACAGCTGTGACTTCCTCTTTGGTCTGTACGTTGGGGAAGTGTGTGGCTGTTCCCAGCTTTACCAGCTCACTGCTTTAAGGTAGATTGTTTCAAAATCCCAACAAACATGTTTGGTGATTCAAACTCTGTCCCCATTTTTACCCAGAACTGCATGTCTGGACCCTACGGCTCCACGACCTCTCCTAAAGGAAGTGTGTATCAGAAATGGATATTCAGGCTTGATGATGCTCTTTCCACATTCTAAAAACACACCCATAATCCAAAAGTCTTGTGAAAGGAAGTTTCATGGTTTCTTTTGACATGAGACTGCAGGACAGCCTTTGGTGAATGAAAGGTTATTGCTACACATGCCTAATTCCACCTGTAAAAATTCAGAAACCAAAGGGATGCCCAGCAGGCCATGGGGAAATGTGTACAATATGTAGCATCGTGGAAAGATTAAGACATAGACTTTGGAGCAAAAACTACATGGGATTGAATTTTGGCTGTACCACTTAATATATGCAAAAGCATTAGTGAGTTGTTAAGCCCTGTATGACTCAGTTTTCCCATCCATTAAATAGAAGTAAGAATAGTACTTAACCCATAGAGTTGTTAAGAGGATCCTTGAGTTATTAAATTATTACAGTGAAAGGGCTTGGACAAGTGCCTGCATGCAGTCAGTGCTCAATAAATATCTCTGTCAGAGACATTTGGTTTCAGTTTTCTACTTCCCTTGCTCTAGCCCTCAAAAACAACTTCTTGCTATTTGAATCTGTTTTCAAGAGTTGTCATTTCTCATGCATTTGTGAGTTGGTTCCTCTGCTGGCCCTGCCACAGCTCATTCATACAGCACAGGGCTCAACCCCGGGGGCCCACAGGACTGGCTGCGACAGCTGGGCATCTCCCCATGTAAGCTTCCCTCTGAGACGCCTTCACAGCACAGTTGCCTCACATTCCAACAAGTGAGAAAAAATGCTTCAATGCCTCTTACTTTACCCTCAGTGGATAGGCATGGTGGAGAGCCAATGAATATTGGTTCAACTAAATGAGCGCCTACGTTTTAAAAATCAGGGAGCCACTTGTGCTACCCTGCTTCTAGCGTGTTCCTGCTGTGGTGCCACCATTCAGATTCGTGCTGCTTAGACATTAAAGCGGTTGTGAATCGTATGTGGTTTCATAATGATGCCGTCATTTAACCATCGCCTCAGTTTCAGTCAGGATCAAGAGAAGCATTTGAGATAATAATATTAGCATACACATAGGACTCTCGATCTTCAGGCCTCCTTAAAGTCATTAGCAAATTAATTTTCCCGGAACTCTTAGGAAGCAAGTAATTATTTTTACGGCTGGAGAGAGTGAATCTGACTGTGTAGTTGACCTACAAATGCTACCCAATGAAGCAATGCCAGCTAGAGCCAGAGTCCTCCTCCTTGTCACTTCTGGCTCACCAGCACCTCTGTCACACGACTCTCAAGTGTCCCCAGATAATTATGATGAGATTTCATCTCAGTAGCACTTATGGGAAGTATTTATTATAGACTCAGCACTCTCTAGAGTTCTAATTGGGTGGAGTGGGTAGTCAATAAAGGAGATATGGCTTCTGGTTTTAAACACCAGTAGCCACCAAAAGCAATCAGGTGTACATGGAGAAATGACCGAGTCCAGGACTGGCTCAGGAAAAGTATAGTTTGAGTCTAGGAAATCTTGCTGTGCTGGAAAACAAGGAACTGTTGCAGACATGTACAAAGGAAAAGACACTGACTTAAAGAGATTCTAGCTGGCCAAACTGAGGACAGCATGAGTGTAAGACAACATTGTGAGAATGGATTATAGCACACTAAATATATATAAAAGGTGTCCATAGTGATATGCAAAGAAAATGGAGTTGAGAGTGAGCTGTTCTTTATGGAAGGGTGCCAGCAAATAAAGTTGAAGAAAAAAAAATTTTTTTAATTAGACAGCAAGCAGCTGGGAGGGGACAGGGTAGTCCCATAGTATCAAAATATCACCCCATAGATTTCTTGTTAATTATGCAAGAAAAAGGTATCTTACAGCAGATAAATCTAGTAGGTACTGCCTGACCTAATGATCAAATAAAATAGCAGGAAAATCTGAAATTGCGTGCCCCTGATTTTGATGGAAAGAAGTCAGGCACAAGAGACCACACATAGTATGTTCTATTCATATAAAAAATCCAGCAAATACAAATTTGAGTTTTTTCTCTGAGGGTTGTTGTTGTTCTGTTTTGCAGCTTGCATCGAATAAATCTGTAAATTCTTTTTCCCCTATATTGCACAGCCCTTGATTTCTCTGCCCCATTAACTTTTTAATATGTATATTATGTATATGTTTATTTTTGAGCCTGACTTCTTAGTGCTATATTAGTGTTCAGTCAACGATTAGTCAGAGGTTGTGCTCAAGCCAGTAAGACTCTCAACGTTTGTTGATGGACATCTGTATGAGAGTGTAGATATTGAGAGCAGGATGAAGCTACAGTTGTTCAAGCAGAGATAGAAGATATTAGAAAAGGACGACTTGACGTTTGCTTTGAATGGTGGTAGAATTTGGCTAGGCATAAAAAAGAAGCGCAAAGTGGAATAATGATGAGAAAATGTGTCAAGTCAGAAGTAAGTTTGGATGTTTTCAGGATGGAGAGGAGCCCTACATGTCCAGAGTATAGGATAAATGTTGGAAAATGGGTGAGAAACAAAATTTGTGGGGCAGAATGAAGAATTAAGTCAAAGAATTTTATGTGTTTTCAAATGTGGGTGTTGACTCCAGAGTCCTGATGAGAGGGGAGGGGGTAGCACAAGAATTCAATTTATTTTGTGGAAATAGTTGCTGACAGAAAATGAGATTATCAGTATATCAAAGATGATCGTACTGATAAGACTTCAATGCTGACATGGAGAAACAGCATGAAGCTCCATGGCCTGGAAACGGGACTGCAAAGCGAGGAGTCCATACTCCTCTTTCTCTCTCCTTGCTTCTCACTGGACCAGTAGTGATTCCATGAGTCCATAAAGATCCCAGGTCCTTCTTAAGAAATAGAGAGAAAAATAATTTTAAGGTAAAAGACTATTCGTATGACAAAGACGAATTCTTAAAATCACAGAAGAAAGTTAGCAGCGGAATGTCTAGTTTCTTTGCCATTATTAAAATTTGAATGTTTCAAAATAAACTGAGTTCTTACTCTGTCCCGCGCGGATATGATCCATGAACTCAGCTTCCTGTATGACTTGTCGCTTCCTCATTATGTCCCTTTCCCATACGTGGGAATCTCACCCAGTCATGGACTCATATTACTGTTGTCATTTTCATGAAAGCTTTCCCACGTCAAGTTAGAGAAACCTTCTCCAGGCCAAGCCAACGGAGACCACAAGAATCTGTGTTCTGCCAGAAGTTATTCTAAGTCCCCACACGTGTGTTTATCGATTGACTATAATGGGGAGCAGAAATACATTAGATAGCTGTAATAGTATTTTCAAGACAGTTCTTAAAATAATTTGACTACCATATATTGTATATATATTGAAGTTTGTATATGCTGTGTACTTCATGAAAATATTCTAGTATATGCTCCCTACCTGCAATAAAAAAAATAATAACTTGCAAATAAAGGTTTGTCCACTGGCAATGATAACTCTTTCCTACCACCTGTAAGTTTTCTTCATCCATTTAATAAAAATAATTTAGATACTGTTTAGGACTGCGTTGTCTACATAGGTGAATACGTCTTAGTCCCTACGTTTGGGAAGCGTGTGAAAAGCAGATTTTCTGAAGTAAATATGGCCGGAGTGATTATTAACATTATAATTTTATAATTTTCTTTCTTTTTTTGTGTGTGTGCCCATAGCCAAGTCTTAATATTTATAATAGAACTGACAATAATTAAGAGATGTGGTTGTAACAGTCCCTAGTTAGAACACGGGCACAGCTCATCCACCATTCGGAGGATTACGTTACGAGCTGACGTCCATTCCATTTCTAGTTCATTAAATGTGTGAAAGTCATGTAAAACACCAGAAGCCAGGCACAGGCCATAGCACATCTCATATTTCATACATCCCAGCCCTCTGGCCTGACATATTCCTCCTTGCTTCGTCAGCTCCCTAAATGTACGACCCCTACCTCTGTATTTAGGTTAAATATTGACACTTTACCTGGTCCATCACTTTGACTGAGTGATTCATACAGAACCCCCTTCTGATTTACTGACTTTAGTTTTTTCACTTGACTCTCTACTTTGTAAGGACTCTTGAAAAATTGCCCATCATTTTAGGTAAAACCTGACCCCAGTCCTGACTCTGTGGAGCATCTGACAGACTGACTGTCAGTCAAGGCGGGGGCATTCAAAGAAAGGGTAGAGACTCAAGACCACTGAACTATTGTAGCTTGTCTGTGGCAAATGTCTAGAATCAATGTTTAAACAGACCAGTACACCAGTTCTGTGGCAAATGTCTAGAATCAATATTTAAACAGACCACTACACCAGTCTATGGCTCTTTGGATGATGGTCCTTTAAGATTATTTATGTGCTAAATTCCTTTTCATTCATGGTTGATGAAACAACCATCAAATATCATTTATGATTCAAGTTATTAAGGTTTTCCATTATAACTAGCCAGTTTCACTTAGACTTGTAAATTTAATAGAATCCATCTGCCACATCTAGTCAATCCTGCCATATTTGCCTTCCAGGAGAAACAATAACCAATTTGCCTGCTTTAGCAATCAATCTAAAACCAATTTGTCACAGCATCCAAAATTAGTAAGCAATACAAAGCCAGTTAAATTGCAAAGATTAAGTACAGTCGATTCTTGGCTTTGAGGCACTCTAACTAAAAGTCTTTCACAAAACACTTTGTTTTTATTTTTTAAAATATAGACATTCTAATAGGGAAGTAGACTGTCTGACCCTAATAGTACCCCAAATTGTCTTCCCTATTACACTTGGTGAATTGCGTCTTCAAGGCATGAAAATCCATTTTAACCGCAGTATAACCTGTTTGTCTGAGAGAGGGAGTGCCCCCTGTAAGCATAAGGGGGTGACAGTAGGGGCTGGGCAAGGGGATCATCCTCCCAAATTATGCTCAGATCAACAAGTGTTAATTATTATCATTGGTTGATAACACTTAGGTTTGCCATTCATTGCCTTGGAGAGATCTGAGAAAAGAAACCTGAGTGACCCTTTAATTATGGAAAAAATTTTCCTTCTATAATTGCCTAAGAGAAACAGGGTATGTTAAAAACTAATGAATTGGTCAGTCAAGAACAAGGTCAGGCAGGAGACGAGTAATACCTCGTTCTCACAGGATATACACTATGAGTCAGAAAACGTTTTGGACACTCGTACACGTACATATGCTAATGCAATCACGCAGCCATCTGTGCTGTAAATGTGACGATTATCCCCATTTTACAGCTCTGCAGTGAACTCATGGAAATGTGAAAATAATCATAGTAACATTTATTGAGAATTTAATACCTAGCAGTCACCATGATTCATTGCTGCATATGAATTAACTCTAGGTCTCAGAGGACCCTTATTAGGTAGGTACTGTTTAAGGTCTGTTTTACAGATCAGAAAACCTAGACAGTCTGATGTTAAGTAAACTGTCCAATAATCAGCAGGTAGTAGAGGCTCTGGGCTCTTATAACAGGGTAGATGTCTTACACTGGACCATTTTGCTGTACCACTGAAAGACAGATAATTGGACTTAATATTTAATGAGAGTCCAAATGTAGGTCAAATTCAGAGGTGAGAAAAATCACCTGTCTATAGTGTATGACTTACAGAACACACAAAAAAATGTAGTCACTGCTAAAAAAATGTGTATTCATATTTCCTTTCATTTAAATATTCTTTCCTAGTTACCTACTATTAGGAATTTATTTTTATAGAGTCCTGTCCCCTTTTTTAAGGAGGACACGCATATGTTAAACCTTGAGTGGTTAACATTTGGGATAAGATATTTGCCAGCTGAGAATGAGACCCTGGGATAATTAAACAGAGGGCAAGGGGCTCCGAGAAATAGGTGTGACAAGGCCCAGAAAATAAACGCAAGTAGGAAAGAATGGACAATTTCTGGGTCTTCAGTATTCCCAACAAAAGGAAGAGTTTCTAATATGAAGAACAAGCTTCCTTTCCCATCTTTAGCCTGGCTGCTAAGCAGTTGGGTCCCATCTAATTACTGAGCCTATCTCCTTCTCTCCAGGCCATATGGATTCAATTTCCCTCATATGAGTTTGCTGAGAGCAAAAGCAGAAGTCCCAAAGGACTATTTCTTAAACAAAAGGAGATTTATTACTTTTAACTGAAAGGATATTTGTTATAGTTGGAATTGTGTGTGTGTCAGCTGAAAGGACCACAGTCCTGGCTGTGGACTGGAAGACTACAGAGCAGCTCCAAGCAACTCTTTAACCTCTCACGGTTTTTCAGTTGCCACAGATATAGCATCTGACCTCCAGAGTTTAAGTTGGAAAGGGAAACCAGAGGTCAGGGCTCTGATGGTGCCATAACACATACACCTGTAAGTCCTGACCCTGGCAATCCCAACCAGTTCCTTCAACATCCTACAGCTCTGAAAGGCTAACTCTGTATCCATTGATAAGTTCCAGAATGTGGAATTTTGTTCTTCTAGTCCCTGGGAGAGGAGTAGAGGGTACGGAGGCCAATTTTGGCTGGATTTCAGGTAGCAGAGAAAGTCTGGGGTTAGATGGTCCTGCTGTGAACTGAGCTGTGTCCTCCCCAAATTCATAAGTTGAATCCCTCACCCTCAATGTGACAGTTGTGGAGATGGGGCTTTTAGGAGGTAAAGTTAAATGAGATCATAAAGATCAGGTGCTAATAATGGTAGATTTGGTGACCTTTTTGGAGGAGAAGAAAGAGATCTCTTTTCATGCACACCTACCAAGAGAAGGCCGTGTAAAAGCACAGTAGAAAGGTAGCAATCTGCAAGCCAGAAACAGAAATGAAGCACACTGGCAACATGATAAAATTTAAAGTCATGAAATGAATGAGTTCACTCAGGGAACTGTAGATAGAAAAGAGACGAAGCCCAAAGATTGCATTCCCAGATGTTCTACAGATCAAAGGTCAGCAACACAAGCAAAGAAATTAAAAATGACTGAGGGGGAGCAGACAGTGAGATGGAAGGAAAAGCAGTAGAGAGTGGTAGATGGAAGAAGGAGCTGCAAGAAGCAGAGGACGGTGGACTCTGGCAAATGTGCTGATGGGCCAGGTAGGATAAGGACTGGGAACTGACCAACGTGTGCAATTAACAAGAGCATTTTCAGTGGAGATTACGGAACCAAACACCTGATTGGAGAGGGCTTAAGAGATAATGGGAAGATGAAATTAGAAATAGCATGTAAAAACTCATTTTTAAGTGTTATTATATAGGGAAACAGAGTAATAACACAGTCACTGAAGGGAGAAATGGGGTCAAGAGTTTTTTGTTCTGATTTTTTTTGAAACAGGGGAAGTGAGAGGAAGTTTCTTTGCTAGTGATATAGAAAGAAATGTGAAAGCAATATCCTTATTTCTGTGATAATTTGGCTTTTGTTAGGAGCACAGAAATTTCAACCCATGGTAACTGGAAGGCGGGCTGAGTCTGAGGGCTGAGGACGCAGATAGGTGGCTGTGGTAGAGACTCATGCACAGAGGTTCTCCTTTTATTGTATTTTTTTCTTCAGAGAAATAGGAATCAAGGTCATTAGTTGAGAGTGAAGAGTGGGCAGAGATGTTTTGGTTTGAGGAGACAGGATAAATTCTGATACATTTGGGAGAGTAGACGGGTAAGGGAATGAATGAGTTTCAGGCACCATTAATTGATCCACTTGAGGATGATGGTCAAGAACTTTAAATGTCACCAGTAAAGCACTTTTTATTAGCATTTGTATTTAGCCAGTTTTACCTGTAGCATGATAGCAATATAAAAGGACTCCATAGTTAAACAACTTTTACAAATGATAAAACACCATGCACAAGAGAGTATAATGACCTTCTTGATAATATAATGTAGCACATCATATTTGTTGCCACTTGGGAGGTATATACTCCAGGAGTGTTGAAGATTGCATCAGGCTTCCAGATAAAGTATTGAATTTCTAAATATTTTCATTTTTCCCAATCCTTTAAACATTTCTATTATGTATATTTTATAATATCCATACTATACTAGTACAATCACACATGCTTATAATTCTTTTATTTCTATTGCTTGAGTAGACTATTCTAGGAAAACATTTTTGAGATATATGTCAGATAATGTTTTGCCTATGTTTTCCTCTAGGAGGCTTATTGTATCTTGTCTTATGTTTAAGTCTTTGATCCATTTTGAGTTTATTTTTGTGTATGGTGTAAGGGAGTGTTCTAGCTTCATTGTTTTACATGCTGCTGTCCAGTTTTCCCAACACCATTTGCTGAAGAGACTGTCTTTATTCCATTGTATATTCTTGCCTCCTTTGTCGAAGATGAGTTGACCAAAGGCTTGTGGGTTCATTTCTGGGCTCTCTATTCTGTTCCATTGGTCTATATGTCTGTTTTTATACCAACACCATGCTGTCTTGATGACTGTAGCTGTATAGTATAATTCTTAAATAGGGAAACAACAGACTAGAACAACACTATTCACCAAATAAACCTAACAGATATATACAGAACATTTTATCCAATAGCATGGGATACACAGTCTTCTCAAGTGCACACAGAACTTTCTCCAGGATAGATCACATGCTAGGTCACAAAATAAGTCTTAAAAAATTAAGAAGATTGAAATCATCCCAAGTATATTTTCCAACCAGAGTAGAATGAAACTATCCAAAAGGGAAATCATGAAAACAATCTCATTCTCATCAGCATTAACAGAATAAAACACCTAGAAATATATTTAACAAAGGAGATGAATGACTTATACATTGAAAACTATAAAACATTGATAAAAGTAAATGCAAAAAGTACAAATAAATAGAAATATATCCCACGTTCATGGATTGGAAGAATTAATAAATGTCCATATTACCCAATGCAATCTCCAGATTCAATGCAATCCCAATCAGAATCCCAAAAGCAATTTTTGCAGAAATAGGAAAAAGTATCCTAAAATTCATATGAAACCAAAAAAGACCTCAAATAGCCAAAGCAATTTTGATGAAGATCAACCCTGGAGGTGTCATATTTCCAAAATAAATTGCAAAGCTAGTTATCAAAACAGTATGGTACTGGCATAAAAAGAGACATAAAGACTAATGGAACGGAATAGAGAACCCAGAAATAAACCTATACATTTAGGGTCAACTGATCTTCATCAGGGATAAACAAATACTCCAATTAAAAATGGGCTAAGGACTTGAATAGACATTTCTCAAAAGAAAGCATGCAAATGTTCAACAAGTACATGAAAAAATCCTCAACATCACTAGTTATCAGGGAAATGAATGTCAAAGCCACAATGAGATATCAACTCATACCTGTTAGAATGGCTATTGTCAAAAAAAAAAAAAAAAGTGTTGATGAGAATGTGGAGAAAAGGGAAACTTGTACACTGTTGGTGGGAATGTAAATTGATGCAGCCACTGTGGAAAACAATGTGGAATTTCCTCAAACAAATTAAAAATAGAACTACCATATGATCCAGCAATCCCACTTTGGAGTATATGTTCAAAAGAACTGCAATCAGGATCTCAAAGAGATATCAATATTCCCATATTTATTGCAGTATTATTCACAATAGGCAAGACATGGAAGGACAAATGAGTAAACAAAATATGGTGTACACCTACAATGGAATATTAGTCAGCCTAAAAAAGGGGGGAAATCCTTGTAATTTGTAACAACGTGGATGAACCTGGGGGAGATTTTGCTAAGTGGAATAAATCAAATACCAAAGGGCAGATACTATATGGTATCACTTACGTGAGTAATCCGAAATAGTGAAACTCGTAGAAGCAGACAGTAGAATGACATTTGTCAGAGGCTGATGGGAGGAGGAAATAGGCAGCTTGATCCAAAGGTACAAAGTTTAATTTTTACAAAATGAATATATCTACTGTATAGAAACAGTGTCTATAGTAAATAATATTGTATTATATATTTGAAAAGTTGCTAAAATATTAGATCTTATGTGAAGTGTTCTTATCACACACATAAAATTAATAATAATAATAATTAAAGAGGTTGGGAAAAAACCTTTGGAGGGGATAGATAAATTTACAGCATAGATTGTGGTGATAATTTCACAGGTATAGACTAACCTCCAAACTCAATAAGTTGTAGATATTAAACATGTCCCTAGGAATACAGCATGTGTTTTCACTTGCCATTAGGATCAATTATTTTAAAGATAGCTTAACATCCTGGATTTAACAGAGGAAATACAAACAAAAAAGGACAATGAAATATAGGACTCCTATTATTAATATCAAATCTTAGAATACAGCTGTCATTTCTCTGGTCTAACATAAAAATTTTAAATGTAATGAAATTCTTTTTTCTTTGCCTACAATTTCTTCCTCTAAAAGAGTTTTACCCCACTTGGTTTTTCCGTTCCCATATATCCTTTTAATAATCCATTTACAAGTACGTGTTTGATTTTAAATGCCCAGCTCCTTTAAGATTGAAGAAATACATTTAATTCTATGAAGTTTTATATTACTATGTCAGTTACTATATTGGAGAATTAGCTCATCTATCAATCTTTTGGAAGAAAACATTTCTGGGAATATAATGGATTTTTCCAGCAGATTTTTGTATTCTTATCATGACCCTGTTTATCTTACTCTCTTTGGTCTAAAAGACCATGACTGTCTCTTAATTTACAATGCTGAATTTCCTTTTGCTTTCCCCAGGGTCTCATTGCTCCCAAACAATTCCTTCAGCTGCACATCATTGAGCAAGAGAGACATTATGGATAATGGAAAGATCCACAGCAAGGCTGGCTGCCTGCCTCGTTTGAGGAAATCATATTGGACCATCCTGCTCTGCTAAGCCAGATGTCCTCCACTAATCCACTTATAAAACTATGGTCCAGTGAGCCCCTATTCAAAAATGATGCAGAGCCTGGACCCAAAGTAGGAACAAATACTTGACTTACAAAGTAAATCCTCTAGACTCAGGATTTTAAGATACACAAAACTAAAACATTCATAAAGTCATGATTTTTCCCAGAGAATTTAACTGTATAATCTCTTTCTTTTCTTGATCCCAGCCATCTTCATTACAAACCAAAAGATCCAATTTGAGATTTTCCTCGAGGTTTATATTTTCTATGCTTATTAGAAATGGAGAAATAAAAATGGCAACCTGTGGTGTCTCTTTAAATGCTAGAGTCTTATTTTTTTAAACGTGATTTGTATCCTTTCCCCACTTTTCCCCAATCAAAGCCAAAAGAGCAATCTTTAAAACTATTAAAGGATAATTTTTAAGAGATGATATAATCATGCCTCTTGTACAGATATAAAACAAATGCATGTCAAAGGTAATATGGCATCACTCGTTTAAAGGAGATTTTAAGGAGGAGAGACACATATGAGACATTGAGAATTCTTTTTTTTTCAATTTACTCATTTTTTTTGATGGAGGTACTGGAGATTGAACCCAGGTCCTCATGCATGCTAAGCATGTGCTTTACCCTCCCCCCAAGAAATTGGGAATTCTGAAATGGATTTATGAATTGATGCAAAATTGGTTATCAACAGGGCAACAATCAGTTGCATTCCGTTAGACATGGTTGATTTTTGAGAATTATTTGCAATAGCATCAGTTTTCTACAACTTACAGAATTGTTAAATAGTTCAAAGACAATGAAAGGCTGAGATAACTTGGATGCATGAGCTAGACAGGACTCTTGTTTGTTTGTTTTGGCTAATTTCAAAGTCTTACAATCTCTTCCTTACTAAAATAACCAACCAACCCTAATATCTGAGGAAATACATACATATAAAAGATTCCTATGGAAATTCCTTCTGAAAAGTTTTCTACAACTATATTACTCTTTCATAAAAAAATAATAAATATTATTGCAGAGTTTTTGTGACGAGGTGATGAGATTTGCTGGCATGTGAGATTTGGGGAGTATATACACTCATCTTAATTCTTATGCAAAAGATTAAAAAGTTCCTAAGTGGTGCAAGATCCTTCTGTTCAAAAAATGTACATTTGCCATCATCTCAGTTATGAAAAATCACTCATTTAGGTTGTGCTTATTTAGAAGAGGGGAATGCTGGCCTAAGACCCCCTTAACCCAGTCATCCTGGAAAAAGATTGGGTTAAGAGAAAAGACACACAAGTAAAGTAATATTTACTGAGCCCCAAACTTCAGCTAAATGCTTCACACATCACATAAATTTAAATCTTAAAAAAAGTTATAAAGAAAATACTATTTTCTTCATTTCATAGACTGAGAAACATTAAGTAATTTAACCAAAGGAGAATTGGGATTCAAATCCATTAATTCTGATTCCAAAGACCCATATTTCTATCTGTTCCCAAAGAAAGGGTAGAAAGATATGGTGACTCAGGATCGATAATCTAATTAAATCATAAACAATAATTAAGTCATTAAAAAATTAGAGCAAAATAAACTTCTCTTAATGGCCATCTTCCTGAGCATAATAGCTAAAGACAATAAAGGCAGAGGGGCTCTGGGGAAGTAGAGATGAAACCAGCACTCCATCTGTTCCAGTCCCCCTCTTTCTCTCTCAACTACTTCCTAGGAGCCTCTAATGATCCTCAGAAAACAGTTTCAATACCTGAGCTCATCCAATCTTGTCAAAAACATCTCTACATTAAAACCATAATTTCTGATTCCAAAGCCAATGCTCTTCCAATTAATTCATGTTGTCTTTACTGAAAATGGCTGTGCTTGAACCAGTGTTTAATTTCAAGTCCAATGCTGTAACCAGACAGCCATCAGATCTGATTTAGAGAAGACCAGCTCTCTTGAGGTTCTCTGAGCCCAACCATATGGAGTTAAAAAAGCATCTCCCAGCTTCTCTGGTGGAGAATCTCCATGACGGAGAGCATATTGAGAGAGCTCTATGGGATGCACAAAGGAAGAAAGCTACAGTTCAATTTGACATGGGACTAAAATAAGAAGCAGAGATTAGGGTGAGTGAAGAGGGAGCTTAATCCAGGAATACAGATGTGATTGACAAGGTAGAATATCTCCCTCTGTCTCCTATGTCAAAACTACTGAGGCCATGGAGTTTGCAGCTAATCATGTAGTACTTCAGGAATCTGAAAGAACCTTCCAAATACCTCCAGACATATTAGCAGCTGCAAGAACATCAGTCAGGCTAGGCAAGGGTGTGCTTCAGAAACATACAGTTCCCAAGACCAGTGGATCATACAACAAAATTAAAATCAGAATTATGCTAAATCTCCAATGCAGATCATGAAGGGGGTCTCTGCTCATCATGGTCTCTCAGGGACACAAGCTGATGTGCTCAACATCACAACATGTACTTCCACCATCTCAGCTGCAATGCGAGGGGAACGTGGCTCTTGAGGGTTTATTCCTATGTGATGCACATCACTTTAGTTCTTTCATTAGCCAAGGCAAATCCTGCAGCTCTACCTAAGCTTTGATAGGGACAGAGAAGTGCTATCCTCCCATGTACCCAGAAGAAAAACCAGAACATCCCAGTGATCACCACACCAAGCATAGTAGAACTTTGAATTTGCATGGTATACACATGCATACTTTTCTAAGTGTATTATGCTTTGTATCTCCATAATTATCTTTTGTGTGTATACTATCTTTAGACTCTAATGTTCCTGTTTTTCTCAGGATCTCTCATTTACAAAGACTTCTTTAGCTATGGCCCCAGTCTTATCTAATTCATCATCTCCTGAAGAAGATGGGGCACCTCACTGGAATTACTCTGCAGACGCTGCCTGACTGAAGGACAGTGCCCAGGCTGGAAGCTTCCTACTGCTCTGTCCCACCCACAAATTTGGACTCATTTGACTCTTGTCACAGAATGCATCCAGCTTGACTTTGCACAACCCTTGGTACACTAACATTTGGATTCTTCCTTCTGTTCTAAAGGGAGGTCACCTCAGATCCTCAAATGTTCTAACATCCTCCATTTCACCATTGGTCTAGTGTTGAGGACTCTGAATGACTCATAGCCACGTATCTAGTTATGATACCTCACATCTTTCTCCTTCTAATTCTCAGGCCTGGTAAATTATGACATAGATTTTTGCATAAAGAGCAACTACAGTTTAATTTCCCATTGGGTTGGCGCTAAACTGTCAGTGTGGGTCAAGTGTCTACCTGACAGACAACTTCAGCATTTTCCCCTTTCTTCCTTGCAGCCCGTATTTTATCCTGCTCTCCTCCACAGCATGGTGGGGAGACACAGTGAATGCATGGAAGAGCCATGAAGAGGAGACAAGTATGTTCTCCCCATCCCCATGCAGGATGACTCCATTTAAATTATTTGACTGTTTCCTTTAACATTCTCAAAACCCCTTGGAAGAATGTTTGAGGAATTTAAAATCCTCATCCTCTCATTGCCCTAAGTTTGCTCAATGTTATTGAGCTCACTCATCAGTGTTCATTTTAGAACTTCATTTGAAATAGATGAAACACAAGAATTGATTGACCTCTCCGTGAAAAATGTGTTCTTTGTAATTCTTTCAATTTGTCCCTTTAGAGCAGAGACTTTTGTTCCAATATCCTAGAGTCCATATGGACACCTAAAATGGAAGGGAGCAGAGGAGGAGACATCTGAAAGTCTTCACCTCTGAGAGAATTCTGGACAGTGTGAGTCTGTTTGGTAGTTTGCAGGAGATCCTCTCCATCTTACCTCCAGCCCCCACTCACCATTTGCCTCTACTTCTAGAGGGGTGATTTCTCTTTGCTAGTTTCTTACATGAAAAAGCATGGTATATGGGAAGCACTCTGGGATCTAGTCTTAGGTCAATGGGTTAAATTTAATGCAAAAAATTGGGCAATCTTTGAAACTCCCTGAACCTCAGTTTCTGCCTATGTCAAATGGGGATAAAGACCCTTGCCTTGTTTGCCTTAGCAAAGAGTTTATTCTGCTGATACTTAAGATACTCATAGGCAGCACTTGGTGAGCATTGTTATACTGTTAGATTTCATTGAATTTTCACAAGACTATGAAGTAATAATGATGGTCTCCCTTTTAAGAGGGGAAGTTGAGAGTTGAGTAACTTGTACAGTAACAGACTTGGTAAGCGTACATTATATTCAGTCCAACTCTAAGTCCCAAACTCTTAATTATTAGGAAATTCCACTCAAATGAGCCAATGGACTAGTTCAAAATCACAGGAAAGATTCCACAAGTATGAGAATTGCTGTTCTCTGTAGTGTACTCCCACGTCAGAAAGGACCTGGGCCACCAAGTGGTGGGCCCATGGGTTGGATGAAATTGGGAAAAAGTAGCAAGGGGTCATAGACGCGTAACCCAAATTAGTTCATCATGAGAAGGAGTATGCTGTGGAGGTGTCGGGCAGCCCTATGAGGGGAAGCTGATCTGAAAAGGGAATGGGAAAGGGGCAGATCTACAGAAGGAGGTAGAGATGAAATCAAGTGACAAAGGAAAGAAAGGATGAAGAGATGTGCTAAGGTCCTTCTAAATCCAAGTGCAACCCCTTTTGAAGTTTGGAATCACTCCTTTTCTTTTTCAGGACCGTATCTCAGACATTATCCTGGACTTTCAAGACCATGAACTAGTCCTATATCCTCCCCATTTCTTGATTGAGCTCTCTTGAGTAGTCTTTGTGTTACTTTATCCAAAATTCAACAGCATCCTCTCAAAGCAACCTCATTTTCATCCCCAAACTCATATTCTTAGCTTCTGTTATCCAGGTGATTTCTTTGGGTAGTCATTGGTCATTTTGGTTGATTATTGGAACAAATAAATTGTCTTAATTTTTTTTGAAAAATTAAATTGCTTAAGGTTACTAGCTTTGAATTCAGACGGACTTGATTATGAACTCTGAATCCATTTCTGATTAGCTGCATAACCTTGGACAAATTGTCTGTTAGAGCCTCCATTCCCTAATCTGTTAAAGAAAAGCAATGGTAAGTGTTTTGCAGGGCAGTCAGGAAGATTAAAAGGGAAAATGCATAGCATGGATGATAGACATAGCATGACTTCAACAGCTAGTAGCCATTAATACAACAGCACAATTTTTAGTTTGAGATGATCTTTCTAGATTTGGGTTCTGAAAAAGTCATTCCCTGTGCCCATTCATAAGCAATAGATAGATGGAAACCAATGAAATTGTGTTTCTTGGCCAATTTCCTGTATTCAAAAACATTGATCAGAAATCAGTCATTTTAGGATAAAAACCCCTGATTGTCCTTTGCCCTTGAAAGCACTAGCATCCTTGTTGGCTTAACGCCAACCTGATTTCTGCACGGGAAAGGCTGCATTTTGCTTGTGAAAGGAAATGACTGCCAGGAACTCCTCAGATGCCGTCCTCACTGCAGATAGCATTAAACATCTGCAGGGAATGTGTTAATTGGTCTTGATCCTAGTCATTTTCTGCCTCATTACTGAGCCAATGCCAGGTAGACAATGTCAACAAACAGACAACAGTGAGAGCTATCCTGATAGAGGATAATAAAGAGCTTTTGGCCTTGGCTTGCTGCATTCCCACTCAATCACATTGACAGATTAAAGATCCCTCACACACGTTTCAACCGCTGGGTTAATGTATGTATGAGCATTACTTCACTGACCTTGTTTATCACCCATCTGCTTAAGAGATGGAAGATGATTTACTGCTTTGAAGAGGTTTATTTAAAAACCACTTCCCGGAGCCAGGGAGAGTTGCAATACCCCAGCTAGATCTCTAAATACAAGCTTGTATGCTTTGTCCTCCTATTTTAAAGATCTCCTCCATCCCTTGCTGGGCCCAAATGCTATAAATGTGGCCCATGAATTTATGCATGGGCAGATTATCAACTGCTGTGGGCCCATGGCACCTTTCCTAGCTCTTATTGTATGTGTGATCTGGGATCACTTACCTAATCTTTCTGAGCTTCAACGTCTCATCCCTAAAATATGAGATTTGCTCCGGCGAGAATAGCTGGGGACTGAAGATTGTGCATAGCTATAGCTAATGGCTAGTGCATGGTGAGTGCTGATAAAACAAGGCTGTTGCCATGATGATGAAATGGTGGTCACGCTGGCCATGTCAAGGGGCTCAAAGTCCTCTTAGGCGGGGGTTTGAGGAGACATTTAGAAGCCACCTGCCTACTTTAGCCCATAAGTAGCAGTGTAACAGTCTTTCAGCTCCTTCCCTCTTCTTGCCCATGGCTGCCCCATATACTATGTGATTGCATCTTTGTTAATTCTCCCAAAAGGAGTCCTTCCAGCTGGAGTTGCACCCATGCCTTGAGTCCTATGAACAGATTTGACATTTGAATCAAAGGCTTATTTTGGTCTTAATTTTTGAACACAGTTGGTCCTTAGACCCTGAGTTACATAAAGGACCCTGCATGAACCATGGTCTTTCAAAGCCGCTCATACGGGCCTCTGCCAGAGCTGGTGAGGGAGAAGTTGGCTTGGAAAAGCCCACAGAGAATTCTTGGTGGCTCTCCAGGCAACAGTGCAATCTGTGTTTGCTCCGCCTTCCAGTGAACTCAGAGAGACACCACGATTATTCCCTTCTTCTTCAGAAATCTGTCCCTGGATGTGTCTTCTTCACCTGTCTATGAGCTGGTCTAGGTGGAGGACTACAGGGAATGCTCCTCAGAGGGCAATTCAAGCTGAAGTAGGGGGAGGAGCATTCCCCTTTCTGGAAGCATCTGAATGACTCCTGCAAGGTAATAGTCTCTGTTTGAAAATTTCAGGTCTCAGCTATCAGTATATTATTTTTAATCCTTTTGGGAATCCAGCCAAAACAATATTTACCAAGTCATTTCCAGAAGGTCAGTGAGGAAGTTTAAATGACACGATTTTGATTTTTCCAAGTTGAAAACTGTGATCTTCCCTATTTGATTTCAGATAATTAGGAATAATTTTGTATATCCAGTAACAGACTGCCAACCTCAGCCGTTCTTGCATAAGCTCATTATTGGCTAATGATGTTCTTGGCCGCGAAACTCAAAAAATTCCCCTGAGTTACTTTTTTTAAATAATAATAATAAGTTAAAAAAAAAAAAAACCGTCTCAGGACATTTGTTGCATTTGTTCATCATCTGTGCCGGGCCACATCTGGAGCTGGAGGAAATTCCACAGCTCGGGGTATGACGCGGAAATGAAATTACTTTTTCATGCACTTCAGAAGAGATTCAAGAGCATCTTTCTGACCAAACAAGCCCTTTTGTTCTCTTCCAGCAAGTGTTTCTCATTACAAATGTCACATCCCTAATAAATGGCCCTGCTGCCCCTGCAGCTGGGCCCGTTGCTTTCACGGTTTTGTGTGCGCTCTGATTCTCACGGGGAACAGAGAGCAGGAGAAAAATGGGGCTTTCCCCCCATTCTGTCTGCATGAAATGCTTTTCATTCTCCCTTCGTATTTGAGTGAGAATTCGTCTTTTAGAGGAGCCCTCTATGCTCTCAGTATTCCTGGTTTTTGGCAAAGTGTCCTCAGGCACTTCCTGTCAGACTGACTTTTCCTGTCTGGATACTGGATGGTGGCAGCTTGCGTATGGTGATTGCAGCTCAGGCTGAAACGTGGCATTTTTTGGATTATTTCCTAGTGATTTGTTCTTCACAAGAAAATGTCCAAAAGGGCCAGTCTTCAGTCTCTGCTGTCATAATCCATACACCAATTTTAGGCAAGGCAAGGATCAAAGAAATTAACTGAGGACAAAGATAGCGGATGGGAGATGAGTGTGTGTGTGTGTGTGTCTGTGTGTTTCATCATGGGTTCCTCGAGAAGCCACACAAAAGTGTTAGAACAATCTTAGAAAGAGTAATCCAAACGGTCCCAAAAGTTGAGGTGTGAAAAAATATCTGTTCTTCATAGCTTTGGTCAGAACTAGCCTTCAGTGTTCAGGGTTCGACTTTTCTCTGTTTCTTTTTCTCACATCCCTAACTTCCCTCCTCTTTACTCAGCTTCACAACTGATACTTCTCCACTAGGTCAGCTGGTCCTTTATACACCCAAACTCATCTTCCCCAATTATTTAATCCACTTGCTACATATAACTTTAAAAAACGAAGAAGAACGGCCTCACTCAAAGAGAGAAAAAATGTTTCTGGCACACAATTTTCTTTGCACTGGAAATTCTTTTAGACTCTCTAGACTTCCTCTGATTTATTCAAAACCTATGAGGGCTGGATATGGGAGGCAATGGGCAGATTCTGTCAATTAATTGGTTGTCATGAGCTGGGTACCTAACTTGATTCTGCATTCAAGTTCCCAGAATTTTCCTTACCAAACAAACACAGACATCGTTAACATCTGCCTTCTGTGATCCTTTTGCTACTGAGCTGCAGATCCCTGAGGCCAAGGTCCATGAGCAATACGGACAATGCTTCTGCCTTGTAGCCTGGAGGCTCTGAACTTCTAACTGAAGAGCGTCTAGACTGGCAAGCCCCCCAACCATGTCAATCATCAACAAGCCATTGAAAGGGCCCTGGGGGTACAAAGTTCAACCCAACAACCATCTACCAAGGGTCTTACAAATGCCTATGAAAACTTACACTGGCCTCGTCCAAGTCCCTCCTCTGTCCCAGGGGTCTTAGCGTCTACACCTGGGACAGCTTTTTAAAGTATTTGCACACGTTATGATGATTGTAAGTCCAAGTCACAAGGACAGCAGAAACAAGGAGTTTCATCTTAACTTGAAAATAAAGGGAGGCATTACAGTGGAGTTAGTGATTGAGATAGACTTTGATGCACAAATGAGAGTTCCCAACGACGGCAAGGTGTGGGAAAGGTTTTTGTATCAGAGATAATAGGCTATGAAAGCACAGAGGTGTGAGACATCCCCTTACTTGTTCCTGCACTTACTCTTCGTTCTTTTCTTCAACAAATACTTAGTTAGCGGGTGCTATTAGGCAGGTACCATTCTAGACGCTAGTAGTACCATGATGCATATGGCATCATATGTTCATGATGCATATGAACATCACCTGATGTTCTTTCTTGTAGGGGGGTGCCCATTAGTAACGAACACGCAAGTGAGTATTTAACATACAAGTGCTGTAGAGAAAATCAGCATAAGGGGGATGAAAATAATGGTTAGGAAAAGAAGAACTGACTATGGTGGTCGAGAATGATCTCTCCAAAGAAGAGACATCTCTCATGAGACAAGAACTAGAACAGACACAGCATGATGTGTTCCCGGCAGTCGGGAGGGCTCAGAGCCAGTGCTCTAACCATTTAGCTGCATGTGCTACTAGACACAGTGAGAGACCATGAGGGCTGGAAAAGGAGGTATTTTCAAGGGGGCTGGAGAGGAGGAGAAAGCTTTAAGGTACAATAGTTGGCAGGGCTTACTTAATTGATGGGGATGTGGTGGTGATGGAGACGAAAGAGTGGAAAATGCTTCTGGGAGGTTTAGATTGGAGATCCTTGTAGAACAGGATGCCACCAACAGAGGTGTGCACTGGTTAGCCAAGTTCCAGTCAGACTGCCCTGTGGGTTCTGCAGGAAACAGCTGGAACTTTCTCACAAATGGGTTATTTGATAGTCATTCAACATGACCAACTTCTACCTGATTAGAGAGCAGATTCCTACAGGGTACGGCAGAACAAACCATGTCTCTGCACTGCTCAGAATTTTTTATAACTCCACAGTCCTTTCCAAATAGAGTGTACACTTCTCTTCCTGGAATTAAAGAAAAAGACACCCCTATATTATAGTTCGAATAACCTTTTCATCCCATTTCCTTCTGTTTCCATACTAAAAACCCAAGGTCCAATCAACCGGGTCCGGCCCAGTGCCTGGTCCCTGGTGGGTGCTCAGTTGGAAATGGCATGTGCCGTGATGTGGGAAAGACTTGGCTACAGCACCCAGTAAACTTTGATGAGTCATTTGATTTCCTTTTCAATTTCCTGGCCCGTCCTGGGATGAGTTCTGACCCAACGTCTTATGGAGATGACCGAGTAATAATCATAATCATAACATTTATTGTGCACTTCCCAGTGCCTTCAATTCTTCTAAGGTTTCTGAATGCATTTTCTTGTCTGGACTTCCAAAGACCCTCTCTACGAGTTACCAGTGGAGAAAACTGAGACACAGTTAAGTAACTTGCCCAAGGTCACATTTGACAAGTTAGCACCAAACATAAATTAAACCCCAGGTGGTCTGACACCATTCTCTTAACACAACATTAGGCTGATGAAGTGAGAATGCATATCATATATAAAGCATCTGGCACATAGCAGACCCTCCACAGATCCCTTCCTCTCTGCTCTCTTCTGTTGCTGTCTGCAGCTCCCAATTTGCTCTCTAGTCTTAGGCTGCTTTTTATCACCAGATATGCTGGGTATACTGGACTTGGGCCATTGTACAACTTGCCATATTGATCACACTATGCAAAGTCAAGTCTGTCACTTGGTAAAATATCACTCCCATAATTGGAGAAACCCACCTGCACCGGAATTATTGCAGGACAACGTCATCATTGTTGGAAAACCACGTGGATTTCTAAGTGTTTGGGGATAGTAAATCTTAACCAGGTGCACTGGCTGTACATTTTTGGATTCTTCTCACATCTTGTGTGTGTCATCACAAGGTCGTCAGTTCTCACCAACACCAATAATTGAGTGCACTGGTAGGAAAGAATCTGTATGCTGAATTTGGTGAGGGGCTCTAGGATCCACAGGATGTAATTCTTGGCTAACTTTTTCAGTGGAATAGGAAATAAAACATATTGTAAATGATCAGCTGGCTGCTTATAAAGCTGATAATTTCCATTGATAAAAAAAATGCAAAGTATATGTTTCCCATTTGACATTGATTTAAACTTGGACAATTTTTAAAAACTTCCAAAGCAAGTAAATATTATTATTGAATGGGTTATCCTTTACATAGATATAGATCAGTATGAGGGGCAATATTCACTCAACTCCAACCTCAAAGCATAGCCCATGAAGGACTTTCCCTCTTTCTCTAAACTGTCACTGAGTTAAATACTTTCAAAGAAATATGCTGGAAAGTTGTGGTGGCTTTGACACATGTCAACTTGACTAGGTTTCTCTTTCCAAGAATTCTATTTTCTGTATATTTCTCTTTTTTTATTGAGTTATAGTAAATTTACAGTGTTGTGTCAGTTTCTGGTGTACAGCACAATCTTCAGTCTCTATATTTCTTATTAGAGCAAGTCACTAGAGAAATTACTGGGCAAGATTTGGAAGGAGGAAGCGAAGCAGCTGCCATTTTTTAACTTATGTCTGATCAGTAACAACATCTCTCAATGGCATAAGACGTTTGTTTGCTGGACCTGCAACTACCCCACCTTCCACTGACTCCTCCTTCAGCTTCTCTGATCCCTGGGCCAGGTTTGTGTGCTCAGTTCCATGAAGAAGGCCCTAGTTTCTGAAAGACACTCTCACCAAGGTCAGAGGCAACAAGATCTGACACAGGGTTCTGTCCATCCTCAGCCTGTGCCTGTGGGTTCCAATTTACCCTTGGCTTCTCCAACTTTATGTCCATCCTCCCTTCCTAACTGCCCGTCCTGTGAATTTGAAGTTCTGGCATTAAACACAAAGTCAACCGTCTTACAAAGACTGTCTTACACCATTTAAGTATATTTACTTGCTCAGTTTGGAAGGTTTTTCCAATGTACAAATGTAAATCAATGTCCAATAGTAAACATTTGTACAACAGTCTTGTAAAGATCACTCTGTCTATCACGATTCTTCTTCCCTGATTGCACCCTGACCACACTTAGGGATACAGGAGCAAGAGGTCTGGCTTCAGTGGTGCACTGGTAACTGTTCAACAACTGGCTCTCCAGAGACAAGCAACAAGCAAAAAGAAATTCTAATTTGTGGTATTTGCCAATGATGTAAATACCCACGTCATGGCCACTTTTAAGCTGCAAATGTGACACCACTGAATGAAGAATTGGGAAGTGATGTGTAGTATAGTAGCACATGGCACCACATTTCCAGTCTACAGATACAGCCTGCTGATTCAGTTATTTATATATATATGTATAATATATATATTCTTCTTCATATTCTTTTTCATTATGGGTTATTATAAGATATTGAATATAGTTCCCTGTGCTAGACTGTAGGACTTTATTGTTTATCTATTTTATATATAGTAGTGTGTTTTCCAGATCCCGAACTCCTCATTTATCCCTGCCTCCCCTTCCTCCTTTGGTAACCATATTTTTTTTTCTATGACATGAAAATTGGTTCATCCCCTGCTGGTGGAAACAGCGCAACAGGAGAAAGATTAGGAGTTTACTGCAGATCTTTGCAATAGCATTTTTAAAAAACAATGTTGGGTAGAGCATGATCTCATCAGCGATTTACTCTGACATCAAAAGAAAATTTTGAAGGCCAGTTAAACGGAGTTAAACAGTTTTATTTCTAAACTAAGCTAACTGAAGTTTAGGAATTGTCAGAGATTCAAGCAAGTGAGTGTGCATTTGCATCTCTGGGAAGGCACCATAGGATATAGAAATTTGCACATTTACTTAACAAGAGCCACCAACAAATTACTTTTTAGGGAAATAAATCCTAAGACTAGTGTTCCATAGAGAACGTTTTGGAAACACTGGATTAGAAAAGTCATCTCTGAATCCAGATTAATGAGGTCTTTCTCTCCTTCATGGCACAGTTTACTATAATGGGGGGAAGTGAGCATGACTCTCGGCCAGATTTGGTTAAAATCTCACCTCCATTACTCACTAACCGTGTACATTTGGGCGCCAAGTCTCAGCTGCTTCATCTACAAAAAGACAGTAACAACTTCAAAAGCTTCAGATGGTTGTTGAGGACGGAGCAAAATGGAAAAGGCTGAGGTCTATTTAGCATAGTGCTTGGCAGTTTTCAGCATTCAGACAAAGATAATTCCTTTTCTTCGTCCTACAACAACTCCATTTGAGTCTTTGCTCCCATCCTTGGATTCCTGAGGGCAAGCAATGTCTCAGGATGACACTTGTCAATGGCTCTCATTCAAGGGAACATCTCTCAGTCGGGATCTGCTGAGCACAGGATGTGACAATTCCTGTAGAATGTGGAAAAGTCAAGATTTATTCTGCCCGTGTTCCGCAATGCCATGGCATAACTTTTGTTTCTATTTGTTTGTAGGGGAACTTTCTCACTCTGCAACATCTGACCTCTCCTGGATGCCTCTCTTAGTCTCTCAACTGCTTTCCCAGCCCACGTGGCCATGTGTTATGATCCTTCACTCCCAAACCCGAAACTGAATGAAGCAAGAGTGTAAAATAAGGCCGATTTCGTCACTGTGTTTTGCGAGCACTGGTTTCAACAGCATGTGGTTATGGACCCATAAGAGTACTTCTCCTGCAGGAATATCGAATGGGCTTTCTCCTCCTCTCAACCTCTACCTTCGTGTCATCAGTCAAAGGACATTCAGTGCTTCGTTTCAAACTTTAGCCATGACGGACTCCGTCAAGACTTCAACTTCCTAAGCAAGGTCGAGAGACCCATTTTCTCAAAACGCTTTTTCCCCAGTTGGTTTGTGTGCTTATTTTACTAAAATATGAAACTCAGTGGACATTTCCTATGATCAAAATTTATTTATTTTTCTTTTTTTGTAGGAGAAAGGGTGGAGAGGTAGGAAAGGAAGGGGGAAGAGGAAAGCATCTGAAAAACTGAGTGCGCACACACACAAACACACATACAGAAACACACAGAAACACACATACAAACACATACACACAAAAATACCTTCTAATTCTGGCCGGAATAAGAACTATCACCCAACCTTGATCTTCCTTCTTTAGCAACAAAAGGGGCTGAGTATCTTCTTAAGGAAAGTCAAGGTCAATGTATTTGACACCTGTCTGGTTCAGGGGCCAAATGAGAGGTGAACCGGCCATTATTTTATTAGTCCAGGCAAAACTGAAGCTTCTGATCTGTTTCTCTGACATCATCTAAGACAGTAAGCTCTGCTGCTAGGTGAGAATAACACGATTCTGTGCAGACATTTTAAAGCAGGCGACAGCCGGGGTGGGGGGGGTTCCCAAGGGAATCCAAAAAGAAACCCCAAAATGAAGCAAACAGGTACCAAAAGCATACAACCCCACCATGGGGCTGGGCACTCTTGGCATTTCAAAGAGAAGGTTTGATTTTCTTTAATCCTGATCTCAGCCCTGTGAAATAAATATCATTAATTTCCAGGTGAGGGAGAGGAGGATCAGAAAGGCTATGAAATTTTTCCAGGGTCACACAGCATGTGATTGGCAGACAGAGTCTGCAATCCTAGTTCTGTCTGTTGAGGTTTCAGGGCTCTGGGCCCTGCACAGCTCTGCTTTCTTTCACTTTCTATCTTTTGGCTCTTACAAGCCATTTTCCCCCTGGACACTTCTCACCCATTACTTCAAATTCCACTTTCTTTTTTTTTTTTAATGAGAAATCATATATATATATATATATATATATATATTTTTTTTTTTTTTTTTTTTTTACTGCATTTCCAAGCACCTGGGTAATCCCTAAATGTCGTTTTGACAAGACTGTGGAGAAGCTGTAAGACTTGATCTCCTTGTAGTGGATGGAATGCCTGTGATGAAGGGCGATGGATGGCTGATTTCCAAGGGCTGTCTCTCCCTCTCTCTGTCTCTCTGTCTCTCTGTCTCTGTCTCTTTCTGTCACACACACACATGCACACTCATACTCTGAAGCTCACATGCACATATGACTTACCTGCCATACAGATCAGTGACTTTCACATTATTTAATTCATTTTGCAAAAGAAAACAAGACTGAGAGAGAGAGAGAGAGGTAGACAGAGCACACACTCTGTTCCCTGCTGGTGTCAGCATGGCTACAAATGCATGTGAGGCAGAGGGATGGCTGATTCTCCTGGCCTACAGTTCAACTTAATTCACAAGTCCGAAGATAGAGCTGGTCTCTTAACGTTAATGGGAACCAGATGCCTCTTGTTAATAGTAATCTATCCTCGGGAGGGATTAAAAAAAAAAAAAGGGCAAAAGAGAGACTTTTACATTTTATTTTTCCAAAAATACTGGTGCTGTCTAGCTAGAGGCAATGTGCAATTCCAAAATGTATTTATATTAGAAGTCTATTCATAAAAGGCCACCTGCATCACACACTTTCCTGCAAGAAGGCAGCGTGGAGTATGAAAGCTATTTGTATTTTTATGTATTTTATTCATTGGTTATTGCTTTGATTTCCTCTCTCTAGGATATGAGACCCACACTGATATTAGCATTATATCCCCCTTTCCCAATTTAAATGATACTGTTTCAATCTTAATTCAGTTTAAGTGGTGAGGCTAATAGCTGAGAAACTAAGGAGGCTGTTACTATGAAATCGTTTAATTGATAATAAAAACCGTGCATTTCAATCTTGTTATTTCTGTATCAAAACATTATCCATTATAACCAAATTCATGTAATGAATAGGGCATTCATTTGAAGACTGTATATTTAAAAGGAGACTATTTTTAAATGACAATAAACAATGAGGTTTTAATTAAGCCTACTTATAGGCAAAGCGATACCAAATAAGGCCTATTCTAAAACAGTTATCTCTTGAAAATTTGAGGATACATTGGCCACTTGAACAGTGCTTTTTCTGGCCTTGTTTCCATTGCCATATGCAGTTGCTCGCTTCTTTTCAAACTAAACTAAGCCCTGCCTGCTACGTGCATGTATTTGTCAGAATTATACATTCTTGACTAAGAAGTATAAGATTTAGGAAAAAAGCACACCGGCCAAATAGCCCATTTATTCAAAAGTCCCAATACTCCAAACTACTTCAACTAAAGTGAGGGTGCCGAGGCCAAGAAACTGCCTAAATGTCTATCAACAAACAAATATATCAAGAAAATGTGGTGCATATAGACAATGGGATATTACTCAACTTTAAAAGAGAAGGAAATCCTGCCATTCGCAACAAATGAATGAAATTTGACAGCACGATGCTGAAAGCCAGACAAAGACAAATACTATATGATCTCATCTGTATGTGGAAACTTAAAAAAGATCAGACACATAGGAATAGAGAGTAGATTAGTGGTTGTTAGGGTCATGGGTGGGGGGTAGGAAGTGGGTGAAGGTGCTCAAAAGGTACAAATTTCCAGTTGTAAGATGAATAAATTCTAGGGGTCTAAAGTACAGCATGATGACTACAGTTAACTATACTGTGTTGTGTATTTGAAAGTTGCCAAGAGAACTAAAAGTTCTCAGCATGCACACACATTCTAACTATGCGAGGTTATGGCTGTATTAACGTTGTTTAACCATAATCATTTAAGCACATATACATATATCAAATCATCACACTGCATACCTTAAACTGGTGCAATGTTATTTGTTGATTACATCTCAGTAGAGCTAGAAAAAAATAAAATAAAGGAAAAATCCCACTGTGTGACCTTCGGCAAGTCACTTGACACCTCTGTGCCTCAGTCTCCTCATCTGTAAACTAAAGACCGTTAGTAACTATCTCACAGTTTGTGTGCACGTTAGATGAGGTAATTTGTATAATGTGTTTTACAGCTCTTGATATGCAATAAGAGGCTGACACACTTAGGTTATAGTAATTATGATTATTATTTTTTGCTGGAAGCTGTGTTTGTTCTCTAAGTCACATCTGATGGCTATGTCATGACAACAGGTGGGGTGAAAAAAGAACATGCAGTTAGTTTTTGGATAGCACTAGAGGGAGCCAGAGGCAACTCAGCAAACATCGTTCCCAAACTTAACTTCATTATGCATGATCAATATTTGCCAAATACTGATAACGTATCTAGAGTAAATATGTTGTTATATAAAGTTGTTAGTTGGCTCCAGTGATGTGTACGATATAATTTCATGTCTCAAGAAACGTGTACCCTCACTGAAGAAACAAATAACATGCATCGAAAACCCATTAAATAATTATGCATGACAATGACATACAGCAAAGCAATAGCAAGCTGAATGCTTCATGGGTAGCTCAGATAATTTGTGCTAAAGAGTGTCTGAAAAGGGAATCATGCGTCCTGGAAATGGTTCACGCACTTAATATAGGACCTTGAAAGATTAATCCAAGACTGAGGATTCTTACTCAAGGTACTGCCCTTAAAAAAAATAGATCAATCTGACTTCATTGATTGGCAGAGATTGAAATTACCAGTAAAAACTAATTTTTAAAAATCTTTAAATGTAGCATAAAAATGTGGAAACTAAGAAAAACATATAGTCAGTGTGGGTGTTAGCTGTTTTACCGTCCTTTTCCTCCTGTGGGCTGGGAGCTCAGGGAGAAGTTTGATCAGGAAGGAAAGTTACTTTTCCTCCTAGACCTATCCAATTTGGAGCATGCCAGTTATAAAAGGCAAGGTGTTGCAGGTTTTCAAAAAGTAAGACCTGGAGGGAAAAAATAAATGAAATCTAAGAGAAAGTTATTCTCTCTCTTTTGGAAAAATCAAAGCTCAGCTACAGTGAGTCATTCTGGCTACTTGGAGGGGAGGGTAACTTTTGAACAGCTTTGTCGATCAATGTAGAGCATAATGGAATAAAGCCTTATTATGATACTAGCCACTGAAAAACAGCCACTTGGAATAAAAAGTACAGTATGTGATGTAACTTGGAGTATCTAATGTGACTTCAGCTTCATAAACTGTGAAGGAACATCACTTTTACATCTTTTTGTAATATCAAAGCATATTTTAATATGTATTAGCCAACTGAATTCTCCATCCAGCCCTGCCTATCTTCGTGGAACCGAACAGTTCTTTTAGAGCAAAAGCTCCACTTGAGTCATTGGGTAACTGCAGGAGATGTGAGAAGAGTTTATGACCCTCCTTGCTCACAAACAGCTAAACAGACTAACCACAGGGATAAGATAAGAAAACAAATAACTAATAATGCCCAGAGCACTAAACAAAAGTGGAGCGGAAATTCACCAGCAGAAGGCACCTTGTCTCTTTTGAGCTAAACACTAAAGACATATTAAAGTTATTTAGTGTAGTGAAGACTTGGGACTAGGAGATGGGAAGGGGGAGTATCCAGGACAAGGAATAAGATAAGAAAGTCTTTAGAACAGAAAAAAAAATCCAGACCACATTTAGAGCAATATCATAGAGTAATAATCCAATTTAGCTAGACTGGAGAATGAAGAGAAGAGGTGGGAGAGAATATGGGGACATCAATGCACGGCTGAATTGGGTATTCACTCCAGGCAGGCATGCAATGCCAGAGTTATGATATCTGGGTTTAATGCAGGAAGCAGCCCAGAGTCATTCACAGCATCTGATATGGGGAGTAGCTGAGTCAGAGTCACAACTTAGGAAAATTACTTAGTCATAGAAAGACAAGTGAATGAGAAATGGGACAAACACAAGTAACCAGGAGACAGCAATTTTCTATTCTTCAGGAAAGTACATTTCATTTTGTGTAATAAAAAAGCAGGGGTATAAAGCAGACTTCACAATGATTTTGATGTGCTAAGTATAGCTCAGATGTGTTGATCTTGGAAAACAGGTGATTTGATGGTGCTTATGGCAGAACGAGTAAAGCTGGGAAGTAAATGTGTTGAAAATAAATGCTGTATCACTGCTGTAAAAATTATATGAAATAAGTATTATTTTCTATTTGGGCTAGAATGGGTTTTTGTTTTTTTTGTTTTTGTTTTTGTTTTTTTTTTTGCTCTACAAGCATATTATGAATCCTCTGTTTGATTTATTTTAATTCCATGTTCATTTGGTCCTAATTTATTTAATTTCATTAAGGATTTCAGGTCCTTGACAAGGTCAACAATTCTATTTTCTGTCCAAGGCAATGGTCAGAATAATGACAATAATGAAACAGAACACTATTAATCATAGTACTTACATATCACATTGGAATATATGTCCATACTAGAGTGTTTTAGAACATATCTATCCATATATTTATTTATATCTGTATCTATATATCTATACACATGATAGAGAAATATTCGAAAGATCTGGAAATACATATATCAAATATCAGGTGCTGTTATCTTTGGAATGTGGGGTTTGAGCTATGATTTTCCCTGACTGACATTTTCTACAGTGATCATCCTTGTGTATTTTTTTAAAACCCACAGTTTTTAAATATTTAAGTTGATCTAATTTTCTGTCATAAAAGCTTGGCCTATGAAGAATACAGATGAGAGGTACTGGCCAGGTTGTGAACAGAAGGGTGGCTTCCAGTGTGGGCCTGGCTGGCCCACCATGGGCTGGTGGATTATAAAGAGGGCAGGCCAAGGCACACACACCTGGGCTGAGGGAGTAGGTCAGAACAGAGGGATGGGTTCCAACGGAACTCTGGGGTCGGGCCCAGAAGTAGAGAGATACAGTAGAAGGGGTGTGACACCAGAAACTAACACAACATTGTAAACATTGTGTGAAGTAGAGAAAGCCTCTACTTCAATTTAAAAAAAAGTTTAGTCCATACTGCATAGTGCAGGGAACTATGTTCACTATCTTGTAGTAACTTACGGTAGAAAAGAATATGAAAATGACTCTACGTATGTTCATGTAGGACTGAAGCACTGTGCTGTACACCGGAAATTGACACAACATTGTAAACTGACTATACTGCAATAAAAATACTTCTAATTTTTTTAAAAAGAAGAAAGAGTATGGAGAAAAGGTGTCGAAGATCAACCCTTCTAATACAATGTCAAGAAAAAAAGCTTTGTTGTACTCTGCTTTTTTGAAAGTTCTCAACTTCAGCCTCTTTAATAGTCAAACCATCTCTCTCCAGATGGCCATGTTTTCAAGCTATTCCGATCACTAACAAAATGCTTCATCTTTGAAAAGAATAATAAAATATGGAAGTGGATACTGAACAATTTAATAAGATAGTGCAGCAAATAGTAGTGAAAAAATGTCCCAAATAAAATCAAGAACATTTCTACACTAATGTGGCTACATTTCAGAATAAAGGCTTAGAGGCTTTCTTTTTGTTTAAGTGAATAATTCTCTGTTCACTAAAGGAAATGTCCTCAGAAAAGAATTGCTCAGAACAGCAAGATTTTTGATGATGGGGGCTGACCCAAGGTCGTCCCAAGAATGCTCTCTCTGGCTTTAGGGGGAAAAAAAATTCCTGGTCAGTACGAGCATTTTTCTGTTTGCTATCAACTTTGAGGGGGCTTTCATATCACCATTATTATTATTAGAAACACATGTCAGAAAAATAAAACTCATGTACATCATCAGCCAGGGTTCTTGAACAGGAAAGGGCTGGATTTGAATTGCTCAGATGTTTCTGTTAATTGTCAAAAAAATATATCTGGCTAACCTGTCTCACCTACTGCCTCCTACATTTCCCTCCTACTCCAGAGGAAAATCGAGTGATTATTTGGACAATATGTACAGGGGCTGTGCAGTGTCCAGGCAAGAAATAACAACAGGAGAGGCATTTCGGAAGTAGGAAACAACGCTCACGTCTCCCCCAGTGATGTGACTGAGAGATGGCTAGAAACCAGCATGGTCCTGGGGAAAGGAAAATTCACCGAAGATGAAGCCAGGCAAATGTTTGCTCTTCCTTACAGAGCTGGGTTACTGGTGTGCTTCCCAACCCAAAAGTCACATCCTGCTGAGGATCAGTTAAGATGTTTCAGGTTGTAAGAGGAAAAAAAAATTAGTTTAAACTAGTTCAAATATTAAAGAATTTATTAGCTTAAGCAACTAAAAAGTCTGGAGAATAGGTAAGCATCAGGCACATTTTTATCAAGGTTCTAGCTCCCTTTCTCTGTGTGTCTCTCAACTCTCCCCACCTCGAATTTCCTGCTTCATCCATGCATCCCACCATCCATGAAAGAGGAGAGACCACAGGCGTCCCACAATTCCTGGCAATGTTCCTGAATATTTAATGGACGGAACCACCTTGTAACTAGTCAAATATTGCCGTAGGCTTTATTTCCTGAACCGGCCACTTGGTTAGGGAAGATGGCATTACCTTGACTGGTTTAGACAATTTATGAAGCCTACTCAGCCCACCCAGACCATCTGTCTGCTACGCAAGGAGGAACGGAAGAACGGAAGTTGGGGTGCCGGCTGATGTCCACGCCAGGGTACCAATAGACTCACCTTTCCCTAGCGAGTGACATGTCTAAGTGGCTTAAAACAGCAAAATACAAGCTGAGGAATTCCTTAGGTTTCTCCCCCCCAAGTTCACACCCATTCCTTTAAAGATGCATTTGACTATACGCTTGGTAGGTTAATGGTCTTATAGACCAGCTAGCTGAGTGCAAGGAAATTCATACGTCAAGACAAAACAGATCAGAGCTAATGTAACCTTTTCAGTGTGGATAAGCACCCAAGCTTCAAGTGAGATACCCCAAGGTCTAGTTTAGAGTAGCCTCAGAGAAGGAGGAAAGAGATAGAATGCCAAAGAATCTGAACCCAAGGTGGACCAATTAATGTCCTGGCCACTGACCATCCATTTCAGTCCTTTTTCTCTGAAGAAGTGGGATGGGAGAGGGGGAAGAGAGGCCTGAATCCTCCATTAAAATGCCACAGAAATATAGGCCACCATTTAAAAAATCCATAATTAGATTAAAATTCCAAAAACCAGAGGACATACAGATTTCTGTGGAAACTCTTACTTTCCTAACTATAATGTAGGTCCTCTGCCCCTGCTGCCATCTTCCTCCTCTGATATACATCAGTGTCACATCACTAAAGTGTAAGCTCCTGCAGAGCAGTTCTTGGGCATCTCCAAAGTGCCTAGAATGGTGCCTGGCATATGGTACACACTCAATATTTATTGTTGAATGATGGATGCACAGCCCAGGCACTGCATATTCCAACAAAAGGAATCATGAAAACATAATCATGCCATACTGTCGTTTTCCCTCTGCTCCTTCCTACCCTCTGCTCCATTCTGGATGCAGTTCCAGCTGTCCATGTACAACCTTCTTGTGGATATAGTTAATTCCCAGGCAAATCAACTCATGCAAATACATGCCTGCTTGATCCTCTAATGTGTATGATTTAGTCGCTTAAGCTCTGTGGACAAAACCGTAGGTAGGTAGGTAGATAGAGAGATAGATGGATAGATAGATACATAGAAGGATGGATAGATGGATAGATATATACATAGAAGGATGGATAGATAGATAGATAGATAGATAGATAGGATTTTTATTCAAAAGCTGTTCCTGAATAGTCTTCTGTTTGCCTTTGTGTGTTTTCCTTCAGACCCCTTCAAACCTTGGTGTAGATACTTATCAAGAACAAGGGTCCAGAATGGACACATGTAGTTCAGAATGCTGTCATAGACCAGGAATCCAACAGCACTCATTCCTGTCTGGATATGCTGTGTATTATACCTGTACCATGAACTATGGCACTGGATCTGAGTCGCCTCACTTAAAGTTAGTTTGAACAAGAAGATCTTGCATCACTGTTTCTGTAGATTAGCACGTGTGTGTGAGTCTAACTATGGATACCATTTGACCCATATCTTTGACTGAATCAGTGTCTTAAAGAAAGATAAGAATTTCCTCATCTTTAACTCCTCCCAAATTTCCTTTGTTCACTATGAAACACAGGTTGTTGAGAGTGGATGGCTGGGCTGCCCGATCCTCCTGAGCTCAAAATAAGACAGAGCTTGGCATGAGGGTGGGGTTGAAGCTCTGGGTGAATGACAGCCCTGAGAAAGGGAGGTCCTGTGTGCTAGAACCTGGGGTTTCTGGAGTGTGGGATCATCTTGGAGAGGCATCTAGACTGATGGCAGCTAAGCCCCCAGTAAGACTTGCCAGGACCAACCTGGCACATAATGCCTTCATCTTCAGAATCTGGACCATACCTGATGAGTATGTGCTGGTCAGGACCTCAGAGATATTCCCTGCATCACTGACATACAAGCAGCAGCACTTTGTGTGTTCAATTCATTCCCGAAAGGGAAGAGTGAGTGAACACATGGGGTACGGAGGGACATCCCTTTTTGTTACAGCTATCACATACAACGTTTACAAGTTTACAAGCCACAAATACAGCATATATGTTTTTATTAGTCTGTCAGTCAAGTCACAATTCAGACCTCGCATAAAGATACACTGAGAAAAAAATAAATGAATAAAACGAAAACAGGCATTTCCTCTAACTTCTCACTGGCTGAAGCATCCACCAGTTTTTAATACATTATTGCCATCATGTGTGTAGAGGGTCCATCTGACTTATTGAGGAGACTACCTGCTGCCCAGTTTGGAAGCAAAGCTAATTATGGTTTTAGGTTCTATTCCTACAGTCTTACCACTAAGTTCTTAGCACTAACCAACTGCACCCTACTTGTTAGATTTTATCCAATGATGTGCTGGTAATTGTTTAATAACCATCTCTCTAAAAATCACAGACATGAACAAAATATAGACATGTATGTACGTACATAAGTTTATTGTGAATTTTACCTATACAAATGATATATATAGCAAATAACTTGTTTAGAATAGCTAAAATATAAAATATATCTTTGTTGTAAATTTCATATTGCCAATTGATTCTCACAGAATACTTTTGTTTATTTTTTTTCCGGACCCTTGTATCCATCACCAACCTATAACTACAATAAGGATGATTGAACGTAGTCACAACACGAATGTGGGTAGATGTTTTCTTCTACTTTAGTAAGAACGTGAAATAACCAAGATGGATGCTGAAATTCCACTCATTCACTCTTTTCCTGAATCAGATAATAATCTTCAAATGCTGGAAAAAAAATATTTCTTTAATTATTTGTGCAATTCACAAGGTAACAGATAAAGAAAGACTTGACAGATTTTAAGTTTAATCTGCATTATGAATACTTTGCCCACAATCATTTTCTTAAGTCTAGAAAACAACAAAATTTTAAGTCAAGCTCGTGCAAAGACATGACTGCCAGGCCCCCCAGTATATATACTTTTATGTACATCATGTTTTTTTGCTCTCGTTGATTTCCATGGTGTAAGTACTCCCACCGAAGGTGACTTTAAACTACAAATTTGATGTCTTCAACAGTAGAATTGGAAGGAGAAGCAAAGAAGTTCACCATTACATAGTATTTCCTTCAAACAGAAAAGACGGACACAAATAACCTCAAGAGCATAGATATAATAAATGCAGCAAAATAATTAGGAAATGATGAGTTTTAAATATTGATTACCTTTTTTTCAAAATGTATTTGATGATAAGTTTATATATTTCCTTGTTTCATAATGGCTGTGTTTAACAGTCAGCTCACAAAATTCCTTAAAATTCAGCCCTTGGCTCTTATATCTTCTTCTCATCACTGAAGTCTACCTCCCCATCTCTACCATATTCCTCGGAAATGTTAGCTTTTTTTTTTCTAGCTTTTCTTTATTTTTAATTGAAATATAGTCAGTTTACAATGTTATGTCAGTTTCTGGTGTACAGCATAATAAAACGTTAGTCTTCTGATGACAGAGACTTTCTCTGTCTCTTTTCTCCTCATCGAAGGTCATTTCAGTTCATTGTTTTTGTTATTATTGTTGTCCTGGGGTTTATTTCTTAATTCTTTCCTCCTTTCATTGAAACAGTTTGGATTTTAACCATCTTTTCTCTTGTCCTTTCAATATTGAGCATTCCCTTTGCTCCCTCCAGCAATTATTAAACATGATAAGGGCCTAGAGTTTGGAAATTATCATTGGATGTGGTTTGACTGAAAATTAAACTTATAAAGCTCATGATATTGATGAGGAAATAGTGCCAGCAGGATCAGAGTCACAGAGAAGTCTCAGGCGACATGTGTGGTCCCACGCATCCCCACATCCCGCAAACCAGTTAGATCCACACTTTCTAAAGGCTCAGAGACTCATATCCACCTCTCCCTTCCTGCACACTACTTGGCACAGAGCTTGGCCCACCTTGGACTTTTAACACATGTGGCTGGTTAACTTAAGCGCCAAGAGGGCAATTTTCGCCCTTTCCTATCTAACCCCCCTTGCTGATTTTGACTGGCTCTGCTAAGTCCTTCCTCACTTCCACAGATGTGTTTTGGGACCTATTTGAATCACTTGTCAGACTCTTCCTGCCAGATTCCAGTTGCCTAAGCTGGAGGGGACTGTGCCAGGCCGCCTGTTTATGATTCCCAATGCTGCTGACTTTGGCCCGTGAGAATGGAATCTGCCATCCGCTGGCAAGTCGATTGGACGGAGCCCGCCTCTCCGGTCCTGACAACTTTGACCTCAAAGAGTGTGTCCTGGCATCACAAATTAAGTTCCATTTTAAAACTCAAATTCAAGGCACACTGCAGTTTCTGCTGGAGAACTTAGGGAGTTTCTATGCTAAGATCAGGTATCCCAGTACTGTACTTTATACATTCAGGAAATACAAAGTCACCCAGGGCACAACCTGCTTAACCGCAGTGAAGGCTGACGCAGTTCCCCCTGATCCAGGGTGAGGAGCAGTCAGCCCCGCAGAGCTGCCTTTGGCGTGCCTCTGACAGGCTTCGCTAGCGCATCCTGTCCCCCTCACTGATAACACCAGGACACCGTTCACAGACTCGAAGATATTTAGTGTTGCTGTTTAAATGTCACTAGGGTACCCTGAGATGCATTGAAACTGTGATGCTACAGAATAATGTTGTACACCCTGGGTTCCCAGTCCAGTGACTAGTCTTTTGCAAGACATCGAAGAAGATAAAGAAGGAGTACCAGTGACTAGGGTCGTGTGGCATGAGTGGTCCTTTATAAAGGGTCTAGTTTAGTCATCATGTCAAATATCAAATGTAAGTCCTGCTTGAGGAAAGAAAACACTATATGATATGTATGTAATATACCATACAATGTAATGTAATGTAACATATGCACACAGACACACAACACAGTCATAGGTCACATACATACCTACAGGCACGCACACACATGCAAATTGTATACACAGATAAAACTATCTAGTATTTCCACCCAAATGGTAGAACCTAGCACTCATTAAAATTTACATAACACCCATTGAATAGAAAGACAGTTTGTTTTGCTAGCAAACTTGGCAATAATTATTTTGTAAATTTTAAAGTATAAATTCTACTAGATATGACACATACATATTTTAACCAGGCTCTGGATATTATCATGCATAGATGTTATAAATGTTAGACAGCAACCTATACAAAATTCAGGACTTTGTTATTAAAGACATTAGTTGGAATACAAAGTTCTTAAGACGAGGGTTACTGTAACTAATTTATAAAAATGTATTGTCTTCTTTTTCTAATGGGATTAGCCCATATAGAAAGATGGAAATTAATGATAAAACACCATCCCTGTGACTCTGAAGTCTCATAATTTCACAGATATTTTTCCGGAGGCCCAGTTCCCCTCTGGCAACTTAAAACCAAGTACCTTTCAGCAGAGCTCTGCGAATCTCTTTGGGCACTTTGTGCAGTGCCAGGGACCATGGAGCGTTCTTCCTTCTGCCTTGGGGAGACTGGAGGCCCAGCTGTTCCTGAGAATGGGAACTGGTGCAGATAACCAAAGGGTCACCAGCTTCCTGAGCCATGGGATTTGGCAATGTTCTGAGCTTTGATTTGTTGGAGATGAAATATTTCCTCTTTTCTATGAGCAAAGAGACAGAGGTCTTTGTGCTTCAGCACAGATGTCTGCCAGGCGGGATCTCTGCCTCTCTGGCAGCCCTACTAACAGACCTGACACGGTGAGGCAAGCTGACCTACTCCGTGCAATTCAGAAACTCTTCAAGATGATGTTTCTTTTGTAGCTTTTAAATCACCTTTTTTTTTTTTTTTTTTTTGGTCTTGTGAATCACCTAAAACTCTTCCTGGAAGCAGAGTCTTATATGCTATATGAAAACATCGAGAAAATAAGATGATCGTTTTTCAAATCTAAAAAAAAAAAATTGAGACATTCGGATTAGGATCGCCATAAAGAGAAAAATATCAGCATTACACAGAAATAAACCAGAAAGGAGAGCCTGATCTGCAGTTTATTCAGATGGAGCTTCTCCTAGAAAAATAGATTTGGAGATGAGTTGGATGGAAAGAAGGAGGGAAGTTCAGCCCAAAAGAACACGTCAATGATCTAACAGAATTAGATATCGTCTATACTGTGATTACTGTAAAATAGCCAAAGTTGGGGTCATTGGATAAATTGAAAATACCTGTCTTTCCAAGGAAAGTTCTGAATCTCAACTCTTTTTTCCCAGTTAATGTGGCTAATTGTCCCCAATTTTGTGGCTAAAATTGTATTTTATGTCAGGAAAAGGATGTTTCCTCCATCATCACCATTGTTTAGTTATCCTCCAAACTTCATCATTTTATAAGTAATAATAATATCCATTTTGTTTGATATCAAGTGCCAAATAATATGTTTAAGGAAATCACCACCAACAGTCAATAAAATATTGAACTATGGAAGAAAAGTAAGAGAATTATGTAACAAGCAATGAAAGCTGTGTTTTTTTGGTTTTTGTTTGTTTGTTTGTTTTGTTTCCCTGTCTTTGCTTTTACTTATTTAAAAAAAAAATTTTATTGAAATATAGTCAGTTTATAATGTTGTATCAATTTCTAGTGTACAGAATAATGTTTTAGTCATACAAATACTTACATATATTCCTTTTCATATTCTTTTTCATTATAGGCCATTACAAAGTATTGAATATAGTTCCCTGTGCTCTACAGTAGGACCTTATTTTTCATCTATTTTATATATAGTAGTTAGTGTCTGCAAATCTCGAACTCCCAATTTATTCCTTCCCATCCCCTTTCCCCAATGGTAACCATAAGTTTGTTTTCTGCCTGTGAATCTGTTTCTGTTTTGTAAATACGTTCATTTGGCTTTTTTTTTTTTTTAATTCCACATATAAGTGATGTCATATGGTATTTTTCTTTCTCTTTCTGGCTGACTTTACTTAGAATGATAATCTCCCGTTCCATCCATTTTGCTGCAAATGGCATTTTATTCTTTCAAAAAATTTTGCAATAGACTTTATTCTTTTAGAGTAGTTTTGGGTTAATTTTGTTTGCACCCTTCCTCGGGGTTAATGTTTAGAATGACTCATTCACTCCAAAGTCAACTACACTTCGCTTATATTTTCTTCCACTTCTTGTATGGTTTCACTTTTTTACATGTAACTATTCAGTCTATCAGATGCATATTTCAGTATGAGCTGTAAGGAAGGACCATCTCTTGATGCTTTTTCAAGAAGAATGAATCAGTTGCCCCAACAGAGTTGATAAAATAATCTTTCCTTTTTTCTCAATTATGTGATAGCAGGTTTTATCATGTATTTTAGCACCATCTACACATGTCTGCACTGAAAGAGACTGTCTGTATACTATAAATTCAATTTCATTTTCATTTTTCTGCCTACTTGTCCCTGTATTAGTACCTCTTATTTAACTAGAGCAGCTTTGCAAGATATTTTTATATCTTATGTGAAGGCAAATAAACACAAACTTATTCTTTTTGCCCTTTAAAGAATTTGGGGGGGGCAAGTCTCTAGTATTTATTCTTCCAGATGTACTTTAAAGACACATTCCCAAACCTTTTCCCTTTCACCTTCACTCTTACGTAAATAACATTATAATTTTTATAATATTATACTTAAAATTAATTTTGGAACACAAACATCTGTGTACCACTCCTATCCAGTAATAGCTACATTATTTCTCCAGGTCTCTTGGTTAAGTTATATTGTGTCTTTATTGTTGTACCTAATTTTTGCTGAAGTTGTGCCAAAGTAACATTTTGTTATTTTTGCTGTTCGGAACAAGATTATTTTTCCAGTATGCATAATTTTTGGATGGCCTCTTAGTTTTACCAAGAGGACTAGTAAGTCATTTGTAACAATTGATAAATTATTATCATGCTTTCCAATATTCATAACCTCATATCTGCTCATGGAATGTCGCCTTGGCTGGATCTTCCAGAATGAAGTTAATTCATTGTTTAGTGTTGAGAATGGACATCCTTGCCATGAAAGAAATGAGTCACAAAGCTTGTTAATGGGGACAGGAAGAAGAAGATTAATTGTTAAACTGTACATTAAATAGCTTCTTGGAAATTCACACACATATTAGCATATAAAAGATTCTAAGAAGATCTGCAAATAAATCTGGTTGTTGTTACTGTTTCTGACCTGTTATTTAACACGTTTTAAAAAGTATTCCCAAACATCATTTTTCATAGAACCCTTCCTTTTTTGATGTTTATTAACATCACAAATCCTGTGTGTCTTATCATGTTAAAATACTCCTCTATTTCTATTCTTAAAATATGCTTTTTAAAAAACAGGAATTGGTATGAATTTGTTCAAATGTCTATTCTCACTTGACATATTAGTTTAGGATATTATTAGTGATGGATGTCTTTAAAAAATATGAATTCATGGAATAAATCACAAATACCCCTAAGTTATTCTTTAATATTTTACTAAATTGGTATACTGGACTTTTGTTTGATATCTTTGCATTTATATGCACAAGTAAATGTAGTCTTTACATTTAATTCCCAAGACTCTGTTAGGTGTTGGTAGCAGAATTTTTACATTTATAAATGAACTGTGAAAACTTCTGTCTCTTTTATACAATGGAATGGATTATATGCATCAGAATGAACATGTGTATGAATACATACGGGGGCAGACACAGGGAAGAACCGTCTGGATGTGAATCTTCACATAGTTCATCCACTTAATGGGTTCGTAATTCACATAGTTCATCCACTTAATGGGTTCGTAATGTTTTCCCTGGTCTAGTGAGGCACTCCCTGCTTAAGCTGGAAGGCGTGCGGAGAGACATTCTCTTCTAAATTCCAACTGATTAGCAGATTTTTATCTGTTTGTCTTTTTAAATGATCTACAAAACAGTAATCACCAAATACTGCTGTTTAGCTCTCTTACTATAACAAGGACATTTATTCTTGAATACATTTTTTAAATGTAATCTCAGGTTATTTTTCCGGGAAAGAAGTGTTCTAGCAAATGGCAACAACTAAAAGCAATTTTACAAGACCTGTTCTGCCAGCCCCACTTTTGTTTCTATTACTATTATTACTTTACATCCAAGGATTGTCATTTCTAACTGCTTCCTGCTCAAAGGCTTTAACATTTACAAAACGGGCTTCATAGATTACCTGGTGTGTCGGACGTCCTAGGGATGTGTTTTATGTGTCTGTCAGTGTTTGGAAGAAGAATCGCTAATAGAAACATAGTAAACTAAGTAGGCAAAAAATAAATACTCCAGGAAAGCAAAAATTGTGTACAAGAAAGGAGACATAATCTAGCACGCTACAGGATTTTGTTTGTGCATGTTAGCTAATATGTGTAATTATAATAATATAAACACAAAATTCATATTAGGAGGATATGATGGAGGAGGGGAAGAAAATGCATCTGTGGGGATGGGGGCCTTAAGAATGCTGAAATAGTCATCTTCTTTAGTGGAAGACAATAGATGGTCTCTAAAAATGAAAATACCAAACGTGTTGGTTGTACATCAGTGGTAAAAACTATAGAGCTGCATATGGTTTCTCCAAGGAAATGAATTTGGTGTCTAGATGGAATTTAGACCTCATTTTTTTTCACATGGTATTATTTGACTTTTTAAAAGATGAATGTGTAGCTTTAAATATTATTTTTTTAAAAATTTCAAATGAATCAAGGCAATTTCTTGTTGTGGGAGGCTAAATAATGGCCTCCCTGGTTAGACCACCCTGTCACATTGACTTGGCAGGTTTTAGAGAAAATCTTTCTATAGAGGGAGAAACTTAGTATTCTCAGCTTCAGTTGCCATTTCTGCACCTCCGCAGATGCAAGCCTGCAAGTTTTAATAGGGTAATAAGAGAGGGCAAGTCCAAGGCCATTAGCTGCTAATCATCACCACCAAGAACTGCAAACTTTTCCTTTCATACAAACCCCTCCGACCCGCATCCCCTACAGAAATCACACATGGAATTAGGCTGTCCTGACTTACATAATTCCAACAAGTCCTGCCAGGACCTCGTGTCATGAGCCCCTTGGAAAGAGTTGAAACAGAGACTAGTTAAAGCAGGGCATGAGCTCTGATGGATTGCCCGGCAGATCCAAACGATAATTTCCAGGGGCAGGATTACATTGATATTTACCAAAGGGCACTTATCCGGGGGATCCATGGGGGAGCGGGGGTTAGAGAACTGGGAGAGACTCCTCCAGGCCATTTGAGTTTAAACAGGAGTCCATGCCACTGTAGCACCAGGAATTCTTTGGAGCAGAATTGCAAACAGAGGCTGATAATTCAAGGCAGGGGCACAGACGGGGAGAAGGAAGCCAGCATCCTTTGTGAGAGAGCATGACTGAAGCTGGGCTACCTAACGCGTCATCAAGAAATCTGCAGTTCAGGACTGTTCACTAGTCTAAGCAAGAAAACAAAAATTCTGATCTACAGTTGAAGAGGCATCCAACTGTAATAAATTCATGTCCCAAAGTGAGGGCAAGGATAGAAGGACCAAGGAAAGACCCACTGGGCCATGTTTCAAAGAAGTAATGGAGGGAAACAATGCTCAGTGGGGACTGGAAATCAAAATGGACTAGGGTGGTGGGCTTGTGGACTATGACCATGCTGTCTTCCTCACTGTTTCTCGAACGCATCAGTGCGTGCCATTCTCAAGGCCTTTCTCCTGAAATCTGCAAGGCTGGTTGGCTCCCCCCTCCTCCAGGTCTCAGCTCAAATGTCTTTTTCTTCAACAGGATCTCCAGGATATCACTTTCCAGATGCTATTTCCTATGCATTGAAGACATTCCTTCCCTTCCCTTTCACTGAATTGGCTCCCATAGTCCTCCAGTTCCTTCCAGAAACTCTTTTGATTTCTTTGACTCCCCTCAAAGATTAAGATGTCCCTTCTGTCCACCCCAACTGGACTCATGCTTGTCCCTCTGATAGCATTTACTCCGTCTGCCCTCACTGCCTGCTTGCTTGTCTAAATTGCCCATGAAATTGTAAGTGCTTGGGGAGAGCAGTTCATTGTTTCATTCTCAGCACTCAGCACGCAGAAATCTCTCAACAATATTTGCTAAACAAAGGCAGTAAACTATGAACGTGTGTTTATTCTTAGACAACGTATGCCTTTTATTTACGGATCCCTGCATTCCCAAGTCATTGGGTCTGTCCATGTGGTTCCCAAATGTCACCGTGCCATTCTTAGCTTGGGATGCAGATGCCACAAATCTGATGCCCTGTGAGATATTCTTAGATTGCATTTAATTTTAAAATAGACAATAATACAAAACAGCAGTCCTCGTTCCCTTAAGCTCAACTTTCTTACAACCCTAGACTTTGCCCTTACTCATAACCTCAAATATTTTAAAGGAGGTCCCACACACACTGCCTGCACACGCCCATAATCCTTCCCTGCTGGGTCTCCCCAACTGGTTCCAGTTTCTTTGGAAACTTCCTGTCTTGAAGCTATACAGTGGGCATATTACCAGATTAAATGGTCCTTTTTTTATTAGTCCTTCCCCCATACTCAGCTCTGGTTATTTCATAGGCGGTGAAGAGAAAAAACCCAAGATCCTTATCCAAATCAGGGCGCCGGCGGCTTTAAGCGTTGTCCCCCTTCCTGCAGACTGCGCCTCCAGTACTTCTGCAAAATCACACCCACAACGTGCTGTGGGGTGTGCAGTTGGCATAGATGTTTTGAAACTAGGCAGACCTTTTTACAGTGTTTAGTTTTTGGCAGAATTTATGTTTTTGGCTGGCCGCCACTGTGAAATGTGTTTAGTTTTAACTGACAGGTTTGGTCAACACCACAGGTCATAGGTAGACCTGTAATCCAGACGAGGGGAAGCCAAATCAAAAGGTAAGCTCCCTCCCGTTCCTGATTTCCTCCTGCTCTTCTCACTGCTCCGGGACGGGTTCACACTGGCCAGGACTTCCAGCCCTCCCACCTGATCCTCCACCATAAGCACTTCCTGCTTCGTGATGACATCTTTCTTTAGAAACCAGATATCCGGGATTGGGAGACGTGATTCAGGGAGTAGTAAAAGAAAGGATTAGGTTGAACACTGGGAAGTAAGACTTCATGGCAGAGTGTGGAGAAGACGGTCCCCGTAAGAAATCCTGAGAGATGTAATATGGCATTTTCCCCCTTAAACCTAGACCTGGGCAGCATCCAAGAGCAATTCACAGGATGCTCCAGAGCCAGCGACAGGAGAGCTGCCAACGAGGAGTGAGACTTTGATGTTCACACACCAGTGTCACTAGGACACAGAGAGTTTTTGTTTTACTTTTCCCCTAAGAAGGATTTGCAGTGATCCATCTTGTGACTGCCCGTTTTATTCAGCTCAGTGAAAATGACTGTGCTTTTTCCGACTATCTCAACCAAGATCGGTATGGTTGCCAGGTTAAGAAAGCGTATACTCCCAGCACGAAAAGTGTGATCCAACCATTATGAGCCCCAAAGAGGCTTTGTGGGTTGTGAGATGGGTCACTGTACTATAGGATGGCTTAGGGAGAGGTGTCAATACCGGTCGCCAGGTGATAGGAGAATGACACGGAGGAGATTGTCAGGGTCCAAGGTAACCCACAGAGTTTATATCTTTGTGTTCTTAAAGCTATGAGAAGTCATGATGAGATGATATGACCATCAGCTAGGAGTAGTCATTTCAGAATCATTTCAGTATCCAAGATGCCTTCATTTTCATTATTTTGAAAGAAAATAAGGAGAAGGTAAATAATATTATGAAAATGTAAATTCCACAAAGTAGGGAGTTTTGTCTATGTATTTTTTATTGTTCACTGCTAAATAGTAGGTTTAGCCTGACGCATAGTAGGCACACAATAAATACACATCAAATAAGTGAATAAACATATTAATCAAAGGCATGTTTTTAGAGGGCATTTGAAATGGGAAAAGTTAGCATCCATCACCTGTCTAATAAAATCTGAATTGAACTCTACCAAACATAATCCCTGCTGATATGAGAAATTTTACCACATCACTGATACTATTCTGCTTCTGGGAGTGTAATTTAAACATTTGTTTACTTTAAAACAAAGTGCAATATGAAGGAAAAGATCAAATTTTGATAAAAGAAATTCTCACATGTTGAGGTAGGGGGAAGTCATTCTGGCTTATACGTGAGTTAACTTGAATTTTATGCTAATAAAACAGCCTGTTTGTGGCCAACCAAACATGCATTGTACACTTCCCTTAATTATTAAAAAGAAGCACATTGACTAGAAGTAAAGAATGTCCATGTTAAAAGTAAACATTAAATGCCTCTCTTCCTGGGACGCCAACACTGGTGCTCCTTTGACGGTAAGACTCCCTTCCCAGGTGCCAAGGTCATACTGACTTGCTGTCTATGTGCTGATCTGTTTTTTTTGTTGTTGTTGTTGTTGGTTTTTTTTGGAACCTTGAAGAAATGTATCCGTGACTTGCTTAATGTTCTTTGGTCTGACAAGATATAAAACAGTGCTGGAAACCCTGCATCTCCAGAGCAGTTTCTCAGAGTCCCAGCTATAGTCCTCAGTTTGACCCAAGTAAAATTATTTTCTTTTCTTATTATTGATTATTTATTGACTATTTTTGTTGACAATTTAAATGCATTAATTCAAACTCAAATTTTATATGTAAGTATTTATATACTTATATAACACCTATATGTTCTACATTTATTTTTTCTTTCTATATTAAGAAGTAGAAAGAAACACTATCAAAGGACAATATTTGACACAAAAATCCCTAACGCTGTCAAACACAGAAGAGCAAGGTGAATGTGAGCCTTGGATGTGATGCAGAAGTCTTGGCTCTGGATTTCAGGGGCAAATGAGGCTGCGTCATGAAAAAAGACTGTACCTGCATTAATTTTATTTTCTTTTTTTCTCTCCTTTCTGCTGGCCCTTGATGGCTTTTGGCCATGACTTCTGGTAACGAACATGTGCTCAGCCAAGGAAGTCATTGATCATGAGCTACATCCCCCAGGTTATGGGGGGTTTGCATCCCAGGCTTTAATCACCCTTTGGTTTCAGGAGAGGCAGGGGCAGAGTGTGGAATTCAGCGGTCCTTTCATAACAGGCCTGTGGCTCAGCCTGGCTTGGAAGGGGCCTGGCTCTGGCAGGCCCTCCAGGTGAATTTTCCAGCAGCAGTGTGGCTGCATTCGCCTCCTTCAACAGGTCTTCAGTTGGTTCTATTAGTCCGTCGGCTTCAGACTTTGAATTGGCACATGTGCGTTGTACAGATGGGGCAGTCACATCGCCTGGCCTGGAACTAATTAAAAAACTGGAATATTTGAGATCAGGGGGAGGAATCATGGCCAGCTTTGCAGGAGTAGTACAAGTGAGCCGAAAGAGTGAGTTGAGCCAGCCCTTTGAGAAAAATTACTGTTGCCTGACCTCAGGTAGCCTCAACTGGCCTTGGGCACCTCCTGATGGGAGACAGGCCCACTCACCCAACAGGTACTGAACCATTTCAGTGGCTTAGAAAATATTCTTATTAAAAAAAAAATGTTCTTCCTAGTGGCACATTGTTCTGTGAGGCAGAACAAGCTTACCAAGCGTGTTAGCTTCAGGGAAAAGACACATCCAAGTAAGCGAAAGCCTGTGAAAAGCATTTGCAATGCGGGGAAATGACTGCTTAGTTGAGCGTTGGGGGGCTGTGTTCAGAGGACAGGAGGCTGGGGGCACACCCAGCGACCTCCTGCCACAGTGGGACACCATCCACGAGACTTCCCTCCAGCCTTCCTTCCCGGGAACGTCTGGACTCACTGTGCCGTCCTCCCCTCCTTGTCGCCTCCCGCTGAGTCGACCACGATTCAGTGCTGGGACCTAAGAGGGCAGCCCTCGCCTTTGCTTCGGCTGAGTGTCTCGCCTTGCTGGGGACCTCGCTGGCCTCGAAATGCTATTTCACTCCAGGTTTGGGGGAGCGCCTTAGGCCTGTTTGCAGCCTTAACAACCTTAGCTCAGAGCCAACTGTTGTGAATTCAAACAGATTCCACTGCTGGTTCTTGTTGGTGTTTTGTTTTTGTAAAAAAAAAATTTTTTTTAAACAGCTACAATATATTTGACTTGTCCTTAGGTGCTCAGCACTGGAATAGATCATGAAAGACGTTGTCGGGAGGGAAATAGCTCAGTGGTAGAGCACATGCTTAGCATGCACAAGGTCCTGGGTTCAATCCCCAGTACCTTCATTAAAAAAAAAAAAAATTAAAATTAAAAAAAAAGAGAGACATTGTTCCATTAAATCCACTCAGCCAAAAAAAAAAAAAAGTAAAGAAATCACTATTGTTATTCTGTTTTTTAAATTTTTTTTAATTGTGGCAAAATACACATAACAAAATTTACCATCTTAACCATTGTTAAGCCTAATCTTTCAGTGGTAGTAAATTAACTCACATCGTTAACCAACTGTTAACAGCATCCATCTCTAGACCTCTTTTCATCTTGCAAAACTGAAACTCTGTACCCAGTAAACAACTTTCCTTCTTCCCTTCCCCCCAGCCCCTGGCAACCACCATCCTACTTTCTGTCTCTATGAATCTGATTACTCATGGCAGGTACATCATGTAAGTAAAATCATACAGTATCTGTCTTTTGGTGACTGACTTAATTCACTGGGCCTAGCATCTTCAAGGTTCGTCGTGTTATATATAACATGTGGCAGGATTTCCTTCTTTTAAGGCTGGCTCATCCTCCACGGCGTAGTTGGACACCATTTTGTTCGTTCATTCACCTTTTGGTAGACAGCTGAGTTGTTTGTCCCTTTTAGCTGCTGTGAATAATGCTGCTGTGAACAGGGGGATACAAATACCTGTCTGAGACTGTTACTCTGTTTTGTAGGTGAGGAATCCGTGCCTCCCCACGGAGAGGCTGAGTGACTTACCTCGGGTCACAGGATGGTCAAGTTGTGAAACTCAGATTTAGACCCAAGTGTTCTCGCTCCGGAACATGTCCTTTCCATCTCTGTACTCTCCAGCCTGTCCAAGTCCAAGGGCAGATGTCTGTCCCATAGTAATGGGTTGCATATCATGGAGCTGAAGCAGGATCTGAGATGGCACCAAGAAGTTTTGTATTAATTAAGTTTCCACCATCCTAATAATGAATTTTCCAAACTGTATCTTTGACGATAAATTTTACTACATCATTCCAAAACCGTCAGGATTGGATAAGAACAATAATAATTGTAGTAATAAAAGGGACCAGTTATTTGAGGCTTCTTGTGTGTAATTCACCGTACTGGCCTCTCAAACATACTGATTCTGATCAAAAGTGATAAAAAATTTCAGCCATGTCAATCCAGTGTGGGCTAACCACAGCTACTATGATGATGTCCACAAGGCACTAGCACCTTTAAAAGGTCCTTTATATATTTTATCCCACAAAAAAATATATTAATGCCCTATTTTTACAAATGAGGAGTCCAGCACACAAAATAAAATATTAGAATTTAATCTGCCATGTGTCTAGCCTCAATACTCAAGTTCTTACAGTTTCCTCTTATGTCCTAGGTGCTGCTTGCAGTGAGTCATGCGTTGAACTGCAGTGAATCAGATGCAAACAAAATATTTATACCTAAGCTGCTGTGAATTTTAGACAAATGGCTTTTGGGAAGATCTGGAACCCCTCGTGTGAACATTTGTGAACGTCTTTGAAAGACAAAGACTTACGTAAAGTCGTTAATGAGTGACCTGTCGAAAAGGACAATGCATGTTCAATATCCAGTGATATTCCGTAAGTGCCACCACATCCTGCCTCGAGCAACTCCACTTTCATAGAAGGGTCTGGTCTGGGGAGCTTGTTCAGCAATCCCCTGCTCAGGCCACCTGGCTCCTTTTCAAGATGTTTCCAATGTTTCAGCCTCCAACTCAACTCTTCATCCTGGAAAAGTCTATGTCTCATTCCAGCTCAGTGCTGTGATTTATTTTTGGTGGGTAAAGGGAAGAATTAGTCATACCTGCTCTTCTGTTTGAGTTTAATGGGAGCATTGTGGCTGGCGGTAAAGATGGTAGTTTATCAGCCTGGTGACTTGTAGAGTTTACAGGCTGGGCCTCCTTGCTTCTCTGAATTTCTTTTCCCTTGTGAGTCACTTTACGATAATAACGAAGAGGTGAGGTCCAAATGTCTGACAGTGGATCTCCTTGTCCCGGGCTCTCAATACTGCAATAATGTCCATATTGTGAAAGGAAAGTTGATGTCACTCCCTTGGCACTTGAAAACAAAGAGGTGCAAGTCAAAATGACCAGGGCCACCCAAAGAACTGCCAATCAATACTTCTGACAATGAAGAGGAAAGCATTCTTTCTCTCAATCATAAAGTATGACTGAGCTAAGCAGTATTGACCTTGGGGTAAAGCGTTTCCTAGCACTTAATGAATGGCCAGAAAGCTGATGGACTTTTAGTCAAACTGGCTATTAACTGCCTGAAAATGCCTGACCCTGGAAGTCATAATTGCTGCTGCAAATACAGAGAGCATAAAAAAGCCCAAGTCTGGTTTAGACAATGTGCCGTTGTAAGCACGGCTCACTGCCGGACCATCAGACCGACCTTGCAGAGCAGCTGGACTGCCCTCTGCCATAGAGCTATTCGTAGTGGACATTAGTCCATAAAGACCCACTGCTAGGTATACATTCAAAAATAAAAATGGATGACATTTGCCAGTTGTGCAAAACAGAATATTGTACAACGTATTTCAAAGCTGATAGGTTGAACTGATATCCCTGTGATGACTAAGGCCAGCTCTGTCCATCAGAAATTTAATGATGAGCCATGTATGTGGTTTATAATTTCCATTAGCCACATTGAAAAAAAATAGGTGAAATGAATTTTAACAGTATATCTTTAACCCATTTATATCCAAAATATTAACATTCCTACATATACTCAAAAAATTATTAATGAGATCGTTTATGTTCATTTTGTATACAAAGTTTCCACAATCCAGTGAGATGCATTTAGACTCTGTCTCAGTTTGGACCAGCCACATTTCGCGTTTGAGAGTACCATGTAGTTCGTGGATACCATTTGGTTGGTGTAGGCTAAGGAAACTGGTTTGTTTTAAGGAATGTATCCGAATGTTTAAATGGGTAAAATGGCCAAAGTAACGGGGTGCCTTTTCCCATGATGATCAGAAAAGAGCTAACTTAGGGAGAGGTGCTAAGTAAGTTTGATTATATGTTCAAGAAGACAGAGAGAAGTTTGTTAATGGTATTTATGTTTGAAAAGAGTTTTCACAGAGAGTGACTCACTTTGCCATGTTCTCAGGCACTGTGCTGGTTTAGCTGTGCTTACAGGAATGTTTCCAGGTCTTAAGGGCAAGAAGATTCTGGAACTGAGTTGCAAGGGAAGCAATATAGCAAGTGAAGATATTCTTTGGCAATATCCCAGACGGACCCCTCCTGCCCCTTTCCCCGTTGGTGACGTAGGGGAGACTATTTTACTTTTGAGGAGCTGAGTCTTCCAACCTCTGATGTGTGGATGATAACACTCACCTCTGTTTTGTTGTTATGCGAATTGGATGAAATGATGGGTGACAAGCCTGGATGTCGGTGTCACTGTCACCATCTGCAGCAGCAGCAGCAAGCAGTAGAAAAGCCAGCCACGAACGTGGCTCCCCGGCGAGGTTCAGGGAACACTGGGCTTGCCCAGGCATATTTGAGGGATAAACTGAGAAGATTGTTTTAAGTGGTATAATGATGGAGTTGCCCGGTGGTAAGCCAGATTAAGTCACTGGCATCGGAGCTTCTGGAGGAAAACGGCTGCAGACTGAGAAACAAATGGAAGAAAAAGGAAGCCTGGTGGAGTAGTGATGGGTACAGGATCAAGTAGATCCCGCATCAGGTATAAGCTGCTTCTCGGCAAAGGGTGGGACAGAACTTGAAGATCAGAATCACAGAGAAAAAGGGAGTCCCTTGAGCAGCAATTCGTAAAGGAAAACCAGGGTATCGAGAGTCCCTAAAATGAAGGGCTAGTCCGTGGTCAGAGATGAAAACTCTAAAAGATAAACTGCATATTCCTGAGAGGAAGATGGAGCTTTATTCCATTTTTTTTCTTCAGCAGTACCTAGTACACACCAAATATTTCATAAATATTTTCTGAATGAATGTCTAGCTGGCTGCTTCACAGATGGAAGAATTTTGTGTTTAGATCCTGAGCATCTCCAAACTTCAAATGGTCCAGGTTAGAATCAATGGAGCAACAGACCTCCACCCTCAACCCCAGAAGTCCCCTAGCACTTCCTCAGTTCTGAAATTTTATCAAATTCATTCATTCATTTACCCAGAGTCCTTGGTCTTACATTGTAGCCTTCTGGAATGCATGTAATAAGTAAAACAACTTTTTTGTCTAAGTGTACATAAGCTTCAATAATGTGCAGACACACTTTAAAAGAAAGAAAAGCATCAAGATGTATTCTCAGGACTGATATAAATTATTTTTAAGATAATATATCATGATAAGTAGAAAAACTAAACTATAAAAACTAGCTAGATTTACAATTAATACACAAAAATATTTTGGAAACCAACAATAATAATTGAATATTAAAGAGGATGATTTGCTAAAGCTAATTTGTTGGCATCAAGTTAACAGTGGAAAAATGCAACCACAAATCTAGTCCAATATTTTACTTTTTCATTCACTGATTCATTGATTCAACACAGATTTTCGATTGGTCATCTACTATGCATCAATCACTCTTCTGACTACTGGGGACATAGCTTTTAACAAGATAAACAGAGCCTTCACTTTCATAGACTTTTACATTTTTGTACACAGACATACAATACACAAGCAAAAATAAATAAACTAGAAGGTCACATCACATAGTGAAATTGCTCCAAAGAAATTCACATTGGGCAATGAAAGAGCTCAGGTCATGGGGTGGGAGCGTGGCTGGCTACGTCAAGGAGGTGACATGACTTTAAGGAGCTGGCTTGGAAATGCTTCCTGTGTTGATGAAAAAGAGAAGACGGGTCCACCTTGAGCAGATCTGGAGATGTGCATTCCAAGCAGATGGAACAGCACATGTGCCAGTACTTTGATTTTAGTAATGCAGAGTATCCGTGCTCTGATAAGATTGCTGTACAAAATATGAATAACGTCAAGACTTCATTTCTTATTTTAGAAGGATCAGATATCAAACCTAACTGTAACCCTGCCAGCAAGCAATTCTTAAATGCCATTTCAAAAGACTGTGCTGAGATTTCTGTGATGTTGTCATGTACCCATGAAATCAGGTTAGCATCGCTCCCCAGAAGAAAACATCTTTATGGTGGCGGGACTCTTGCTAATCACGCCCAGTGGCTTTCTCTCCTGGGCAGTCTCTAGATAAACCCTGTGAAATTCTGGCTCCCTAACTTCCCTTTCCCATGTTTCAAGCTGACCATCCTTTGTTAATCTCCATAGTGTCTCCAAAGAGAGTCAAAAACCATCCATTCATTAGGCTTCTAATCACCCCATTCCAAACATAGTCTAGCCCTGTCTCCCCGACATCACAGCTAAGATACATCAATAAGGATCTGAGAAGTTCCCAAGCTCTTCCTTCCCACTTTCGTATAAAAGTTTCTGATTTACTCACATGATGGCTCATACACACACTCCAGGGTAGTTCAGAGTTTAGATCTCAGAACACAACTTCATTTTCTTACTGTTTCCACCTTCACGATGCCCATATGAACCGCCAACTTTAGGGCAATGGTGTTGTACTGTTTGGCATTGACTGAGTTTTGGGTGGGACTGAAGAACACAAAATAGGACCAGGAACCGTCTCCTCACTGTGCACCTAGGAAGCTTGCATTCTTTTTACATTTTTGCAGATAAAGCACCAAAATCTATTGCTATTTTTGACTTTGAGAGGTTCAACAAAGCGCTGCTCACGTTTGAAATTCTCATCCCAGGCAGGTCAGCTCTCCATGACCTTTTCCAAACTGGGTCAGAAGTCCAGGGGTTTTGCTTCAAGGCTTCTAAGAACTGTCTCTGCTGGCCAGATTTTGTTGTTAAACAAGACTTGTTCAGTCTTGTTTCTATTTGCATTTCTCCACTCATTTAGTTTATTAACACTCTGGGCAAAGAGCATCAGTTTAAAACTGGCAGACAGGATTGACTTCAAGTTCTTGTTACCAGGAGATCCTGTCCACACATTTACGTTAAACTCAGAGATGACCTCTAAGGGTGTAGATGAAAAATACAAATTATAGATAGCACTAAATAATGAAGATGTTTACCTCCCATGTATCAAATGTTTATTATGTGCCAGACCCTATGTTAAACCCTTTCCATCTATTACCACATGTTGGTCTCACAATAATTTTATAAAAGAGAATTAGTCCCATTTCACAGAAAGGGACATAAGATTCACATAAGTTAAGGGACATTTCAAATTTATTTGGTTTATAAATGGTAGAGTCAGGATTTAAACCCAGGATTGACAAACTCTGGGGTCTACCTTCTTACCAAGACCCAGACTCTAAACCAGCGTTGACAGCCTAAATAGTTTCTGGAAGAATACGGTGTTAGATCCAGGTAAATAAAAATGGATCTATGCCAGCAGAAATAAGAGAAAAGATAGAGGACATTCTTTTCTTCCTTTCCTGTTAAACAAAAAAATATGGAAAACAGGGAGGGAGTATGGTGAGGAGCAGTGAGGAACACAGAGAGTGAGTTAGGGTAGACAGCATGGGGGACTCTGAGACCAGCCAGAGAAGAAAAAAATGACTCATTGTGCTTACTCGAAGTAAGCATGAGGGGACACGTTGCACTTTTTCAAATGGTTCCAGCAAGCCACAGCTTACGTTCCTATCAACATGATTTAAAAGCAACCTTTCCTTGGAAGTCCTTTTGGTGGCAACTTCATAATCTGCTCAGTGTCCAACAAGACTTTCTCCAGTGTCCAAATAAACAATTTCAAGGCATCGCTCATAGGGAATTAATTTTAACCTGCTTTTATTTCATGGGTGCTTTCCAAGTTTTGCATGTTAACTACAAAGGGACAAATGTTTCCCATCAGGCCAGGAGGAGAAGAGATGGGGTATAAACATAATCCAGACTAAAAATACAAAAACCATCTCTAGAGATAAAATATATGTAATTCATGTATTTGGGAAAAAAACACACTCTGTTGCCTGGGGAGTCATTTCTGATTATTCAGTATCTGAAGAAGAAGGAGTCCCTCTTGGGTCATATGTCATAGTTTGCCCACCTTTTTACAGAAGCCATCAACATCACAGCAGCTCTGGGCAGGTGCAGAATCTCAGCAGGTTGCCCCGGGGTTAACTGGCCACCACCACATGGATGGGTGCAGAGACCCATCCAGCCATTCTGACCCTGCACGTGCCTGGAAGCGTGAGGAGTGCACAGACCGTTAAGGAACCCTTGACTAAGGAAGGACAAGACTGGTGGATAAACGCTCCCCTCTTCTGTCCAATTTTTGGAGAGCGATTTTGAAACACATTAATTCTGTTTGTCTCATCAAAGTGTCCCTGCTGGGACCCCACCCCTACTATCCTTAGTCACAATCAGCCTCTTTGGGTTGGCTTTTTTCTTCCCAGTTCCCTCCTCCTCCTCTTTGAGTTCACATCCCCAGATTAAACAAACTGCAGTGAAGCGCTTGCCTCAGGTTTTGCTTTTTAGGAGAACCTAAGCTAAGAACGGGCTGTTACCACATTTCATAATGGAAGCAAACTGTCTGTTTAGTTTCTCTTGAAATTGTTGGACAGTGCATATTTTAAGGAATATCTAAAAACTTATTTTTACTGGAAATCTAGTCAAAATACTTGATTCCCCTTGCATAAGTTAATTTTCCTTGGGGTCTGATAAAATTAGACTTGACAATCACGGATCTAGCAAAAAAGACATGAAATTTTATTCTGCACATAGTTTTATATTTCGTAGATTCTCATTTTGTAGCTTGTAGGTTTCCTTAAAAGTGTGTGAAACATATTCACCCCTGCTTAAGACTTAGTTTACTTCTGAAAGTTACATAGAGTGTGATGCCTAAAGAATTAACCAAATTCACCTAAGTTTCCTTATTTGACAGATGGTACCTCTTGAAATAGAATAAATGAAAAGTTTTCAGAATTCCCTGATCCACACATTGTATCCCTTCTCTGCAAAACGTTCCCAAGAACATCAAAGATGGTAGACATTGTGACCTCAAGCTTTATTTTGTATAAGAATCTCATAGAGAGTTGGCTGGAAATTTCAGACTCTCCGGCCACATCCCCCAGAGTTAGCAGGTTAAAGATGAGTCCAGCAATATACACCTCTTTAGTCAACTTCTCGGGAAATTCTGACACAGATGATTCTTGTGTTGCTGGCGGTTAGGTTCTTGTCTCCTCACAGAAAGAATTCAGAGATGAGAGACGGAGGTCAAGAAAGTGAAGTAGGATTTATTATGTGATAGATGGTGCACTCTCAAGGCAGAGCCGGCAGACTCAGGTGAGCAGCTGTGCTGAGTTTCTTTGGCAAGTTGGTTACATGGGGTACAAAAATGAATGGGCGAAATATTCATTGGGGAGGTATGGGTTTGGGGTCTTATTCCCTAGTTTGCATCCCAGCTCCGCCTTCCCAAGGGGAATTACAATACAGGACTTGTGCCCTTACTGGAAATATAATTTACGACACCAGAGGGACAGGAGCCCTTGCAGGATGGGAACAATGACTTGTACTTTTCTGAGTAGTTCTGAGTGTGTTTCCAAAGCTCCAGCTTTAGGGTTTCTTTGCTCTGCATGCTGACTTCACGTCAGAGAGAAATTTCTGTTTTACTAATTTACTAGAGGAACTAGAGAAATGGTAGAGTATTCAGCAGGGGAGAAAAATGGAAATCTGTATAGATAAGCTAGTCTAGATGTTTTCAAAGATGTATTTCAGTCATTAGGAAATTTACTTATTTATAATACAGTTCCTTGACCTTCCCTGCATACATTTCTCCCCCCACTGCCTTCCAACTTAAGAGAATTAGCATATGATTTATTTTCCTTCTTAGAGCTCCTCCCTGGTGAATTGCTGTGATTGGCAGCAGGCTTTGCTCTGAAAACCTGGTAGAAATACTTGAAAAGGCATCAGGGACCGAATCTGCTTTGCACTGTGTGTGCCCCTTCATCCATTTTTACCACACCTTCACTGGATGGGCGAGAAGGAAATTATGCTGAAGTTGCAACTGTGCAGCTCCTCAAAAAGCGTGCTTCCACTGGCATTTACCTGTTTAATTGTTCCTTCCCTTCGAACTGTAAAACCTACTGGAGACGAGGGAAAGGTTTATGCAATCAAATACAGCCAAGGTGAGAGGCTTTGCAAAGCAGTATTGCTTGTTTAGATACCAGTGACTTCTCTTCCAAGCTGTGGTACCATTGCTGTGCACATAATCGCCCTTTGCATCATCTCTCCGGGGAGCCTGGCTCTTATCAGGAGAAACAAAGGACTCATGTCTTTCCATGAAGCCAAATGGAGATGGGATAAAATTGGAGGCTCCCTGGAGGCCCGGTGGGAAGTTGATGTGAAAATTGTGATCACATTTTCCTCTCCATCATTTTAAAAGGGGTTAATAGAAAAAGCCACATGTGGACTGTCCTTGGCTTCTTTTCTTTACTTGAGGCTCAATACCATGCAGGGAAGCCCTTCTCACGAGTATTAACATCCGTCATCTCCACTGAATGACGACATTGTCATTGTTTCAGTGACACTGGTGACAATTTTTTCAGGTAGGGATTTTCAAAATCAATTTTCTTTTGTTCTTTGGTTAATTTTTTTCAGCCCAGTACCATAGTGTACAGATAGGTGGATTTATCTCTGGAATCTCAAACACCACGTCTCGTCTCTTGGCCGCTCCCTCCAACATCCCTTTTTGAAGCAGTGTCACTCTTTAGTCCTCTGCCACCTTTCCCGTTATGCATTCATCCAACAAATATCTGTGAGCCTCTCGGAAGGGCCAGGTACTAGGTTAGAATTCGGATACAGAGATGACAGGTCGTGTTCCTGTCCTTGGGGGACCCACTGGCTCTCTTAAGAAAAATGTTTGAAAAACCACAGCATACAAATGCTAAATAAGCCTGGGCATGTTTCATCACTGTGATTATCTGTATATAAAGGAAAGATAAACACAATGGATTATTTCACTAGACAAAAAATACCACATCTACACAATCGGGAATGGTGAAAACTCTTAGCCAAGAAACTAATGTAAGAATTGGTTTATAAAGAATGATAAAAAAAGACGCAACCTTGAAAGTAACCCCACCTCATCCTCTGAAGAAACACTCTGTTTATGAAAAAGAAAAAAAAAAGCAGTACATATATTGGATTATCTGAGAAGTCAACAGAGGAAGCAGCAAGCAAAACACAGAAGCAAACCATGTTGTGCTAGAAAAGTTGACTGGTCCAAACTCAGGGCAGTTCACTTCCTGTGGCAATATGAAAGTTACTTAGAAATAAGTATGTTAAAGATGCTCAGAGAGAAAAAAAAATCAATAGTATACACCACCCCTGAGAACACATAAAGGAATAGGAGAATAAAATAAATAAAATTAAATGCAGATATGGAAGTGTATCGCAGGGAACTATAGTCAACATATTGTAGTAACCTAATGGAAAGAATATGAAAACGAATATATGTGTGTACACGTATGACTGAAACATGATGCTGTGCACCAGACATTGACACATTGTACACTGTCTATATATCCATTTTTTAAGTGTATCAAATAGACTCTTAGTTCAGTATGTTAAATATAGCTAAATCTCTATTCTACCCAGAATGCCAACTAAATTGACTGTTAAAAAATAGATCAACCCTCAAGTACAAAAAGAACAATGACTACAAATAAAGACCCTAAGTGCTAAGAAAGAACAACCAAACAGAAGAAACTAATTCACGTCCCGGAACGCTGAAAGCTCAGGCATCAGAAACGCTGCGCACCTGTGACAGCAGACGGGGGAAGGGGTCTGAGTACAGGGTTGACTGGGCTGCACCAGGAGAGGAGCTAGACCCCAGGTAGGCTGAGAATTCGCATACAATGTATAGGAGCCCGGGAATACTATGAGCTTTGAAATTGCAAACCTGAGGAATGAGTGATCTTCCTTTCTCATGAAATCTGCAGGAAGTCTAACCCCCTTTTAGGCAATCAGGGGCAGCACCAGGAACACCAAGGAGACACCCCTAAGATGCATCTTCCCAGGGGCGCATGGAAACACTAACTCATGGAGGCAAGGAAGGAAGACAATGGGACCTGTGTAAACTAAGGGTTGTCCTCAGCTCCCGATAACACCGTATTCCTCACACTGCATTGCAATTACCTTTTTGTCTGTTTTCCCCACAAGGCTGTAAGTTCCCGGAGGGCAGAGGCCCTAATAAATCTCTGTGCTCTCAGAATCAAGCATTGGTTCCTGGTCCATAATGAGTCTCCAGTATACCCTTTATGAATGACTGAATTAATGAGTTAATCGATGGAAATGTTAATGAAGCACAGGTTAAATAGGAATGAATAAGGGTCACATAGTACTTATGCCACCTAAGGGTGAAATTCATTGCAGAACTCTTTCTTTTGATGACTGCTGATACATCACACGCAACGAGACCATCAATCGAAATAGAAATGGGCCTCCTATAATATTGACAGAATGTAGATCATTTAATTTATTTGGGTCAATACTTTTCTTTCCCTTGTGCTTAAAGATTTTTTTTTTAATCTAGTGAACCAAAAAGAAGTTTCAATTCCTATTATTTAAATTAACTCTTATACATACTGAAATATTTATGAATGGAATGATAAGTCTTGGATTTGCTTCAAAATAATATGTGTGAAAGGGAAAGGGAGCAGAGGGAGAGATGAAGCTAGATTGGTCATAAGTTCATCATTGTTGAGCTGAGTGATAATTATATGCAAATTTATTTATTACCTATTTCTTCTCTTGTACATGTTTGAAATGTTCCATTTAAATAAAATGCTAAAAATTCAAGCCCTTCTTTACATAGACACAAGAAGTCATTTGTTGCAGAAGGTGAGAATCCATGTATTTGTTTTATGATGAACAAATATCATGATTCATAAGCTCATTAAAGAAACAGCCTCTTGTGGAGAAAAGGGAACCCTCCTTCACTGATGGTGGGAATACAGTTTGGTGCAGCCACTGTGGAAAACAGTATGGAGATTCCTCAAAAGACTACAAATAGACTTACCATATGACCCAGGAATCCTGCTCCTGGGCATATATCCAGAAGGAACCCTACTTCAGGATGACACCTGCACCCCAATGTTCATAGCAGCATTATTTACAATAGCCAAGACATGGAAACAGCCTAAATGTCCAACAACAGATGACTGGATAAAGAAGATGTGGTATATTTATACAATGGAATACTACTCAGCCATAAAAACTGACAACATAACGCCATTTGCAGCAACATGGATGCTCCTGGAGAATGTCATTCTAAGTGAAGTAAGCCAGAAAGAGAAAGAAAAATACCATATGAGATAGCTCATTTGTGGAATCTAAAAACAAACACACAGACAAACAAACAAACTAACAAAGCATAAATACAAAACAGAAATAGACTCACAGACATAGAATATAAATTTGTGGTTGCCAAGAGGGCAGGGGGTGGGAAGAGATAGACTGGGATTTCAAAATTGTAGAATAGATAAACAAGATTATACTGTATAGCACAGGGAAATATATATAAGGTCTTATGATAGCTCACAGAGAAAAAAAGGTGACAATGAATATATATATGTTCATGTGTTCATGTATAACTGAAAAATTGTGCTCTACACTGGAAAAAAAAAGAAAAAAATTGGCTAAAAAATGAGAATCTGCTTTCCCTTTTTTCCTGTAAAAAAGCACATGATATAAACAGTCCTCTTAAGAACTTGAGCAAGATTGCGTCATCTGCCACTTGACGAATGTAAATGACCCGATTTAAAGATGGGGGATTGTGAAAAACTATGTGAAAAAGGCACAGCTAAACTTTTGTTTAGGGTTCTGAGTGTCAGGGTGTTGGTGACTTCAAGTCTAGGAATTTGACTTCCCACACCAACCAGTCCAAAAATAGCACCATCCTTTCTAAACTGTGTCTTGGAGAAGTGAGTCTCCCAAGATCTCAGACCACTGCCATCAGAACAGGAGATTCACAAGAGACATTAGAATCTGCCTTTATCATCGATACAACTTTAACAGGACCTTAGTTCCTGCAAAAAAAATGCTGTTAAAGTTTGGTTATTTGTTTTGTGCTATTTTGTTTTGACTTATCATTTTAGTGGTTTGTTTGTTCACTAGTTGTGGTCACTTCTCAAGAGATTGCAATGAGGTTTCTTGTGATGATTTCAACATATGTCTGCTTCTACTCTGAGTGTACTTGTATAAAGTAGCTAACAATATTCTAATTTGCTAAGAGGGTTAGCAGAGTCTCCAAGGGGTTTTGAAGAGCACAGGACCCAGACATGCAAATAACTTCAGTCACTTTCTCCTCTGCCTTCCTCGCTGCCCTTAAGGGTCAGATAAAACGCGGCATTCTGGACACTGGCTCCTACCTGAGTTGAAATCAACAGTGAAAACATGCATTCCCCATTTACGTCCCTCCACGCAGTTCCTGGAGGAGAGAGGGCCAGTCTCTCTCAGCGGATATCGTTGATAATTCTAGTAACGTTTACAGTTATCGTTCCTCTTGATGGAAACATGAACGCCTGTCTTGACTTCCATTCAACAACAATCAGGCTCAGACTCTCACGTCAAATTCTGTGCCAGGCCTAGGAAATAAAACAATAAAACATATTTTGTTTTTGAGGAGCTCAGCATTTAAAGAAGGAGATAGACGAATAGAAACATACTTAGCCTGTAACGGGCTCAGTGATAGTCAAAGGTGTGCACAAGACACCATGGAAGCCACGAAGATGAAGAGAGTGAGAAGCATTTCTCCCGACTCTTGAATGGTTAAGAAAGTGCTTATCAGGTGGAGAAAGGGGATGAAAACGCATGATCGGGAGCAGCCTAGGCAAACGCTCAGAGGTAAAGCACTGCACGGAGCGCAGTCCACGTAGGCTGGATGGAGGGTAGGACGAACATGGACAAGCATCAGAAATGAGGTTAGACAGGCGGGCAGGGTCACAGAGAAGTGCATGTTGGAAAAAGTCCTTCTACGCAGGCCCCAAAGTACGCATTCTTCAAATATCTGTGTATCAGCAACCCTAGATATGTCAAGGCAACTTGCATGTGTCTACGCGTACCTGAAAGGCTGGTGGTTGGATCTGCCTGGAACTCATTCATTCAGACTGGGATAGAAAAGCATCAAGGGGACCATGTGCGAAGGAATCGGCTCTGGAGCTGAGTCTTGTCCGTTGGAGGGAATCAGTGATTCTGAACATGACGTGGTTTCTGATAGTCTGCCATGATTTCACCCTGGCCTCAGGGATCTGTGCTGGGACCTGGAGGGTGAGGCAAAGGTGATAAGGGGATGGCGTAAAACCTGGTAAGGCTCTCCATCAATCCCTTTTAAATGCGAGGCGTGAACTGTCCTACTTAGAATGCTCTCTTAAAAAGAGAGGTGTTCTCTTGTAGCTCTCCCACTTGGCCACAGAGCACCGGCCACACTGGCATCCTGATGCCTGCAGGGCATTGACGGTGCTGCCCACAGGGACAGTAGTGACTGTGTCAGAAAGGATGCCAGAGTCGACCCGAGGCAGGGGCAGTGTGGCCAGGAGAAAGCCATGCCCTTCAAGTCTGGCTGTAGATGAGTCCATCAGCCCAGGTGAATCACCTCTGGTGGTAACTGAGCACCCACTCTGTCCCTGGGGTTGCATTACAATCACCATTGTATTCTCTGAGCAGATCCTAGCTCCAGGCACTTGGCAGTATCAAGTTACTTACTTACTGTATCAACACTTACTGTATCAAGTTCAATTTCCTTGCAAATCCCCTGCAAAGATATATCAATTAAATACAAATCAGCAAAGCCTCTATGTCTACACTTCCGATAAAACAGCAATCTGTTAGCTGTTGTCTTTCCAACACATTGTCACATAACTTTCCCCTTCAAGGACATTCTCTTAGAAGCTGGACTTATCTTCTTGGAACCTACTTGAATTCAGAACCTAGCAGTATTATTTTAATTTTTTATCCCGGGTATGTCCTTGACACTCTGCACGACTCCCCAGCAGAAGCAAAGGGCCCCTCCCAGCCTCTGCAGGAGAACAGTCACCTTGCCTCTTTCCTAACCGGATCTCTGACACACTCTGAATTTCAGCACCAACCTTCCAGTAAGATGTCTCGCTCGCTCCAAAACCCAGCGTAGAACAATGAGCACTCTTACAAACAAGACATTCCTGGGTTTGACCTAATGAAGGTAGATTAAAACCTGTCACAAAATGGTGAGGGAGACAAGACTGAAGCAAGGAGCAGACCAGCCCAGTAATGGTCTTAGAATAAGCTCTCCAGATGTGCTGTATTTTTTTTCCCACCTCAGGCTGTCGCCAGCGTTTCAACATTTAATGTTTGATTTCCTGTTTTCTTCTTGCCCACCATAGAAGTTGAGCTAAAGTCCCCTCTTTGTAGAAAGTATCATACGCATTTTTTTTTCATCATTCTCTGATCTGTGAGCATCTTAAGTTGGGTTTCTTTTGCAGATTGCATGTTAATGTCACAGAGGGGAACCTGACAAGTGAGTGCTGTCACACGTCAGTCATTTCCTAGTGTTCCGCGCTGTGAGCTGTGCATTGATTATTCATTGCTGAGTTTACTTCCTAAACTTCCCCGGTGAGGAGAAAGAGCACTCTCTAAAGAGTTTAAAAAGAGAGGACCACTTTGCAAAGGGAATTACGAAATCTTACTTCTCTATCACCAATGACTTCATGCACCATTCGGAGACACTCGGGTGCCCCTGGCACAAATGCTACACCATTCTCCGAGGATGTCTTTATCCGCTTCATTGATGTCAAACCTCTTTAGGGATTTCCTTCCCAAAGTTTCCATCTATCAGCAGCACTTTAGGGAAGATAATGGGGGAATCATTTGAAAATCTTGAGAGCTGAATTATGCCAGAATGGAATTGACAGGGCAGGAGTAATTGAGGAGAAAATGCTTTTTAAGAGAAATCTCCAATTTGCCTTTCACGTTTCTGGGCTCTGAAGTTCCAGGGGTTCATTTCATGGAACAAGGAAGCCAAACAAAGATTCACTGGCAAGGCTGATTCCTATTCCTTGTTTCCAGAATAACCGCTGCATCTTTTGCCTCTTGTTATCAGTGGATGGAGATCATGAGCCTTGGTCACAACATCTAGGGTCACACAGAGCAAGGGCTTTGGACCAATAAACCTGCCCCTCCCAGCATAAACTGTAGACCTTAAATAGCTGATCAATTCTAGGAGAGCAGACTGTGACCTCTATAAGATAGAAGTTATGAGTTATAATAGTAACTATCATGTATTAAGGACCTTCTATGGGACAGATAGGATGCTAGAACCTTCCATGCACACTTGTGTTGACCCTTCATACTACCTGAGAGTGACCAACTTTTGCAGTTTAGAAATACAAAAACAGATGATCAGACAGGTTCAGTGACTTGGCCACAGCCACAGATTTGAGGGAGGATTTAACCTCAGACCCACCTGCCTCCTTCCCACTTTGGAGCCTCTGGTACCTTTTCCTACCATCAGGATGGAGAGAGAGACAGAAACGCATCTTACTGTGAGTGAGTTACATTATTTTCCCATAAAACAACACATAGGAGACAAGATGTTATTAGGGTCTAATGCTTTTCTAGATCTATGAAGGGAAGGTGTTGATGGGATCTTGGTGTGGAAAACCTTGGCCATTTTGCTTGTGAGCCAGGGCATTGCAATCTAGCGGCGAGTCATCAGAAATGTTGGTTATCTATTGCTGAAGAACAAATCATTCCAAACTCCAGAGATCTAAACACAGATTTATTTGCTGGCAATTCAGGGATTTGGCTAGGGCTTCAGTCGCCACTCCTTACAGCATCAGTTGGGATAGTTTAACTCTGGCCACCAAATCTGCTTTCAAGATGGGTCACTCACATGGCTGGCAAGTTGGTGCTGGCCATCCCCCGGGAGCTCAGCTGGGGCCTGGAAATTTCCTCCATGTGGCCTCTCCACATGGCTAGTTGGACTTCTTTGAGCATGACACCTGGGTTCTGAGAGGGAGTGTCCCACGAGCTAGCAGTCCAAAAGGACACGATCCACCGCACAAACACATACCAAGCCTCAGATTGCTTTATTCTGGCATCACACCAGAGCTAGATTTATAGCCAAACGGAGTCCATGTGAGGGGAAACAACACAAGAGAGAACATACCAGAAGATCTGATTCATTGGGGACCACCCAAGTAGCACTTCTTCAGCAGAAGAACACTGACTTTGATCCGAATAAGGGCGCTTAGCAGTCCTTCCCTTGCACACTTGAGAAAGTTTTTTTTAGCATCTCTGTTCCTTTCTTTCCCCATCTGTAAGATTAAGTTAGCAAAATTTACGTCACACCTTTGATTAATTACTACAATTTTGGCATTTATCTGGGATTAAAGCATTCATCTCTTTTAGAATCTGGTAATTCTGAATTAATACTAATAAAAAGAGTCAGGATTTAATAACAGAGTAGACTCAGGAGTTGAGTAACGGTGGCCAACTTCTAACAGTTTCTCACAGAACCCTGTTGCATTTTCTTATGGAGAAAAACTAGGAAAGTGATTTCAAAACACTTTACAGGCTGTTGACATGAACGAAGACTGACTATGTGGGAGCAGCACAACTGATTGCAAAGATTACAGCCTTGGGAGCAAACGAAGACTGAAAATAAATCTCACGCTGCTGAGTGAATGTGTCTCCCTGGCAACACCAATGTTGTTAGCCTCAGCTTCTGTATTTTAAAAGTAAGGTGTGGGAAAAGCTAAATAATAAGAAATTAGCTATTAAGTGTTTCTCATGCAGCCTTGTATCACTGTATATGCTCAATAAATGGTACTGGTCTGGCACTTGTTAATGCTATTAAATGACTAGTGACAAAAAAAGATCAAAGCCCTAAAAGACACCAAATTGCCTGCATCTTTATTTCCTTTGGTCTTTGGGTCAGGATTTCAATACATCAGTTCAAGACCCTGCTTTGGAACCAGTCTCTAGTTCCACCCAGGTTATTACGGTATTCTGAGCACTTCTCTCTTGGAACTTAGTTTTCGCTTATAAAATGTGTAGGAAGGTGCTTCAACGAGATATGGAGTCATTTTACACACTATTTGGTGTTTTATAATTGAATGAGAATTTTTAAGACTGTAATTATTACCCGTAATAGTATATAATTCAACTACGGTGTCAACGATTGCAAAATAACAGTTCCCTAAATAATTATTCATTTTTCTAGTGCTGTACTAGTTTAGGATGCACTGGTCAACAGTCCTGGACCCACATGATGGATCCATGGTGGTGGTGCGGACCCCACCCTTTCTTTCCTGTTGCTCAGTCACCCTCAACATGAAGCTTGCAGCACGTGGTCTAAGGTGGTGGCTTCAAATTCCATTGTTGTATCTGCATTCCTGTCAGCGGGAAGGGAAGGCAAGATCCAGAGATTGCCCACATCCCCTCCGCACACATATCATTGGCCAGAACATAAGGATACGCCCTGAGTTTCAAAAAAGGCTGGGAAAAAAAAATGCAGTTTCAGCAGGATGGCAACCTGTCTAGCTAAAATTAACAGTTCAATTACTAAAGGAAAAAAACAAAATATAAACATTAGAGACAACCCAGAGATAGTTCTTCATGACCTATAATTGAATCTCTAGTTGGCTCAGTGTTATTTTAAAAAAAAAAATTTGTGGAACATCTTTATGTGTCAGAATCCTCCTAAAAAAGGACAGGTTACATTAGACACGGTGGTTAAAATGGAAGCATAATTCTGCACTTGGATAATAGGTAGCATGTATTTTTAAAACTTCTCAATGAGAAAGTTCCATATTTTAGTAAATTGATACCATTTTGTGGGGTGGGGATAAGGATTGGGGCAGGGAGGTTGCAGGGCAAATAGGTTACTTAACAGGGTTGACAAAAAAAATTTTTTTGAGGGCCAAATACTCAATATTTCAGGTTTTGAGGAACATTCTGTCTCTGAAGCAACTACTCAGCTCTGCCTTTGTAGAGCAAAGCGGCCAGAGACACTACATAAACCAATAGGTGATATTTTCTTCCAATAAAGCTTTATTTACGAAGATGGCTGGTGGACCACATTTGGTTCCTGACTACGATGTGCCGACTCCTGACTTAACTAGTTGCAAAGCTTAATGTTTAACAAGAAAAATGTTCTATCTCACTTTTATTGAAATCCTGAGAGTTACCATGGTAAATTGGGAGTTTGAGATCTACAAATGTTAACTACTATATATAAAAATAGATTTAAAAAACTAATTCTTGTATAGCTCAAGGAACTATATTTAATATCTTGTAGTAATCTTTAATGAAAAAGAATATAAAAACGAACATATGTATGTACACGCATGCCTGAAACATTACGCTGTACACCAGAAATTGACACATTTGTAACTGACCATACTTCAATTTAAAAAAAAAAAAGAAATAATATCTTCAAGATGGTAGAATGATAAGATTTGGAACTCAGAACCCTAAAACATGACATCGAAATGAGCTACTGCTGATTAAGAACACCTGTTTTTAACTTTCGCATTAAAAGTTAGTGCGAAAAGTGAGGGAGAAATACACTTCTGTTATATTTGAGTCATCATGAGGTCTTTACAGCATTATCTTAACTAAAATGAGGAACAGGTTTTGGAACAAAGCAAGCAAAATTGAGAAACACATTTTTGTTTTGCTTTTTGTTTTTTCATGTTAGGTTTGAGATACCCAGGAGACAAGCAGAAAGCCTTGTCAGCACTTGGAATGTGCAAGTCTGGGATTCCAGGGAGAGGTTGCGGTGGGAATTTGGAAGTCATTGAAGCCTAGATAATATTTACAGCCATGGGGCCCAGTTTATAGTTAAGAGAAAGAAGGCCAAGGCGGATCCAGAAGTCTGCATTCAATAGTCAAAAGAAAAGAAGGAACCAAAGGGAAGGCCAGGAAGCACCATCAAGGGAGAGAGACGGAAACCCAGAAGAGAGTGACATCACCCAGGGTAAATCCCGCCTCCGTACAAGTTCATGTCTGAGGTTCCTAAAATACACATCACCCCAGGGGTCTCCTTGAGAGGCAAAACTTTGCGACCCTTGGGGTAGAACGTCAAAGTTTATTTCTACAGGAATAAAGTGTAAGGGAAACCACCAGCTCAGTAGACCGCACACCTGTGTTTTCTGAAGTCCTTCTCTCAAGGGAAGAGTGAGTCAGAACATTTGAATTTAATGCTCATGTTTCAATCCCCTGAGTACCAATGGGGCTACAAAAACAACCATTTCCTGTAACCTCAGACCATACATCCAGTTCTCACCTCGCTCTTGTCACCCACACACGCTGACACGTTTTCTTCCACTACAAGGTCTGAAATGAGCCATCCAAAAAAAAAAAAAAAAAAAAAAGCAGGTGAGCAAGAGAAAATAGCAAAAAAAATCCCACCATGAGAATTTCACAGGCCAAGCACTGGCTCACACATGTGCAAAGAGGAGACAACAGGAATGAAATAATCACTCTTTCAGCCTTTTCACACTAAAAAGATGCTGCTGAGAGAAAGGCTATTTCTATAAATAAGGACCCCCTACAACCAGGCCAGAGCATGGAAACAACAGAAGAAATGCGTGGATTATTCTAACCTGGGTTTGGGGTCATTTTCCATTAAGTGTGTGAGCAATGATTTATTCATTGTGGAAGAAAAACATCTTTCTGTGAAGGGCAATGAGTCTTTAACTAGTTATGTTACTATTTGAAGGGCCGATCTAAGGAGCTGGAACAAAGAGACTTCAAATTTCCATGCGTTAAATAAAACAGAAGATTATTTTTCTCTCTCACTTTAACAACAAGGTCCAGAGGTGAATGTTCTAGAGCTGAGGGGGTGGCTCATTTACCAACATGTGGCTTCCTCATCAGAATCCAAGATGGCACTGTCCATTTCTTCCCCAAAGGGAAGGGAGGAAGAAGAAACAGAACCAGCAATCTCCTTCAAGGAAACAACAGCAAATTACACACTTCACTTCTGCTCATATTCCATCGGCAAGAGCTCCATCACACACCTACCTGCAAGGAAGCTGTACAATGTGGTATCTGTAGCCAGAAAGCCAAGTGCTTTGATAAAAGTTACATGTAGTTCATGGGGAAAGGCTTCTATTCTAAAAGCAAGATCAGGAGGATGGATTCTGGAGGCAGTTAGCAGCATGTGCCCTAACAGTCAAAACAAGATCTGAGGTTCACTGTCACAAGCAGGACCAGAAGATAAGACTGCGCTTTCGACTTCCACTCACCCAACCTCCGGCTCAAGGCCACCATCTTCTGACTTCTTTTCTCCTTTCAAGCTACTCATAGTATTTTTTAAAAAGTCGACTTCAGTGGTGTAAACAAATTTATGGAGCCCCATTATTAGCATTAACCCTGAACTTCCCTACATCTTAGGCAATGGTAGAAATAAAAATAAAGTTTGCTGTATGTGAGAGACTCTGTTCAAAGGATGAGAATTTTTGCAGGAGTTGATCTGAATAGCAGAACAAAGTCTAATTTTCAAACAAAAAAAAAGAAACTGTATGCTTCAGTTTCCTCTTAGTCCCCCCATTCTAAGGCTATAGTAGAAACCATAACAATGTGGTCACATGGTCATATGATTGTTTGACTATGTCAACATGAGAAAACTTAATTTTAGCTGTTTACAATTATCATGTTTTTTGGTGTTGGCAAGCTTCCAAGGTGGTTCCTAAATGTCTTAGTTGGCTTTGGCTGCTGTAAGAAAAAATTCAGTAGATTAAGTGGCTTACACAACATTTATTTCTTACAGTTCTGGAGGCCAGAAAGTCCAGGATCAAGGTGCCAGCCAGATTCAGTTCCTGGGGAGGTCCTGGTTTGCAGGTAGCCACCTTCTCACATAGGGGAGAGACCTCTGTTCTCTCATCCTCTTCTCATAAGGACACTAGTCCCATCATGGGCCCCATAAGTATCACTTCATCTAGACCTAATTACCTCCCAAAGGCCCAATCTCCTAATACCATCCCATGGATGTTAAAACCTGAGGGAACACAGTTAGTCCATAACATCAATGATCTTTATCTCTTGGTATTTATTCCCGTGTGTTCTTCTTCATAATGAATAAGAGTCTACCTTTGCAACCATAAGGGAATGTGGATGACTACGAAGAGCGAGTCATAACAGACATTTCTGCTTCTATCTTGTACTCTTGGATTGCTCCCTCAGGGAGAAACTAGCCACAATACTTTAATGACGCTCAGGCAGCCCTGTTTAGAGAGCCCAACATAGAAAAACTAACTGGCTGGCCATTCAATAAATGGTAGATACGTTAACATAACTTAAAAAATAATAATTTTTAGCTATTGAAAGGTTGAATTCAGGAAGACTTTGCTTACACTTGAGTGGGTTACCTCTGCTCTTTCTTCTATCTCCTCTAAGGATTTTAACAAAATGACAAGAAAATCACCTAATATGACCTGTATTGAAAGGATATCACTTGGAAATGAGAGGATGTATCAGAAGGGTTAAGACTAAAAGCAAGGATGCAAAAGGCTATTATAAAAACAGCTCCAGTGTCTATCAAGATGGGGTACCCATGCACTGGCATACTTTGCTCCCTCGGCGAAAACAAATATTCCTGGTCACACTGACAGCATGTATATTGTGGATTTTGTTTTTTATCTTATCAGACTGAAAGCTTTTTAAATATTGTAAGCCACAGTTGCCTCCCCTTCTATCTTATATGCCAAAATCATTGCTTATGTAAGCAATAATAATAATATTGATTTTCTTTTAAAACGATTAACGTTTCCAGATTTTTATTAACTGACATTTTTATGCAGATGGTCATTGAAGTGCTCTGATTGCTAGTCTGGGTATCCAAATTAAAGTGGCAGCCAGAAAAGGAAAGAACGGGGGGGGGGAGGGGGAATTAAAAAATATTTTCAAGGTTTTATTCCATTCCTCAGTCTTCCCAAGCCCTTAGGTTTTCCCACCTCTCATTTGAACAGTTAATAATATTTGACATTTATAGAGCTGCTTTCCAATTAAAGACCCAGAAGGCTTAATGCACCACGGTCAGAGGCAGGAGGTGAAATCAGCTCCCACGCCAGGTGCGTGATGCCACCTTTGATGTGGAATGGAACAGCTGGGCCCCAGCTGGGGGGTAATGAGCACCGCCGGACAATGGCCCAGAACAGGAAGTGGAAAGGAATCCTGGGTCTGGTTGGAACTTCAAGGGCAGCAGGAGGCAGCAGCATGAGCTGACATGTGGGAAAGTTGCTGGGATGTTAGTCTTACAAAACTATCAGACTTCCTCATCCACGGCAGCGGGAGACATTTTCTGGCTTGGCATAGGCCGTCCTCAATGATCAGGACTCGAGTCCTCCGAATCAGCCCTGACCAGTCAGAAAAATGGCTTGAAGACAGAGCAGCACCAAGCGCAGAGAAGGCACAGGAAGCAGAGATGCCTCTGCCTTGGGGGCTTCTGCTGTAAGGGGTAGAAACAGAAAAGAGAGACTTTCTTCCAACCATACCTCAGTGGGCAGTTTTGTATCTGAGGATGAGGACGAGAACCATTGCACTGAGGGTTTAAAACAACGTGGTCAATTCCAAATATTTCAAATATCACTTTCCTGGAGAGCTTGTCTCCTGCTTGGAACACTGAAACACTCATTCCAATCTCCTCATTTTTGACATTTTTAGTGCATTTCCTCAAATTACATGCAGACAGTGAAATAAATGGAGATGAGAGCTCCAGGGCTTCCTAGGGTTTTGTTTCTGGTTGTTTCTTGTTTTGTTTTGTTTTGTGTTTTTTTTCTGTTGCTGTTCTTAGAAAAAGATTTGAAGAAGATAAAGGGGGGTATATATACCTCTGGTTCACTTGGACCTACTGAGTTCTTTTGGCTGATTTGAAGTTTACTGTAATGTAATAAAATCACTATAGATGCGATAAAGATGAAGCCAACAAAAGCCAAGAGTCAGGGCTGAGATGGGAATTTCAGGGCAAGATGTGTGATTGATCGAAGCCTAAGTTCAACTCAGGAACCTCTTCTCGCAGAAAGAGCAAATGTGTTTCAGCATGCTTGCAAACATGGATTAATCAGTATCATGCCATGAAGTGCCCTGTTAAGAAGGATTCTGCCACCTCAGTCAGTGGACTCAGCTGGAAACAATGACCTGGGGTGGATGTGACACACACACGATGCACCTGCAAACTTGGTAGGGCTTTGAGTGGGAGACACTCACAGGTAAGGGTCATTTTCCTAAAAGATGTTATAGGCAGTTTTCTGATTTTAAAAGAAAAGCCTTCTTACAATGTGATTCTAGCCTGGGACCCCCACCTCCACCTTCCTGCAGGTGAAGACTCTGCTGGCCCCCCTGTGTCCACCTACACTCTCTGCAGCCATCAGTCTAGGTACATCGGGCATCTGGGCAGTTATCACCCTTGAGGTTTCTCCACTTTTCCATGCACGTATTCTGTCATCTTTTCTTTTCCAACTGTTGGTGATCTTCCAGACGGAGACCACTGTGTCAGCCTGACCCCAGGAGTGAAAGCAACAAGGACTAATGCTCCAGCTGAGCTGCAATGAGTGAGACATAGAACTTCAGATAAACTTCAGGGCCATTTGTTATTGAAGCCCAGCCCAGCTTATCCTGCCTAACGTAGTGTGCCCAAGAACAGTGCCTTTCAAGTAGAAGCTGCACATTGACTTGAACAGGAAAGAAAAGACATTGATGAAAAATGGAGAAGCACCAGAAGTCAATCTCCCAAGGTGCTAATCATGGAACACCCAATGGCCTCAATCTTAGCTATGCCTTAAAATCTCCTGGGGAGCCACAGAAAAACGTTAACAAGGTACATTATACAATACACAAGACAGGTATATATTTTTTTGAAATGCCCCAGGTCCTTCTCTGCTGCATCCAAGATTGAGAAGTGCTGGTGTAGTCAAATCCTTTTATATTTATAATGAGGACACACAGTTGCAGGAAGAAGGGACATCAGTGCCTGACAGTGGCAAGGTCATAGCCCCTGTCCTCTGGGGCCCAAGCTTAATGTTTTTGCCAGAATAAACACTAGTTAGAATTGGAATAATTCTATCTTGGCTTTAGAAAAGTGAACATAACATGGATTCAAATCTGGGCTAGAAATTTAGTGACCATGTATCTGGCAAATCACTTCACTTTTCTGAGCCTTGTACTTTCTACCCATATAATGGTGGTGCAGCTGCCTCACTGTATCACCACGAGTATTTAATGAGAGAATATGGATTTGGAGAGATGGTAGAGCAGAGGGCAGGCATAAGGCTTCTGAAGCCAAGCCACCATGTTTTAATGCCCACACTGAAACTTACTCTGTAATGGACCCATCTTAATAACTCTATGGCTGACTTCCTTCAGTTGCAAAATGGCTTAAATATAACCACTTCCCTTATAAGGTTGTTGTGAAGATTATGAGTAGGGCTGACGCATTGAAAAATCCAAAAGTCACCATCTACTGTCCCCATGCACATGCCCCACCTGCCACTGGACATGCAGAAGCCCGTACGTTCATTATCTCATCTAAGGGATTTGAAAGTGTATCTGGCACACAGTAGGTGCTTATTAAATATATATTATTATGATGATGTCTAGCATACCACCTGGGACTTGGAAAGTACTCAATATGTATTCGCTGAATGAAAGAGTGAATAAATAGAACACATTGTTAGTGCAATTAGTAAACCAGTTTTGATAAAGGAAAGGTGCAGAGGAAATAGGAAAGGCAGAAATTAGACTGCAGTGGATCTTGGATGCAAATTAAATATCTTGTATTTTATTTTCTAGGTAATAGGGAGTCACTGAATATTTCTCACCAGGGGAGTAGCATTCTCCAGGTAATTTTAAGGCTACTGAAGGGACAGTGATTGAAAGAGTGAGAACAGTCATACTACCACATAAATAATCTAGCCATGAGCTAGATGGCACTTGAAGGGATGGCAATAAATTAATTAGTATGAAGCCAGGACAAGGCATGAGACAGCATGCATCTCGGAGGAACCAGGACAGATCACATTCTGCCTGTACACCAAGAACTCCCATCTTGGCCCCAGCTCTGCCCTTGACTCATTCTGTGCCCTCGGAACAGAAGGGAAACAGGAGCCGTCTCACAGACTTCACTCTGTAACAGCTAAGATGATGTCATCGGGCTTGCTGCTCCCTGAAATGATTCCAGCTCCAGAATCCCATTCGAGAAATTCAGAACAAGCCCAAGGGGTCAAGAACTCATTGGGAACCTGGCTATGGGCTAATCCACATGCCTGGTTAGTTTTGAAGCCCCCACTGGGACGCTTAATGGCCAGATGACCGCATCACCTTATTTCCTAGGGAACTGTGTCTGCCTGCTTTCCCTTATTTATTTAAGGACAGTTGGATGTGCGAGGGAGATGGGGAGGCATCCTCCTTGAGGTCAACTGTTTTAGCTCCAAGCTCTCTTTTCTGTCAGTTCAGGGCAAGGTCAGGCAATCTGATCATTCCGGTTTCTCTCTCCTGCCCCCGTGCCTCCCGCCAATGCAGCGCGAGCCTCCAGCAAACACCCAGGCACTTACACAGGCACTCACATCCACGCTCGCTCCGAAGCTCACCCGAACACACACTCACTCGTACATATTCATACTCGTGCAATTCACGCTTTCACACACATAGGCATACACTCACAAATACACAAGTGTTACCGAGCCCAAACTCGTTCTGCTCTCTGCATGACAGGCCAATAAACTGGGAGACGAGGTGTGGGGGTAAGGAATAATGGCTTTATTCGGAAAGCCAGCAGACCAAGAAGATGGCAGACTAATGTCCTGGAGAACCATCTTCCCCAAGTCAGAATTCAGGCTCCTTTTATACTGAGAAGGGGAGGGGGTGTGGTTGGTTGTTGCAAACTTCTTGGTGTCAGAATCCTTTGTTCTTGCGACTGTTCACGTAGGTCAGGTCATGGGGTCTCTGTAAACCTCCAACAAGACAAATGTTATTTTCTGTTCTGCAACTTGTTATCTTTATATGAATGGAAAAGTATTAATATCTTTAAAGATCAGAGACTTGAGAATGGACTCTCCTGTCTATTTCAGGACCTAGGCACCATCCTTTTACAAAAGGTGCAGAACCAGCGTGACTAAGCACAGGAAACAGAGCACAGGGTTAAAGCCAAAAGAACAGACGTCATATGCAGTCAGATTTGTTCTTTTCTATTACACATGTACGTGCAAGCTCACTCTCTCGCAGACACAATCACACGCTCACTTAACGCACACACACATTGTCAGACTCCACCACACACTCACACACACACATTTCCTCGCCATGCACACACATATGAACTCACCACCTTCCTGCACTCACCCACACGTGCTCACTCATGCACAGGGGCAAACACACTCTGACATACACGCTCATACACAGGCTTCCTTCCCGGGAAGTGTGTCTAAGGAGTATGGCATTTTCCAGTAGAAGACAGTTGAGCATGCTTGTTGTGCGGCCCAGGGCAGCTCCAGACCAAATCACCAGCTCTACTCCAGCTCTCTGGCTCCGAGAGACTTGAAGCAACTTCACATTTCTGGGAGTAAGATTTAGAGATCTGAAAATAGTTACGTAAGCCTTGAATCTGGGATTTAGCACAACAGCCAACACAACTGGGAGGGACACCCAGACCCTAAGCTCCTTTTCTAATTCCCTGTTCCAGTCTTCATCTGCCCAACCCCCCACTGCCCAAGGGAGCATGCTGCCAGGAAGGTGATTAAAGCCAGCTTTTCTCTAATTGAAGAATAACTGCTCTACCTTTCTTTCCAAATCTGTTTGTTAATTTATTGTAATTAAATTTCCTCCCTCCAGGAAAGACCGCTGGGTAGTTCTTGAGAGAGAAAATCAATGGCATGTGGCCAGCAACTGCCAACACATTCTGCTCTGTTAAGGCTGGAGCTCCCTGCTGTCCGGGCAGGTGAGGATGCAGTGGTGGGGCCACGGTGGCCCAAGTCCTCTGCCACCCCACCCCTCAGGACCCAAAACGTACCAGGTCCATGGGGCATCCTCTAGCAGAATCACACCAGAACTGCCAGAATGGGCAGCACGGTGATGTGGAAAATACGCTGCTTTGGAAATCAGGAGGTCTGCCCAGGCCAGGCTCTGCCACTTACGTGTTTCTGTTTGTTTTTTATTATAGTCATGTATTTATTTACAGCTGACCGCCAGTTGCCAAAGAATCTGAGGTCTGTCTATACAAACAGGTTACGTAGAGAGCAAAAGCACTGAAAAGAAAGGAGAAAGAAACTATGCTCAACATGAGGGCTAATAAAAGTACAATAACCAGCCACAAATTGTTGCTCTGGTCTTCCTGACAGCCTGGGGGAAAAGGGAAACATGATGAGCTGTATGACCATTTAATCAGAGACAGGGACTCTGACCTCTAAAGAAGGAAAGACTTTTTGTTTTTGGTAGGATTTTTCCTGAGCAGAAATTCTTAAAAGATCTGACATGAAATATTTTCTAGGGGATATGGGTAAGCATACTGGACAAAGCCCTCGACATTGATTTTTATGTAATCAATGACTATGCCAGCCCAAAAGCTTGGAATTCTTTTTTTTTTTTTCTCTCTTTTGTCAAATGAGACTTACAAGCACCACACCGAGGTTGACTGTAAATATTAAATGAGACAGTACCCAAGGTAACATTTTATCTATAGTAAATACACAATTACAAGCATGAAGTGTCGAGACAGGAGGGAAGGGGGCAGGGCTCAACCATTAAAAGAATGACACAGCAACCAGCACCAGGACGGTGGAAGATCCAACTCCCAGTAGACCCTGAGCTTCAATACACGCTCACTGTAATACATTAGCGTGGGGAATGGCTCATCCACAGGCGCCATGGCAGTTCCAAGGCTGACCACAGAAGGTCAAAAAGTGGGCGGTGGCCCAATTCCTGGGAATCCCTGCCCCTCCCCCAAAGTAGTTGGAATAACCCTCCCACTCGTTAACATATGAAGTTACTGAGCCCTTAAAACTAACAGCCTCGCACCCCAAGGTCGCTCTCTCTTGCCTTCTGAGACAACCCACGCTCCGCCTACGGAGTGTGCCTCTCTCTGAATGTCTACGTTTACTCACCTATGGCTTGCTCTTGAACTCTCTCCTGCATGAAGTCAAGGAGCCTCACCTGATGGGGCACGTCCCAGAGACTCTCTCGGGACCAGGGACACAGCCATCTTTTGGTGTCCCGTTTTTCCTGTATCAGTGTGAGCATTAATTTTTATTTCAGAAGTGACTTAATGCTGGGGGGGAGGAGCCACAGCTCTATTGAGCCTACGGATTCCATTCCTCCCTCCCTCAGGTAGACCCGGGGGACCTCTCCTATCAGCATATGGCCCCTCTGGGTGACCTGGACAGAGAGAAGCAGGTGCTTGGAAGAGAAAACTAACCCCCTGTGTAAATCTGAGCCATTTGAGATGGGCCTCTACTCTAAACAAGAAGCTAACGGGGTTATTTTGCAAGCCTGCCAGCCTGTGCATCTCAGAATTTTATGGGAATTAGCGATTTGTAGGGGCTGAAAAAGGAGCTAACTGACGCTGAGCACCGTGCCTTGGGTCTGTCCACCTTGCTGGCACAACCTCCAGCCCCTTCAGTCCTCACCAGCCTGACCCTGGGCCCAGCAATCCCCTGTAAGACGCTCACCCACAGCACACTGCCGGGCTTTCCCACCACACCCTTCAGGGAGGGCTCCAGCCAGGATCTAAACCAAGTTCAGCTGGTAATTTCACTACAAACTGCTGCAAGGGTTGACCCTACTGGGGACTGACTTAATAGCTCCGCCACTCCTGCCCCTCCCTTCGGCTGGTCCGAATCCCCGTGACAGGCAGCTGGAAGGGACGCTGGGAAGGAGCAGGGCTTTGCAGTGAGTGTTAAAATAAAAAAAAAAAAAAGTTCATGCCTGTTATTTGGAAATCTGTGATTCATGCTCATAAACGGGTGTGTGTGTGTGTGTGTGTGAGGGAGAGATGGAGGCAATGAATGGCCCTGATTTTACTTGCAGGGCTGGAAGAGGATGGCCAGCCTAGCTCCCCACCCCCAAAAGAGGCCCATTTTGGGTAGAGGCCAGTGGCTTAGGGGCCTTTTGGATGACAAAGCCCCTTGCCTAGGCACAGACCAGAGCTTTGCACGAGGAGCAAAACTTAACACTGGAAATTAATCTTGACTTTGAATTTTAAGTAACAAAATAGGGCCACGTAAATGCCAGCTCAGCAAAGCAGCCTTCTGGCTCTGAAACAGCAGGTCTGTGACCCTCACTGGCCAAGACTCCTGTGTGAGGAACCACGTGGATGGATGATCTGCAGTCTACAAAGCTCAGGGATTGGACCCCAGAAGGAAATGAGTAATATCCTGGATTTGGGGATTAGTGTCTCATTAAAATAGCCCCCATGAATAAAACAGAGGCAGTAACAGGGAAGAACAAATCTGACTCCATATCAGATCTGTTCCTTTAGCTCTAACCCTGTGCTCTGTTTCTTGGGCTTAGTCACGCTGGTTCTGCACCTTTTGTAAAAGATCTTGCCTGGAGCCTGAAATAGATGGGAGAGCCCATTCTCAAGCTCTGACCTTTAAGGGTAGATCACTTTTCCATTCATACAGAGATAAAAAGTTACAGAACAGAGAATAACATTTGTTTTGCTGGAGGTTTGCAGGGACACCATGACCTGACCTACGTGGACAGGTGAAGAACAAAGGATTCCAACACCAAGAAGTTTGCACTAACCAGTTACACCCCCATCCCGTTTTTAGTATAAAAGGAGCCTGAATTCTGACTTGGGGAAAATGGTTCTCCAGGACATTAGTCTGCCATCTTCTCAGTCTGCTGGCTTTCTGAATTAAGTCGTTATTCCTTGCCCCAAAACCTCATCTCCTGATTTACTGGCCTGTCCTGCGGTGAGCAGAACGAGTCTAGATTCAGTAACAAGGCTTCAAGGTAGCTTGGGTGTCAGAGAGCAGTGCCTGGGGGCCCTGACTCTGCTGGGCTCTGCTACTTTGCTGTGTGGCTTTTGGCAACTTGGGTACCCTCCCTGAGCCTTAGTTTTCTTCTCTGTAACAGAGGAATGATAATAACCTCTTCAAAAGGTTATCATGAAAACTTTCTGCCACTTTTTTGGGGGAGCTTAACAGAGAGGCTGGCTCACAGAGGCGCTTGAGAAGTGGGAGCTACTTATTAAGCATTCATGGTGTTTATGTGTTTTCCGAACAGCATCTCAAATACTCTCATTTATTTTTTCCAGCGGTTGCCTTCAACCCTGTTCTCCCACATCCCTCTTTTCAAAGCCACAAAGCCATACGGGTCAGACCCTGGAACTTTCACTTACCTCCAGTTCTTAGGACAGTGTCATCACAACATGTAAAGTTTCATATGGCCCTGTTTGAAGCTGCCGTCTCCCACCTTTTTCGCCTGTTTGCTTTGCCTTTCTCTCTCTCTTTTTTTTAAATAAGTTTATTTATTTATTTATTTTAATTTTTTAAAATTAAAAAGAAAAAACTTTTAATGGAAGTACTGGGGATTGAACCCAGGACCTCAGGCATGCTAAGCATATGCTCTACCACTGAACTATTACTCCTCCCCGCCCCCCCCCCCCGGCTTGCCTCGCCTTTGATGAGGAGATAAGGCCTGTGGTTTCCTTCTGTGCCCCCCATCCCATTCAGGGTCTAGAAGCTCTAGGAGGGCAAAGATGTTTCCCCAAGAACTTCCTTCAACCGTGCTGGCATCAGGGTGGGCCTTAAATTTTCTGTGGTTCCACAACGACGCAGACAGGGAATACTTAGTTCCCCATTCTTTCAAACACCTCCAATCTTTAATCCTCACCTGACTTGGGATGGAGAGACCCCACTGCCCCCATGAAAATGCCTTGGATTCCCCAGCACACAAAACCTTTGGACCCCAGAGGTTGCCTGCCCATGATCTGCATGCATGGACTTTGTGCAAGAAGGTGGTAGCTGGGGATCACAGGCCCAGTGAACTCTCAGCCAGGACGCTGTGGACCACTGTTGGAGGGCTCTTGGAGGAGGGTCCCCTCTGAACCCTAGAGCAAAGGCTCTCAAACCGCGGCACACATACTCAGGGAAGGCTTGTTCAAACACAGATCTCTGAGCCCCACCCCCAGATCTGATGCAGTCAGTCTGGGGTGGGTCCTGAGAATTTGCAATTCTAACAAGTTCTCAAATGAGGCTGGCGCTGAGGGTACCAGGACACATTCTGGGGACAGAAAACATGAGTTTCTTGTTGTGGTAATGAGAAAATTGAATTCTGGAGAGATTAAATTATCTGTCCAAAGTCAAACAACTAATAAATGGGAAAGCGAGATTTGTACCCAGACTTGCCTGACTCAAAGCCCCTGAGCTTTCTCCTTTAGTGTGCATTTTCATGGATGAAGACGGATTCCAGCAGAAAGCAAGATATAACCCACATTTTTCAGGCTGCAGAGACATCAGCTGGGTGATCTGAATCTTTCCTCAGACCTCATGCCCTTACCACAACTGACGGATCAGAGGGCACCTGCCCCGCATTGGAAAATTCTGGTTTCTTCCTTGCAAATTCTGTAGCCTGAGATGGAAAGAGAAATCTCTATTGTGCCCGGACTGGACCATGGAAAAGTCAGGAACCCTCGGCCACCCTTTTCTGTCCCAGGGCTGTCTGTGCACACACAGGCCACATCTGCAGCTGGAGACGCATGACGGGGTACCGTGTGCACAAGAGTCAGAACAGTGCAGGCGTCCCCCAGGCTCGTCCTGGCTCCAGTCCACAGGCCTGGTGGCCTCTCTGCTCTTGGTTTCCTAACAGCATTTCAGTAACCTCTTTTCCCCACCGACTGCCCCTTTGCTCTTTCTCTCAGGCCCCCTTGAAGCAGGTCTCACGTTACCTGCAACCAAAGGCTCCTGTATAATATATACTGTGCACGTACCCTACAAACCTTTCTTTAAAGATTGACATCCTCTCTGAAACATCCCTAATCTTACGGCAACATTACAATGCCCACTTTATTGGGCATTTTTGGCAGGGAAAGTCATGGTAGCCATGACGTGTGCTAACACCTCCATCTTTACTTATTTTTGGCCTCCCGTCCTTGGAAGAAGTGATGAGAGTGTGTAAGTGTGGATGGAGGGGAGGCGGGGAGGACCTGGCCAGTACTGTGCACACAGACACAGACCACCTTTAGCTCTGTGCCCTCGGCAGAGCCTGGCCCTGCTTCCCGAATCCCTTAGGGCAGATGGTGAGTCCCCCGGGGCACCTAGATGGCCGAGCACATGATATCCTGCCCTCCGGAACCCTCCCTGGGTCTGCAAACACGGAGCCCCAGGGGAAGAGTCTGCTTCCCCACACTCCCAACGTGAGTTTCTCCCTCAAGAAAGGCTAAAATAACACCATCCATCAACTGAGCTTCTTGTTCTTTTTTTTCAAAGCTCACACGCACTGAGTGGGGGTCAGCGCTGGGTGACTGCCCCACGCGGAGCCACCCACAGAGTGTTCATTAGGCCCCTGGCTGTTCAGGCAGCCATGACTCAGCTGAGCGGTGAGGTCTTTTAAGGGTAATTGAGCTGCAAGTAGAAGGTTGCTGATTTATTCTTTTTTCTCCCCCAGATAACGGACACTGTGCCTAAGAGCTCCTGGGCCGTCGACAAGGCTGTGGGCACCCTGAGGTTTTTCTCCACCCTCTCTCCCAGGCTGCGTCCCGGAACACCTTTGCTCATAGCTTCTGGACTCAGCTGTCAGAATGCCCCCATGACCCGCCCCTCGATTCCCCTCCAGTCCTGCTCACACAGCCCACCAGGAGAACCAGGAGTACCAGAGCCCAAACAGAAGCGTCAAGTTTAGATTGGAGGAGGGGAGTGGGCTGGCTGAGCTGTCTGGCCCGGAGCAGCAGATACGATGTGATGCACCATGAGTTGCTGAGTGTGGGGGTTGCGGTGGGGGATGCAGTTAAGCAGACAGAGCTGGAGCAGGGCCACCACGTTGGCTGTGCAGACTCTTTCCTGCACACCTCCAGGGGGCACCCTTCACACGGACTATGGCATGAATGACATGCCCCAAGTTGTACAACATGCAGTTTCTATCTACTTCAACCAAATTTACTCTCTTGTCCCTGTTCAGAAAGCAAATAAAAGCTTTTTTTTAAATGACTGATCACAAGAGTTTCCAGTTGATAAGCCCACAAGGAAGGCGTAGACAGGCTAGTATTACTCAGAGTCAATGATGTGACGGAGCCCACTTATAGCAGCTCGCAAGAGTCGACTGTTAGTATCTCTACCCATCTGAGTGTTTAGTGATTTCACGTTAGTAGCTTGAAATCAGCCACATTAGTTACAGAAACTGGCCAACGGTGTAAGTCAGAGCTTCCCCATTCCCCACTTTGAAAGCCAGTCATTTAGCGTTTAACAGCCCACCACCGGGCATTAACCACATCCTGCCCTATGTTCTCAATTTCTATCAGGGACTAGGGTAACTTAAAAACGAATTTATTTTCATGTTTGCTCTTCTAAAAGGAATCTTTGCTGAGTTCCCACCGTAAAAGCTACCCTTGTCATACACCAGCCTCACCGGAGACCCAGCCCTGTAGCATCTTTGCTCCTTACTTGATGAGTGGCTCAGTCAGCCACTTACGTTCTGTGTCTACATGAAATACATTATCACCAAGTGACAATGGACAGATAGACTTTATCCTAGAAATGTTTTCAGGAGAGTGCCTATCTCATAACTCTTTAAGCGTTTATAATTGGCTGCAACTTTGTAAACCTGAGTTTATCCATAAAGATTTCAACTTAGCTTGTCGAAAATTTGCCAATTCTATAAAGATGAAAGTGTGTCACTTGTGTTTTGGAATAACTGAAGACTCACTGTTTCTGGTAATACTTGGTTCACATTAGCTCTAAGACTGTACCTTGATTTTTTTTTTTAATCTTAAACTAAGATTTCTTTCTACTTAATATGTACGATTTCCTCCAGAGGCACCCATAGAAGGAGGCTCTTCTTCCTACTTCTGGATCTAGAAGTTATATTTCAGTTTAGTGTCAACGTGGTAAGCCATAATTACTTTGGTAATAAGCATTTACAAGTAATAATGAGTTAATTTACACTACTTGCCTTTAAGATGCTTTAAAAGAAAAAAAGAAGAAAGTGTTGAAAACGTTTCTTAATATTAAGGACAAGGCGGGGGGGAAGGCATTTCCAATGACCCATACCAAATTCACTCATCAGTTGGCCATTAATGTGCATAGTTCCCAGAATAAAGTAGGAATTTTCCAGAGCCATATATTTTGTCAAACTTTTCTTTGCCTCTTACCAACATTTTTAAGTTAGATTATAAAATGTTATTTTAAATGGTTAATATGATTCAGACAATATAGTTAATAGGATGTTTCTCCATGCCAAAATAATCACTTAATTTGTATTTGCTGGGCACTGTTCTGCAAATTCACATACATTCCTTCATTTCATTCCTACAGGAATGTTGGGAGGGCAGCCATGGCCAAGTTCACAGATGTGGGGGCTGAGTCTCAGAGAGGTCAGTTACCACCCAAACGTCCCACAGTTAGTAAGTGGCTGTCTTCAGCACTTGTGCTATTTCCATAATACATGTTTATGCCATTTACATAAATCATACCATGACCCCATGCAACTGGAAAATTATACGTGGTACTAGATCAGTATGATCCCTAGGGAGAAGAAAAACAGAAAAATAATCTTCTCGACATCCAAAGCCAAATGAATTTTGGTCTTCAGGGAGTACTGAATATTTCACTTAAGAAACTAAAAAAATCCAGTTCTTTGTTTGTAAACATCTATCGGCTGCCTTTTCTAGCAGTTGTCTTTAAGAACAAGAAAGAAAAAAAAGAAGGTAAGCACATAACATTTCTTCAACTCTGTAGGAGCACCCAGGGGAAGAGCATTGTTGGTCTACAAGGTCTTACCGAAGGAAAAAGAAGCTCTTTCTTTATGAAACAATCATCGTTGGGGCTCTTAAAGTATCTGGAAATATAACAAACACTTCAATCAATGAAAACGTGTTTGGATTCAACTGTCAAACTTGCTGAAGATGAAAATAAAAATTGTATGTCTTCAGCAGTAACAGTATCTGAATCATACAGCGCACATCTGTCAGACATTCCTTCCCAAATGACCCAGCTAATCCCAGTGCATCTCTGCTTACAAGCACAAAGCAAAGCCAAGTCAAAAGCCTATTAGGAAAAGAGAATAATTTTGCTGTCAGAAAATTCGTACTGCTGCAGATCTCTTGGAGTCGAGACACAAAGTAATGAAAATGAGACTCCATTCCTACTTGCCTTTGAAGGGATTATGAAACATACAGGACCCCTCCGGACTTGCTGCCGTGAAAGTTACTTTCAAAGGTTAGTTGGTGTTAGAGCCTCCTAAGGGGTCTCTTTAGGACTAGAGTTGCCCCACGGTGGCAGGGAGTTAATATAATACAGTTTCAGGTTTATCTTCTGGCTTACTTCAGACACCTCCAGCTTCTGTTTCATGTAAAACTTTTCTCTGTGTTTGTAAATGTACAGATTTCAGAAATAACAAGCATGGGGAAGAGCAGAGATTTAGAAAACGTTAGAGCAAGTGAGGCTGTCAGCCAATCCTTCCAGACATAAAGAGATGGAGAGTACAGGTCAGCGAGGGCCCAGGTCACAGAACTCATCGGTAGTCATAACTAGATTCTAGGGGTACCCATCACAGAAGTCAGCCCCTGAACCTTGCCTCTAACAAATACATTTTTCACGCAAATAATAAAATTATGATACAACATTAAAAAAAATAAAATCCTATAGATCAGAAACTGGCAAAAAGTCTAAAAGTATGTCAAAAAAATAAACTTTTGATAGTGGTAGCTATAAATCCAGCTGATTAAGCAAAAGTAGCAAAATTGAGATTATTTTTTGTTCTTTTCTTTTTAATTACCATAGGGTATGTTTTACCCATTAACACCGAAGAGGAAAAGGTAGAATTCAGGGTAATATACTGATATTTAAGCTACGACACAATTCAGTTGTGATTCTCAGAACATGACTAAAGGTCCAGTCGTCACAAACATGAAATCTAACGAAAAGTAAATTCAACTGGAAAATCTGTACAATAATAAATAATATCTTTAAATGTAATTTACTTCTAAATTTGATATACCAAATATGGTAAGTAAAGCGAATTTCACAACTTTTATGTCCTAATTAACAAACTTAACATCTTTGAACATTTTCCATCCTGTTTTTCACACTTTCCAAGACTGAAAATACAGATTTTCTTTGTCCCTGTGACTCGAACATTTCTGTATTTTTCAGATCCTTAGTGGAAAACGTTAAGCCGTTTCTTTATAGTGGAAAACAGAGCAGCATGGATGTGACACATCTTTATAGCAAATTTGTCCTGCTACACATTTAAAGTGAGAGGTTCTATAAAAATCAGTCACATAAGGGACCCCTGGGTTAAAAAAAAATGCAGATATATACCTATATATTCTGTAAGATTTTACAGAATATAATGAAGCTAAGATAGTTACGTAGCTAAAAAATCTCCAACTTAAGAGTTCAAAAGCAATGAATATAATAGTGCACTTTTCTCTCCTGCACTTTTTACCAAATGTTCATTGACGTTTAAGCTGAATGACATGGGCCATGAATCTGTTCTGTTCTTGCTCTACAGTTCATCATGCATCTCTTATTTTTCAACAAACTTCTTTATAAAGGACAATACACAGAGATGGCATTACTGAGAGCAAATTCCGGCAATTCGGCAGTCTTATCTTCTGTTGCATAAACACAGGTCCCTGAAACACTTGCAGTAAGTGTGTTTTTCCTTAAGGTAAGTATCTAGAGCTGGCAACCCAGAGAAAAACCCTGAACTCCACGTGCCTCAAAGACCCCGGGTTCCTTCCATATATTCTGAGGTTTATTGCTGTCGCATTAACTCTTAGGTGTAAAGTTTGTAACGACAGGCTAGGCATGAATCACTCGGCTTATATGGACAAAAGGTCTGTGTCCGCATTAGGGGATAACAGTCGGGTTGTCCCAGTTTTGGCGCGAGATGCCCATTCCAGGGCGGTGAGCCATCTTACCAGATGTTGGAGCGCCCCCTAAAGGCTTGGAGGTTGGAAACAATTTCTACCACGAGATGAGAGGAAGTCCAGAACAAGCACTCCAGGGCGGCTTTTAAAAATTATACCGACTTTGCCAATAGAAGGAAGACTGCAAACAGTGCCCAGTACCCCAAAAACCTTGTAAGAAAGGTGCCCTGATCTCGAGGGTGCCGAACAATGCTTTGCCAAATTGCTTATGTCTTGGACGGCACTTTGGAGTATGCAGAGCTCTTTAAAATTAGTTGTGTAGTTTGATGTTCCCAGTGGGGGCCCACGGGGAGGGGGGGGAGGCGGGAATCCCTCTGAGGCTCTCCTCCCCCACCCCTTGTACGCAGCCTTAGCTGATCCTCCTTGCTGAGCCACTGTTTAAGTCTAGCTCCGCTCTTTGCTAATCTGATTCTCGGTTTCCACCTCAGCACCCTGCCCCAGACTGATGGGTGCTTTGGATTCTCATGAGTTTTCACCCTTGGCTTCTGCTTCAAGTGTGGTTCTCCGGGTACAGATACAGGGATGGAGTCAGGTGTGAGAGAGGTTTATTGGGGAGTGAGAGCTGTGAAAGGAGATAAGCAGAAGCAGGATGGGGCAGTGTTTGCTCCCGTGGTACGTCACAGAGATGCTCCCTCTTCCAGCCCCTTGCGGGCACCTCCAAGGAAAGAATGCCCACTTGAGAGGTCCAAGTGGGGCAGAAGTGGCCATCCCCTTGCGTCACAACTTGCTCACTCATTGGCTGAGGACCATCCAGGAAGGATCTGCCATTGGCTACACCCCTGCCTTGCTCAGTCACTGGCTGTGTCACTGGTGGGGGTCCACCCTCGAGAATAGCAAGCTATCAGCTGCCAGATAACCACACTCCTCACAGCTGGACAGCACATCTGCATGGCTGCCTCAGCTCCCCACCTTTTGATAAGGGCTCCTCTTTCTAGAATGTCCCTTTTCATCCAGATTTGACAGAACCTTGCAGGTAAGCATGAATACTGAGGCACACAGGTCAGGTTTAACTAACTGTGTCTTTCCAATCAAAAATTAAGGATCACTAACGTGAAGTGACATGCCCCCAAATTCTGCAACTGATAAGGGACAGAGGCAGGATAAAATAAGACAGAACAGAGGAACAACTGCACACTTTCCTTTAAAAAACATTTGCTGACTTTGATTAAGGCTGTTGACAATGTACCTGGCTCCAGGCTACAAGCATTATATACAGCGTGTCATTCAGTCCTCACAATCACAGCCAGACAATATTGTCTCCTCCGTTTCACTGATGACGTTATTGAGTCTTAGAGAAGTTAAGGGATCGGTCCCAAAGCACAGAGCCAGTAGCGGCAGAAGTGGGGTTTGAACCCAAGCGTGACTTCAGGTCCTGCACTCTGGACTGTCATGGTGTCCCTCCTTACCATAGCCATCGTAGCACAAAAATCATGCATTTCAGATGTAAGCACCCCATTCCTCGGATTTTATTTCCAAAGCGTGTTCTTCTGGCTTCTGTCGTATGTAATATGCTGAGGGATATCAATTCAGGAAACTGTTTATATATTATGACCACTAAATGAAAAGAAATGGCCATTTTTCCATGGTAAGAAAAATATCTCAGTTAAATGCACCTCCAGATTCCCGTGTGGCACACTTTCATATTTTTTACAAAACCAAAGGAAAATGATGAAGATAAGAAAAATATAAGTTAGAAATTTTAAAGCACAAAACACAGCTGGTCATATGGTTTTGCCAGTTTCTTAAAATATGTTATACCAAAACAATAATAAAATACTGTTAGCTCTAAATAAATTGGATTTTCCTCAGCTTTTGCAACCAAGGTTGACCTCTTCAGCTGAAAGCTTGACATGTCTGAGACCTTAATCAATATGTATCGATTGAACATTAACAATCCCTCAACAGTGTTATTTTTCACAGCAACCAGATGATTCAACCATTGTCAACTTTATTAATATCTTTGAATAATAATCTACATGGGGCATTAAGATGAAATGATTGAATGTAAAAGGTGCTTAGCCCTTATCTCCAAAAACAAACAACAACAAAAAAGAGAATTTTCCAAGCACTTCTAAGAAATCAATTCAAACCATAGAAAATAGAGTGGACATTTCAGGGATTCATTACATTAGCCTGATCAGAAAATTAGACTGGAAAGAAGTTAGCTCTTACAAGGAAATGGAAATTATAGAATTAATGAAAAGGAAATCATTGCATTTTTTAAATTAAGTCTGAAACACAGGCTATATTATCTCTCATCAGATTTTTAAAGAACTAAGGTTGTGTTTTTTGAGGATAAGAAGTAATTCAAGAGAGGAGGGCATAGCTCAGTGGTAGAGCGTGTGCTTAGCATGCATGAGTTCCTGGGTTCAATCCCCAGTACCACCACCAAAATTAAATAATAAACCTAATTACCTGCCCCCACCCCCCAAAAAAAAAAAAGAAAAACAATTAAAGAAGTAATTCTGACTGTTTAAAATTAAAATCATTCTCTTTTTTAACTAACTTTATATAATAAAAAGTACTTATTTCTAAATGTAAGAATTCACAAATTCCCTTCAGGGATCATGTTTATCCATATATTTAATTCCCTTTAATTTGGTGGGGCCAGACTGTGATGAAAACATCCCTTCCTCCCAAAAGAAGGCAAAAATCAGCAGGAAGACCAGACAACAAAATTGCAATAGTGTCCAATAATATCAAGATGCCATTTAAGGAAAAAAACGCAACCACGCCAAAGTTACTCAAACATTGTCTTTCAGGTGGATATCTCGATTCCCCATTGTCCCTACCCTGGCCTAGAAGGACCACAGCATGTGTTCCCTATTATTTTAGGCACAATTCTAATAAACAAAGTCATCTGATTTCTACTTCATGACACACACTCTGCCCCTTCCTCGTACCCAAAGTCTTTGGTCCACCCCAGGCACCTGGCCATGTGAGCTGTGTTTAACTATCAGTTTGTACCGTGCAGTGGGTTGTGAGCCCACTGAGGCTTCGGGTTATGTCTAATTTATCTCACATTACACGGACATAACTCCATCTCTTGCATGTATATATTAGCTAGTGTTCAACAAGTATTTGCTGAGTGAGTGAGCTGGTGAGAGAATAAACAGGAAGGGAATGCAAAAGACTGACAGACGGAGAAGATGATGTCATCAATGTGATGACAAGGGATGACAGAGGAAAGGTACTGAAAACACATGAAGGAACTCCAAAGGGCACATGAGGGAGAGAGCCTGGGTAGGCAGCTCCAGGACTCGTCCACATGTCCTGAGACCGGTTCCAAAGCTCCCCTGGGGCTCTTCTTTTCAACTAAAAAGTTAGGAAAAGAGTATCTACCTTGATGATAGGGATTAGAAATGCTATGAACAAAACAGCCAGTTTATCTTTCCATGCATATGTACACGGCGGGCTCTTTTCTTTTGCAGGGCTGTAGAATACAGACTTTAGAATGTAATGTTTTTGTTTTCATATTCTTTTTCATTAAAGGTTATTACAAGATATTGAATATAGTTCCCTGTGCTACACAGACGAAATTTTTTTTTTATTTATTCTTACATGTAGTAGTTAACATTTGCAAATCACAAACTCTCAAATTTATTCCTTCCCACCTCTTTTCCCTTGGTAACCATAAAATTGTTTACTATGTCTGTGAGGCTGTTTCTGTTTTGTAGATGAGTTTATTAGTGTCCTCTTTTTTCTTTTCTTTCTTTCTTTCTTTCTTTCTTTCTTTCTTTCTTTCTTTCTTTCTTTCTTTCTTTCCTTCTTTCTTTCTTTCCTTCCTTCTTTCTTTCTTTCTTTCTTTCTTTCTTTCTTTCTTTCTTTCTTTCTTTCTTTCTTTCTTTCTTTCTTTCTTTCTTTCTTTCTTTCTTTCTTTCTGATTCCACATATGAGTGATATCATATGGTATTTCTCTTTCTCTTTCTGGCTTACTTCACTTAGAAAGATGATCTCCAGGTCCATCTATGTTGCTGCAAATGACATTATTGTGTTCTTTTTATTGCTGAGTAGTATTCTACTGTATAAATATACCACAACTTCTTTATCTAATCATCTGTCAATGGACATTTTACTTCCATGTCTTGGTTATTGTATATAGTGCTGTTAGGAACACTGGGGTGCATGTATCTTTTCAAATTAGAGTTCCCTCCAGATAAATGCCCAGGAGTGGGATTGCTGGATCGTACAGTAAGTCTATTTTTTTTTAACATAACTCCTTTCTCTTCTTCAAAACAAATGTGACTATTTAGAAATTTATAAAACAGGTAAATATAAACCAACAAATAACTTACTTATAATCCAAACACATAGGGGTAATTTAGCATTTTGGTATTTATCCTTCTAGTGTCTTGTTCTGTTATCTTTTTATAGTCACCACAACAGGGATATGACATACTCTAACCCATTTTTACCCAGTAGTATATTTTGTGAACATCTGTTCACATTATTGCATGATCTTCTGCATCACTATTTTTTGAGGATGCATTCCGTGACAGTGTTGTGATATAATTTAGCTAAGTAACTTCCTGTTTGGAGAGAATGTTGTAGGTCATTTAAAATGTTCAATTATTATAAATAAAGCTGAGATAACTACTCTTATAGGCATTGCTGTTATGTTCAATCATCATTGACTGAATCCATTGAGTGGTATAAGGCAGACAGGCCTCTGAACTTAGCCCTGTTTTATAGTTAGTATGAAGGTCATGCACATTAATACAACTTCAAGCAAACAGCAAAACATTATTTTCTTTGTTTTACTCATCATGGTGTCCACGAACATTCAACATGGTAAGAGGTGGTACTGGAGTTAGAAGAATTAGCCATGCCCTAGTGCTATGGAGTGTTAAAACATTAAGTATTCTATCCTGAACAAATTGTATCTCCCACTGAAATTTGGTTTGCACTAGCATTACATTTAGTTAATAGCATTACTCAGCCTTTCTTGCACCCAACGTCACACAATAAGATTATTCTAACGCCCTGCACGTTAATACCTGAGTTTTGTGCCCCCGCCATGATTAACACTTCATTTCCATCTCTTAGAAATAATTGTAGATATTTATTTGCACATAAATAACAATTGAAAGGAGTCTTTCAGGCACTCTGCATGTTTTCTGGAAAAAAAAAAAAGAGACTTTTCTTAAGGTTCAGCAGAACAAAGAGATAATCTGTGCTCTTCAGACACGCGTGTCTTTATTCAGGAATTTGTATATGGCACAATTTGTCCCTAAATGGAACCGAGATTTACGGCCCCTAATGTAGACTGTGAGAGGAAAAACAATGGTGCATGTCACATGACTCACTCACTTTGAAACACCTTTCTCCTTGGCTTTAGTGCTGTAAGGAACTAGGATTGGATTCCTTTCCCATCTAAGAGTTGTCGGAGAGGTCATGTCCTTGATAGGAGACCATGAGCACAAGCAAATCTGCTTCATGTACATTTCTAGAATATTAGCGTTGGATACAAACAACGGATATTTCCACCAGTTCAAATAAAATGCTGTGCAAACAGTGCTTCAATACAAGTCTGAGACTGTTCCCCTACCATAACCTCTGTGTTTAAATTGTTACACTGCAACAGGTCACTGATACACCAGGCTACACACACATCCAACAGCAAAGCATGGAAGGCCTACCGGCCCCAGGCGTCAGAGCACAGTCCTGTCCAGTCGCTGCTGAGCACTAAACTGTGCTGATGCAGGGGCGACTCCTAAGAAAGCCAGTCTTGAAAACAAAAACTAGAATAAAAAAATAGTTGTCAGAGACAGAGGGGCCACACACTGCAGACAAATAGACTGTACAGAATTAGTTCGGGCAAGTCCTAAAAGAAATAAACAGCAGCCATCCCCAGCAAGTTGCGGGGGGGGGGGGAGGGAAAGAAATCCAGAGTTGCTACAATTAATTATATAAAATGCCCAGTTTTCAACAACAAAAAATTGCAAGGTAAACAAAGAAACAGGGAAAAACTGTGACTCATCTGACAGCACACAAATGTTAGATGTGTCAGACAAAGAGCTCAAAGCCGCTGTTATAAATATGTTTAAAGAACTAGAAGGAAATCATTTTTAAAGAATTAAAGGAAAGTAAGATGACAATGACTCACCAAATAGAGAATATCGATAAAGAGATGAAAATGATTTTTAAAAAGACAAAACAACCAAATAAAAATTCTGGAGTTGAAAAGTAAAGTAACTGAAACAAAAATTCACTAAAGGGTCTCAACAGCAGTTTTGAGATGACAGAAGAAATAATCAGCAAGATGGAAGATAGATCAATGGAGATTACCAACCAGAAAAGCAGAAAGTAAAAAGAAGAGGAAGGAAAAAGAATAATTCAATAACCTAGTGTGAGACTCAAGAGTTCTATCAAGCTCCCAGGAGAGGTTGATGCCACTGGCTCATCAGCCACTCCGAGGAGTCAGGCTGTAAATTCAGTGCACTTTTTGACTCTTTTAAAATATATATTTAAGATGTATATCTAAAAGATATCTAAATTCGTAAGTAATCTAAACTATTTGCAGAAATTTTAAGAGCATCTAGGTATATTCTAACAATAGTCTTGGCTCTGATTTTTTTAAAAAGGTTTTTAAAAACATATTTAGTGGGAATCTCTTTTTGGTTAAAGGGACAAATAGAGTCCAGTCTTCCATAACAGGAGATTTCTCCTTCAGTTCTTTCACAGTTGACACATTTACTATTTCAGCCTGGCTTACCCCTCTTAATCTGAACAGCTGATGTCTTACTGTGATTCTAATTTGATTCATCTTAGCTTCTTCCTCTTGTAAAGTGAATTAATCAGTCCCATCAAGATAACAGTGATCAAAACTCAATGACACCAGCAAATGAGCATGCAGCCCCAGCCAGAGGGTGTCATAAATATAATGGATCGTTACCCGAAAACAAGAGCTCATTTAGTCACTTTGACCAACGCCACATGCTTCCTTGGACTTGTCTGACACAGAGAAGCAGAAGGCAAGCACGAGGGAGGTCACCTGCAAAAATTACTACCAGCAGTTTGCCTGCCGAGAAATAAACTGAGAATTAACAAACTCCCTTTCTTTGAATTATTACCCATTCTTCTACTAATGCACAGCACATTAGCCCCAAGACTCCTGGATCAATAGTTCGTTGTATAGATTTTAAAATATTTTGTGTACTCTTTTTCTAGTCGACATTTTATTTCTAAGACTGAAGTTAGAATGACTTCAACTTAGAAGATTCCTTTAAATCAGAAACATTCATCCAAAATGGTTGTGTTTATGATTTGACATATCAAATATCTTTTCAAATGGCTTGCCTTGGGCAGTCGGAGATGGTATGAAATATATTAACATGGTTTTCTACCTACCTTGGAAAGGCTTTGATGAATCTGTGCACAGCCAAAGAGCACACTGGCCTTTCCTCCTTTCATAACTCGTTATGTTAAAATATTTGCAGCCAATGTTGTGGAGGACCAGAAAGAAAATAGAATAACGTGGAAATAGAAGATGATGTCTGCCCCCTTGTCATTAAATCTGGTTGACAGTTGTAGAACAAAAGAATTGATACTTTGTGTCTGTAACAGGGAAATAAGAAGAAAAGTAACATTCCCTAATATTCTAGGTAGGCATTTTAACATGTTTTTTTCTGTATTGACAAGACAATGAACTACCCTGCCTATTTGAAAATTTTATGGAGGTCAAATACAATAATACATAGAAAGATGTTTTGTAAATTCTAACTGTATGCACCACAAATTATTATTTTTAGAACATAGTAGAATATAAACAGAAACACAAAGAGAGAAATTTAAATCATTCTTGATAATCCAAGATATCTTGATATCCAAGATAATCAAAGATGGTATGAAAACCATCTTTAAAAGATAGAACGAAGAAGATTTCTGCCTTCTTTTCATTTAAAGTTGCTATTTTTCAACATTTTAACTGATTGAATTCAATCAGCTCATCCCTTGAGTGCACTTTCTCTCTCTCCCTACACTCCATGATGGCACGCCCCACTTGCCCTCTCAGGTGTAGAGGGGTACCTGCCCTAGGATGCTATTCCATCTTCTGATGTTCCCCTACACCTCACCTGTATCTTCACATCTCTTTATTAAGCTTCTGAAAAATCACTCAGCTTGAATGTGCCATCTGTTTTCTGTGGGACCTGACTGAAACTCCAAAAAAGTTCCAGACCCTAACCTTTGCCAGATTAATGATATTTATAGAGTTTAGATATACAAGTCACAAAAGAGTAGGGCGAAAAAAATGGGGATTTTTCTGGCATGCAAAATACAGTCTAGAACATGGTGTATAAAATATAGTAAAAACGTTATGAGATTTAAAGTATCTGTATATTTCAAATGTTTATTGAACATAAAGTATATAAGTTAACCAAAGGATGTCTCAAAAAACTGTCATCATTGTCATTAACTGATAGTTCTGAAAATTGAGAGACAACATATTGTATAAATCTCAAGTATTTAGCTATATAAACAAATTAATGTAAAACTAGCAATTTTCAGTCAGAGCACCTGAATTTATAAAGTGAATACATTGTCTTAAATGTGACCAATGGATCACTCTGCAATTTAAAAAATACCCCTGTTGATGGGCAACTAATGTGATAGTTTCATCTACAGAAACCAAAGGAGAAAACAATCTCTTTTGAAAAATTTTTCCAACAGTATCTGTTTGGTTTTTTTTTTTTGCTATATCTTTGTTTTGTAACACAAAAATGTATGAAATGTTCACAACATGAAGTAGCCATAAATCTCCCAGTTCATATTATGATTAAGGGATTTGGACATCGCAGAGTAGGCTATTGGATTCCACCACCATCATGCTTCCTCTGTATAAATGGTTCTAGTATTTGGATTCCCAGCTAAGTAATCTTCTGTTCGTACAGCGGAGCTCTCTTGTTGCGAGTTAAATTTGTGTGCTTGAAGAGTCAACTGAGTAATATTTATTTTTCAGCCATTTCTATTAAACATCCAACAGAAACGTTGGCCAGAACGAACTGGAACCAGTACTAGTACATAGCATCAAATCTCCAATCTATCCATTTCTCATAAGTGCAACTAAGGTCATCGGGCTGAATCCAGTGAGGACGGCACCTGAAGAAAGACCCTACCCTAGGAATCTGTGGGAGAGATTTTCAACTCAGTTTAATGAGGCTGATTTAGAAGGTCCCAGTCTTGATCACTGGTCTCCTTTCTCACCAGCATCTTGGGGATTGCTTACTCGTGGTACCCTTAAAAGGCAAAAAGAAAGACTGAAAATTTTCATCCCAGTGCTATTTTGTGACCACTGAAGTAATTGGATAAAATTCTTGTTTCTCATTACTCCATCCCTCAGCAACACATCTAGGGCACTTTTGACTAGCCAGGATTCCTTCCTTGAGTTTGTCACTGCTGCATCTTTTGAGTTTGTTTCTGCTGAGTCTTTTGGGCTTCATGATAGCATCCCACTGAGTGTGTCCCTATATACAAGGTTTTTATTTAATCTATTCGCGTGGAATTTGAGGACTCTCAGCCTGATTGTTGCTACTCAGTGTACAGAGAATGCACTCCCCATTTGGTTGGTAGCAGCTGCTGTCATAGAATTAGGAATGGCAGTAGATACTCCCTATAGCCATCTCCACAAAGAAAACAAGATTTTTTTTTTCAACCACCCATGGCATCTGAAGGAGTCCCTTACCCAGTGTGATAATTAACATAGAGAATCAGACAATCTTTCATGATGCCCTGATGACATGAGGCTCCGACCAGAACAGAAAGAGCCATTTATAACTTTTCAGGAATGTATATCTTCACATTGATCACACATATATATTTCAAATAGGAAAAGTATGTATATATATACATATATATGTGTATATATACTTGTATATAATGTATACACATGTATTCAACACTTTTTCTACTTAAAATGTTAACTTGAGAATGTATAATAAGGTTCTTGGGAGTGATAAGATAAGTCAGTTCAGCTAAGGAGGTTTTGAGGGGAGGGGGCAAATCAAAGGAAATGGAGGAATGAAAAATTGGGGAGGAGAGGGAACTTTCAACCTCGGTAAACGTGAGGTGTCCCTTTTACACCTCAGGTTAGGCTGTGGAGTTTAACTCTCTAGGTGATATTTCCTCTAGAGGTGGAGGGGGAAAAAAGACTGTGGAGGTCATAAAGGTATGAGGGATAAAGTGTGGAGGAGGGAGCTCCTCCCAGACACAGCGTCCTCTGTGGAAGATTCACCTTTCACTGATGAGGAAGTGGAAGCCACGGACATCTGCTACAGACGGAGGCAGCTGCCTCCTAACTTGAACCCAGAGCTCTAATAGGTTCCCCCAATCTTGCTGTGTTTCCGGAGTCTTGAAGCAGGTGAGACACACTGTTAGGTACAGCCATGGTTAGCCAGGAAGAGTCACCATGGCCATGCCGGACCAGGGAAAGACTGTGGTTGGTACTTCAGTTGCCCGTGTGTGTGTGTGTGTGTGTGTGTGTGTGTGTGTATGAGAGCGCACGTATGTTAGGATTGGAAAGGCCTGTCACAGGCTAGCCGTTGATATCAGTTTGCCAGCTTGCTGCCTAATGCCGGTAGTCAAGGATAACACTTCTTCCCTTTATTTCGAATTCCTTAGTTCGGTAACTGCTTGAGTACCCAACCGGCTGCAGCAGGAAGTGTGTGGCATGGCTTTATGGGTAAACCCAGAACCCTCACCCTGGCCAGCCTGCACCGCCACCCACGGGACTAGCCTGAGACCAGTGAAGCACCTAGGTGCACAATTTCGGGAGGAGCTCACTCTCAGGTGTGCAAGTGTTGATGGCTTACTTGCCACACTTTAGTTCTGCACTGACTGCTTCTCATCTCCCAGGGGAACAACAACCCTTCAAGGTGCTCCTAGGAAAAAAAAAGGGGGTCCTCTCAGCAAATAAATGTAAGAAATCTTGCATAATTAATACACTGTGAAGAAACTTACTTGGCAAACGAGCCTATTAAAAACTTTCAGCCTACAAATGAAAGAAATCTGCTTCACTTTGCCTAAGCCAGCATTTTCCAAACTTTTTTGTCGACACTTTATTATTTTATTTATTTTTTTTTTTTGCAAGGAATTTGTGTTGACATCCTTTAAACACACTCTGGAAGTGCTGGATTTGGGTTATGTTAATGTGGCTCTGAGAAGCCTCAAGATGAGATGCCTTCGAGGAGTCTAATTGTTGTGCTATTAACCTTGAATAATTTCCCACTTCAACCTCTTATGAGATAATAGAGAGCCTTTTCCTCCCATAGTCTGAGGTCAAAAGTCCCAACCTCCTATATACTTCCATACCATCATGATTAGCATCTTTAACGCTCCTTGCAGGCATCTGTATGTAATTAACATTCATTCATTCCCACCAGTCCCCGCAATGCTGAGTAATTCCAAATCTACCCTGAACCCATTCTCAGACTTGTTCTGATCAGCATTTTTATCCACTGCAAAATAAAGAAGTTGACTTCATGTTGAACAAACTTGCAAATGACACAGAGTTGGGAGAAACAGAAAAGATAATTTATGTGAAAGTTTATTATACTCTTAGCAGACACAAAAATGGCCAGATCTAATAGATGAAATTTAACCATAAGAAACACCGAGTTGTGTGATTGGTTCCAAAAATCCCGGTAACTTACAAAACAAACAGGACCAGGTTAGAAGCGGTATGTAGAAGATCGAGGGGAAGAAAGGTCATCAATTGTTTTATTTTTAATCAATAATTCATCCCTTTGTTAATTTGCTGGTGTTTCAAAAGATGGCATGGGAACAAACAGTATTTTAATAGAAATTACATGTTGTCTAATTACTACTAAACTCTTTGCAAAATAAATTATTTTAATGGAAAGAATAAAAAAATAAATAATAAAAGATCTAGGGAGGCGTCAGTGTGACTCAACACAAGAGAGCATTTCTAAGATTGTAGAGAGAGGACCCAGTAAGAAGCTTGAGAATCCTCCACACTAGAGACGTTTAAGAAAATATTGTGACCTGGGAGAAACAGCATGATGCAAGCGGGGATAACTGAGCTAGATCTTAAAGGGTAAACTATAATAAGAGAGGGAATACCATACAGTATATGGCGGGGACCTGCAGGGCAGAAGATCAGCCTTGGTAGAGCCCCTTCATCATCATTATACAGGAACAGAGTTCGAGAAAGGCAGAATCAAGAAGAAAAACCAGCTAATCAAAAATGTGCTGCAGACAGTGGACTAGTGAGGTGCCCGTACTCAGCTGAACTGCGTCATTGATTTCTGTTAGCAGGCGTCCATGCAGGAGGGCTGGACACAGAGGGACGGCAGTTCCCTGGGATGCTTTGTGTGTAAACTGTAGAGGACTACTTGTGTGAACCACCTACCTGAGGATCCTTTTTCTGGAGTGGTTCTGGGACTTCTGTTGAAGTTCCATGTCCCTTGACTCTGCATCAAATCCAAAGACCTCAGCAGAGAGCGTTGTTTTGTGGCGAATTCCCCTCCGTGACACCAGAAGTATCGTCAGTCACTAATGCAGGCACCTAGATGCTGAATACCAGATGCGGAGCTCACCCGGGCTGGAACAAAGCTGGACTTGCACAAAGAGAGAGAAAATGTTCCACTTCATGACCTCGATGACTTTGAAGAAGAAAAGACAGGCCAGTTGTTCTTTATTACCAATGGGTCTAGAACAGGAGAAAACAGCGTTAAGGGGCTGCAGAAGAGACTGGATTAAGCTAAAGAAGGACTTCTTCATAACAAAATCTGTTTGATACTCTCCTGGTTTTCTGGGTGACTTGAGCGTATAAGCATGAGATCGTATGGATGACATGGCAGACTCGACCTTAAGGATTACACTTCTTGGAGATTGCACATTTCCCCCACATTGTTTTTGACATGCAAGCAATCCAGCTGAAGTGTTCTAATAAAGCAGATAACTCTGACATAACCCACTCTCTCCCAAGGGACTTCTGGAGATGACATGGTGCTCCCTTAAATCATAGGAGACATAGCTTAACCTACTCCTCATCTGAAAGGAGAAGAAAAAAATTCAAGCACAGCTATTTGTTTTCCTTTCCAGATGATTCTATAATATCATGCACTGGAAGTTTTAAGCAGGAGGTGGGAGGGATAGAAGCCATAAATTACAAGCCCAGTCTACCCACAAGGGTCCTGAATAACCTCTGCTTCATCCTAAGAAATGACTGGAATTCAACAGCTCTGTGTGTATGTGTGTATGTGTGTGGATGGATGGATGGATGGATGGAAAGATAGTGAGGGGAGGAAGAGAGATATTGAGAACTTTTTACAACCACATCCCTCAAAAGTCTAACCCACCCTCCTTGGAGACTGGCAGGCGTAGGGAAGGAAGGAAAGGGCTGGACCTTCTCTGTGGGCATCGGTGCACCTGTTGAGAGATAGGACGATGTCATAGCTGATGTTCTCTTGGAACTCTGGTCCTGTGGTGCATCATCAGCTACCCAGGAGTTAAGCGCAGCTGAGGCCGTTGAGACCTAGTGACAATCTCAGAGGATCCAGTTACAGCAGGAGAGTCTGCATTTCCAGGAGACCTGCAAGGCTGCTGTGGGCAAGCCCTCAAGGGTCACACTGCTCTGCGTTCCTCAGGAACATCCCATCTATCAGACACAAAAGAAGTGGGGCGCCGTTGAGAAACCAGCAAAATGTCCCTCCATGGAGTTTGTCAGGGTTAGCCTGGGAGATCCTAAAGTGTACCTGTTTTCCAGGCTAACCACATCTAGAGAGCTTCCCTTTTGCAAAAGGAGACAGCGGGCGAATTTTTACAAAGTATACAACTGTAACGTGCTTCTTGCCAAAAATAACGAACAATCCTTTGGGGGAGAAAAGTCAGTGTGGGTGGAATAGAATTACTACTATAAATTAAAAAGTAATTACCTTTTTGTAACCAAGCAGGACCCTGCGAGGCCTTCCCAAGACAGACCCTCCCCCGTGTCCTCTGCTGGAGCCCCTCTCTGAAGTACCCAGATAATAGTATCTCATGGATATTTCCTGAGTTTTTCAGATGCTAAAAACCACCACCAAAGGGAAGAAATTAACTACTTGATGATGGAGAGCACCTGTCCCCCAGACCTTCTGGAGCCTGGGGGTTGATACGGTTGACCGCCCTGTTCCCTCAATATCAACCAATCAGAGGATTGTGCACAAGCTGATCATGTACCCTGCGGTCCCCTCCCTTACCTGGCCTCTAAAGATGCTTTGCTGAAAGCCTTCAGGGAGTTTGGGGTTTTCTTGGGCAGGAGCCATCCTGTCCTCCTTGCCTGGCCCTGCAGTAAAACTTTCTCCGCTCCAGACTCAGACATTTCAGTTTGCTTGGCCTCATGGTGCGTCGGGCACAGGAACTTGGCTTTGGTAACATTTTCTTTCTGTGAAACATCCTGGCTTATGCAAAAAAGTGTATTTTGAGGCATCGGTGGCCATATCCTACCATCATTTGCAATCCTCAACTTTCTTTCTGTTTATTAAACATTCATGACTCCTAAGAGAGCCAGGAGAGACAGAAAAATAAAAGTGTGCTCTTGTTCGAAAATGGATTTGAAAGGTTAGAAGAGATTCCAAAACTAATGAGCATCTGTATGATTCTGCTTTTGGGTTCAAGAGCCTGAATTATTGCCTGTTCTCGAAACTGTGGCTGAAGTGTTTATTAGTCTGGGCTGCGGCGGGTGCCCTGACTAAGATGTCTCTTGAATGCCAAGGAGTGCAGTCGCCTGTGCACAATCCAATCTCCCCTCATTATTCCTAGAATATTCTTGCAGTCACCTCGAGGGCCCTTATTTTTCTCGGCCCACAGCTCTAATTGCCTTGTTCTCTCGCGAGTCAGATCTCCTGAGCGAAACCCCTGCCCGTGGATGAAATGAGAAGGTGGGTGCAAACACTGAGTCTTACTGATAAAGCCGTGCGTCCCCGTTTGAGCACCCGAGACGAAGGCAGTGAGATAGAAAGGCCTCCAGTCTGCTGCTCTGAATGCCAAGCAGCACGAAAGGGAAGGTAAAAGGCAAATGAAGTCCACAGGATTCATGGCAGAGATGCTCAGGAGAACAGGACAACAGAGGAGTCTTCCCATTACGGAGCAGTAAATGGTGGTGGTGGTGGCTGTGTGGGGCTCAGCTGTGAAAGGCTGGAAATCCAGAGCAAACACTGTCAAGAGGGAAGAACAGGGAAGAGACATGTCCTTGTGAGCAAAAATGACTTTAAAAGAATTAGATATGAAGACACATGGGAATGAGTTCTTGCTGGAGTGATGGGGAAAGGAGAAATAAATTAAAGGCACGCTCCATAGCCATGAATTTAAGGATAGCAGGGCTATGAATATAAACAAAAAGGAAAACAGGCTCCTAGTTGTCAATTCCAAAGAGCAAATTCTCAAAAGATTAACAGGCACTTGGCATGGATCAATTTATAGCTTGGTTCGCAACCCAAGCTATTATCATTGTAACAGGGAAGAGCGAATCTGACTCCATGTTGGATCTGTTCCTTTAGCTCTAACCCTGTGCTCTGTCTCCTGGCCATAGTCACTCTGGTTCTGCACCTTTTGTAAAAGATCTTGCCTGGAGCCTGAAACAGACGGGAGAGCCCATGCTCAAGCTCTGACCTTCAGGGGTAGAACACTTTTCCATTCATACAGAGATAAAACGTTGCAGAACGGAGAATAACATTTATCTTGTTGGAGGTTGACAGAAACATCACGACCTGACCCACAGGGACGGCTGCAAGAACAAAGGATTCTGACACCAAGAAGTTTGCGACAACCAACCACACCCCCTCCCCTTCTCAGTATAAAAGGAGCCTGAATTCTGACTTGGGGAAGATGGTTCTCCAAGACAGTAGTCTGCCATCTTCTCGGTCTGCTGGCTTTCCAAATAAAGTCATTATTCCTTTTACCCCAACACCTTGTCTCCTGATTTATTGGCCTGTTGTGCAGTGACCAGAATGAGTTTGGACTCAGTAACAGAATGAGCTAGACTATGTCCTAATTTCTCCACAGACTCATGTAACCTGTGCCTTATTTGAGGATAGAGCTTTTCTGCTTGTGTGTGTGTGTGTTTCACTCATTTAGAAAACATTCTTTAGGAAAAGCACCATTCTGTAAACCACTTAACAAATAGCTACCCCTACAGTCCCTGATTCTGGATCCGAATTCCTGCAACAGCCTCTCTCTCCCATCAACAGTAATGAAGGGTCTGGGATTTTATCCTACTTGCAAGAGAACATGTGAGCCTGCCAGAGTTTGGTGGATGGGGGCAGAAAACACAAAACTCGAGGGTAAGAGACTTGAGACTTGATGCCCCCCCCCACCCAGCACGGTAGGAAGCCAGAGCATCAGCGTCTTTGTGTGTTTCCCTTTTTCCCCAGGTCCCCCCGGGGCAATGCCCGAAGGCCCCATGCCCACTCACTGCATTGTGTTACAAGAGAGGTGCCCTGAATCTTTTCTAATGGAGAATAAGGATGTCTTACTTCTTATTCCAGAAGGAGATACTATCTTTTTCTCCCAAGGCCTTTTGCTGAACAAATATCCTTGAAATAGTACAAAAGGAAAACAGCCAACCTGACTTCTCACAAGATGGGCAGAGACGTGGGACATCCACAGTCGCCTCCCACCAGCTCTAGTCTTCTCCCTTTACAGAAGCCTCTTCCCCTTTCTGGACCTCAGGTTTTCATATTTTTAGATAAAGGAGTTAAACTGGATCAAATCTGAGGTCATTTCATGGCAAAGAAATGAAAATCGTTTTTGTTTTTTTTTTTAAGAACAGTTTTATCAAGATTCCATTCTTCAGGGTTTTATAATCTCAGAAGGTCACGCTTACATCCAAATGATCACTGCTGACTGGCATTTTACACACACACACACACACACACACACAGTATCTATACCTCAGCCAGAGTGATGGTTCATTTCTAACTTACGTGTGAAAGCCCAGTGGAGTGGAAGTTGATATTAGAATGAAAAACTAGCTGCGAGTACAGCATATATCTTATGTCTTTTCCTACCGTCTCAGACTAATTGGTCAAGCACCTTCCTTAACCCAAATATAGGTAAAATTGTCTGTGAGTATTTTGGTTGATTTCCTCACTAAGAAGTGAAAAGATAAAGATCTTTTCTCCTCATCCTCATTGTGAACTTGTTCTGGGAGTGAAATAATTTGTTGAAATAAGAGCTTTGCAGGAGGCACCCTGCTGATCCCTACAGGAGAAGACAGGTCATTAGGCAAAGACCAAATGCATCTGCTGCAAGTCGCCTTGGCAACCTGCCTGCGCCAACCACAGAGTACTCCACACAGTCATTGCTCTCTGATGACTCCAGTCTGGGTGGACATTCTAGCCTGCTGACGCTGGGCTCACAAGGGTCACCTTCTGTGTCTGGATTCCCTCCAAAAGCCAAATGTGCCACCGTCCCAGCTTCCCAATTCCAAAAACCCTTGTCCACTAGGGTTTGAAAGCCCTTTAGGAATCGTCAGTGTCTACCAAACCTCTCCTCAAAGGGCGATTAGCAGAAGGTTCCCTGGAGACAGGCACTGGGGCCTCTCAACAGGTAGGACCAGCAACACGGCTCTGTCCTACCCAGCTTCTTAGCCGGGCTCAAACGCACCTGCCAGTGAAGTCTGGATTTCATCACTCTGCTCTGGCTTAATATGGGTGTGACTGGGTTGTAGCCTGGACATCTTTCTGCTCCCCAGCCCCCGCCTGAAACCACTGCAACCTTTCCTCTTTTCCACTGTGTTTATTCCACCCTCATAGCAAGATTCCTGCCTCCTCTCTATACGATGGTTACCATGATTACCCTCTTACTCTATGTCTGCCAGCGCTGATATGTGGTCGTACAGATTTCGAATTTTCTAACTCAGGAGAGCACCTTCACATAGACCCCTGCCCAGGGTTGTGCACAACCCAATCTACACAACCACACACTGTGGCCTTGCTGGCATCGGCTAATCGCTTTACATGCTGTCGCTCATACAATCCTCACAACGGCCCTATAAGGTAGGAGCCATTATCTAAACTTTCACAAGAGAACGCCAAGTTGAAAGAGGCTTAATTTCCCAAGGATTCATAGCCACTGGGTGACCAAATTAAGATGCATACCTCAACAATTAGATGTGAGGTTTTCAAAATTTTTAAGAGCTAAATAAGCCTTCATTCAAGGGCAACGTGAGCAGAATGAATTTGGTCAGCTTCTCCTTGGCCAGTCCCTGTTCTCCCAGCCCCGGTTTCCTAGGGTTATTACACTATTCTTGGTGGCCGGCTTTATCCTGGGCTAGATGGAGGAATTCACAGGAACCCCGGTGAGGTTTTCTGTTACAGTGGCCATCTGCATTTCTCTCTTTTTTATTTTACTTTATTTTTATTGAAGTGTAATTGATTTACAATGTTAGTTTCAGGTGTACAGCAAAGTGATTCAGTTATACATAAACATACATATATATTCTTTTCAGATTCTTTTCCATTATATGTTATTATAAGAAATTGAACATAGTTCTCTGTGCTACACAGAGGTCTTGTTGTTTATCTATTCATATATAGTAATGTGTATCTGTTAATCCCCAACTCCTAATTTATCCCTCCCCTACACTTTCCCCTTTGGTAATCACAGTTTGTTTTCTATGTCCATGAGTCTGTTTTTGGTTTGTAAATAGAATTTATATCATTTTTTTAGATTCCACATGTAAGCAATATCGTATGATATTTGTCGTTCTCTGTCTGACTTATTTTATTTAATACGATCATCTCTAGGTCCAACCATGTTGCTGCAAATGGCATTATTTCATTCTTTATTATAGCTGAGTGGTATTCCATTGTGTGTGTGTACACTATATATATATATGCGCACACACACACACTACACACACACACACACACACACACACACACACACACACACACACACACACACACACATAAAACATCTTCTTTATCCATTCATCTGTCGACAGACATTTAGGTTGTTTCCACATCTTGGCTATTGCAAACAGTGCCCATCTGCATGTCTCTTGATAACTTCCTCTCTATATAGAAATTTCTGCCTTCTCCCTACAGTCCTTCCCATCTGCCCATGGTTGGCTGTACCATGATCGACAGACTCTTACGACATGCTGAGTTTCACTGGAGCCAAGACAAATCCACGTGCCTGTCCCCAGCACTGGATTACCAACAGCCTGAATGAGACTGAACTGCCCTAGCCCCTTGGGACATGGACACCTGAAATGAGGCTTACTTTCCAGCTCTGGATAGGAGCCTTGGAGGGTACAGTTACCCCTAACCCCAGGCACCTTGTGATTTGCCTTCATCCCTCCTTGTGCCGTCTCCTCTCTCTGAGGCCCAAACATGCCTGTTGACCTAAAGTAGGGTGACAGTGTATCAGCACCAAGCTCCTCACTAAGAGGTGGCCTCCTCACTAATTCAGAGAACTTAATGGTGAATTGGTGTCAGCCCCTCCAGAGAAGGAGATAAAGCCTGGGAACACTCTCCCCTTCACTTGGCTCCCTCCTGATGACCTCTAGTCTGAATGGCCCACTAGAGCACCACTTCCCTGACTCCCCAGGATGGGTTGTGTGCTCCATTGTGGATCTTTCCTGTCTCTCATCACAGCATTTAACTCTGTCTTACGGTTCTCTGCTTAATTAGACCTCCCAGCTGGACTCCCAGGTCCAGGGAAGAGCAACTTTGTCTGCCTCATCACTGCTCTACCCAAAACCCTTGCACTGAACCTGACGTGTGGTAGGTGCCCATTAAAGTTCTGTTGAATAAATGATTTTTTATAAATTTTTTATTTATAGCATAATAGTGTATGGCTTCTATCTCTAGGGGCGATAGTCATAACTATGAATGTATGAGGTTTATTTTTAATTTTTCAACTTGTATTGAACCTAGAAAGATCACTTAAGTCATTTAAAATTTGATGTTAATGCAAAGTTTTTGTCACAGTCAACAATCAACATTTCATTTACTAAAAAAGAAAATCTGAAAGCAAGGATCTGTTTTTATTTATCATCTGAGAGTTTATTTTTACTTAAAAATATTGAGTTTGCAACCCCCCAAATTAAAAATAGCTTTAAATTTGGCCATGTGTGCCCTCGTCTTGACGCCACATTTTTATTTACCCCAAGTGGTTTTTTGAAATTCCCTGAATTAGAACCCTAAGGTGTCGTTCCTCTGAATGTGACTGAGGGGTAGAGTTTGAGTCTCGGATTACAGGCTTTGTTGTTGCAGAATAAGCATAGGTGAGGGAGGTCCCACCTTTGATCTGTCCGAGTCTCAGACACTGAAAGAGAGAAACATTTGAGCATTGGGTCTTGTCCACTTTGACTTCCCCTTGACAAACTCGTTCTCACATTATTTCCAGAGACAAATATTTTGAAAGTGAGGAACACAAGAGGTTGCTAAATATTAGCTTTCAAAGGCTTAGAGTCACATGGTATTTGCTTGGGTTACCTCTTCTTCAAGCCCGTATAAAGAATCGTGTTTACTCTTCAACACTCTTTAGGGCTGAGGCACTGCTGGGCAAAGAAGTATGCAGGAAAGAATGTAAACATGGTTAAGACTTGCTGGGGTCTGTGGATGCAGAAATCTCTGCCTGGTTTAAACAAACCAGAAAAACTTAGAAGGAGAGAATGAGAAACTCATAGCATCTGAGAGACCAAAATGAAGTCTTATATTTTTAGTTCAAAAAAAGTAAGACATAACAAATATCTTCCTTAACCCAGATTTTCTGCAACGTCTGAGCTGATTGCTGACTACGACTTAAGAGCATAACGTTTTCTAATGGTGTGAAATAACTGGGCGTTACCCAGTCTACCTTAGTCCATAGGCATGAAATGACAAGTCTAGCAAATCATAGTTTTGGTCTCATTTAAGTAAACTCAAGTATAATTTGTAAATTGTCAGCATTTTAAATTGACCTTTCAGCCTCTCTCCCTGAAAATGTTACTGGAAAAAGTTAAACTTCCAGAGCTTTCGGTACCTGCATTACCCTGGATTATTTCAATTAACACTACAAGTGTTTAAATACTTAAGAACTTTTACCTAAAATCTTTCTAAAACGGTGTGTGCACTTTGCTCCCTCCCTCACACACAGCGTTTGGAACATACATTTAACTTTTTATGACACTTTGGCCCTAAGTTGGCATTGTTCTAGTGAAGGCAACATGTTGAGATATCGTAACAAGAGTTTACGCTCAGAGATTTATCAGCTGTGTGAAGTCGACAATTTATTTAACTTCTCTGATCATCTACTGCCTTCTTAGTAAAATGAGAAATACACATACTTGCCTGGCTCTCTAAATGTTTGTGAGGACAGCAAGGTAAAGAATGTGAAAACAATTTACAAACAAGAAAGTTCTGTGGGAATAGGGGTGTTATGGCGAGGAGCTAGCAAGTTGAAACCTTTATTCAACATAAAATTTTCACAAAATTTTCAACTATTTTTCAACTTTTATGGTTCTGTTTAGGTTTTGTTTCCTTAAGAATGTTATGTTAATTTTGTTTTATTTTCAGAAACATGCCTCTAGAATTTTTTGAAAATATTGGAGTTGACCATTATGCTATTTACGGTGTTTAAATTCCTCTATATGACCTCATACTTCTCCTTCGTTAAAAAATGTATTTGAGTTTTTTTGCTTTTATTGGAGTTTTATCTGAAGAACCAGTAATCTAACAAGAATAATAATGTATTTAGTCCACAAAGTTTCAACGAGGTAAGAACTATTTTATCCCCATATTGAAGTGCATGTGATAACGACGTAACTCATTTAGTTTCATTCTATCACAATAATAATGAAAATAGCTAAGAGCAGACTCTCCCTCTTAGTGTATCTGGGTGCTGTTATTTTTCGAAATAACATTGATACAAATTTATTTCAAGTAAAGGTTTTATGGAAGTACAGCATATTGGTAGGGATGTGCAGGAAGTGAACACCTTATTGGTTAGCCTAATACACTATTTCAAACCAGTCATTTTAAAACTTGGTTTTTATCTTAAGCTATGAAAAAATAAGAATATTAAACCTCAAGTTCCAAAATATGAAGACAATTAAAATGACATCACTAGAATATGGCATATGGTATGGAAAACTGTATAGAGAGGCAAACTAAAAATAAACATTTAAATACTAAATAAGAAAGTAAAGAAGTAAATGAATTTAAGAAAGGTAAATATCCAACACAAGAAAAAGACAAAAATTAACTTGAGGAAAATACAAAAAAAAAATGTAGTATGGATAAAAAGAAATTCATTAATTGTAATTAATTAGAAAAAAATGTTTAAAGAATTAATAAATCACTCCTAGAGCAAGATCAACCACTAACAAATTTAAATAGGAAAAGAATACCTACAGCACAAACAAAATACATCTACATATATTCAGCAGCAGGGAAAAAAGCAACTAGAGTAAACAGATACATATAGACTAAACATACACATAGCAACAAAGACACAGATGTATAAATACAGATATACAGTTACTACAAGTTGCATTTCTCAATTGTGGCCACATATTAGAATTATGGGAATGGAAGGAGGGTTGGCTTTAAAATAAAACAAAACAATAAGAAGGTTGTCGAAGAGTTTCATAAAAAAAAATCAGATCCAATGACATAAATTCCTTTCACGTTATCAAATAAAGGATTGTGTGAAGAATATTTGAAATGTTTCAGAAAAAATGAAAAAAAAACCCCAAAACTTTCTACATCATTTTTATGAGACTGATTATTAAAAAACAACACTTAACTGAGCACATTTGAAGATCTAATTGGCTTTTTTATTTGTTTGTTTTGGTTTGTTTTTGGTTTTATTTTTATTTTTATTTTTTTAACATTTTTTATTGATTTATAACCATTTAACAATGTTGTGTCAAATTCCAGTGTAGAGCACAATTTTTCAGTTGCACATGAACATATATATATATGTTCATTGTCACATTTTTTCCTCTGTGAGCTACCATAAGATCTTGTGTATATTCCCCTGTGCGACACAGTACAATCTTGTTTATCTATTCTACAATTTTGAAATCCTGTCTATCCCTTCCTGCCCTCCGCCCCCTTGGCAACCACAATTTTGTATTCTATGTCTATGAGTCCGTTTCTGTTTTGTATTTATGCTTTGTTTGTGATTCATGAACCAGGCAGCATCTCATCTAACAAACAGAGAGACTCTGAGAGGTCACACATCAGGGGAGGCTTTTATAGTAAGGAGGGCAGGACAGGAAAGGAAGTCATGGACGAAGGGAAAATGAACGTTCGTTGCAGGAAGGTGCAAGCTCAGGGGATGACGACTTCTCATTGGCTGAGCTGCGGCACTTTCCATTGACTGGGCTTGTTGCTGAGCGAGAAGGACGTCTTCCTTTCTCCTGCTGGGGCAGGGAAGTAGTTGCACTTGCTGTCTGGAGGTGCAAAGTACTCTTTTCTTGTTGAGGTCAGTAATTGACTTCTTCCCACTGGGGTAATTGGCATCTTCCTGTCTGGCGGTAATTGGCCCTGAGTGGTAGGGTGTGAGAGCTCCCCCTACAGGCCTTCCTGCCTCCAATCTTAGTTGAGGCTTCCTTTCATTAATTTTCACACCAGCGTATCAATGAACGCCAATCCTGAAAACATGAAAACCACAGGCCAATCCCACATCCTACAAAAGATAATTGTGGAGAACATTATGAGAAAAATAAGCTACAGTGCAGTAAAAGTTTGTACCAAGATGCGGGGATAGATCTGTAAAAGGAAATCTATTATAATAATTAACTATATTATAAAGTCAAAAGAATAATTACAAATGTCTCAATAGATGTTAAGAAGGCATTTTGTTTGTTTTTGTTTATGGGTGTTTTTTTTGGGGGGGGAGTAATTAGGTTTATTTATTTATTTACTTATTTAATAGAGGTACTGGGGATTGAACCCAGGACCTCATGCATGCTAAGCACACCCTCTACCCCTGAGCTATACCCTCCCCCAAGATGGCATTTTCCTAAGAGCTGATGTCCATCCATGATTTAAAATAAATCATTTTTAAATAGAAATAAGTGAATACTTCCTCAACATGTTAAAAATATTGCACACGGTAAACCAAAGCCAGCCTTATGCTCAGTTATGAAAAACCAGAAATATTTCCATTAAACACAAAAACAAGATCAGGATGTCATCTGCCACTATCAGTAAGTATATGGTGGGGTTATAATCTGAACACAAGTTTCTTCTGTCTATCGCAGAGAGTGACCTCCAAGAAGAACCCAATCAACATATCAATTTATCAAATTATGTTATTGTATGAAAAAGTGGATTACAAACCAATATTATCCATTTCTGGTAAAACACACTATGAATGCTTAGATTTGCATATTTCTCTCCTATTGATATGTATTGATATGCATAGAAAAAGTCTGTGAAGCGTACACCATCCTGACACCATGGCAGGGGAGAGAATTGTGAGAGGACACTGATTTGCTACTTTTCATGGCCTATAAAGGGTTTATATCGTGTGTGAGGTCCCCCTACTTCCTGCCCCCAAAGGGCATACATTACTTTCATCATCAGGAAAAATAACAATTACATTTCCAACATAGACCAAAAAAAACCTAAATGAGTCACCCAGAAATATTATGGCAATTATTATTTGTGAAAATATTTCTATAGCACAAGTAGAGGCATGATTTCTCTGCCAATGACGCCAAAGGAAATAGTCTTAGGGAGCAGTTTTAGCACTATTTAAAAATAGTGAATACATCTTTGGGGACGCTCTTTGAGGAAAATAATTCTTTCGTAGACATCTGCATTCTCTTTTAGTGACAAGTGTCCTGGAGAGTATTTAAATATGCTTTTTGTGGGAGAAAACCCAAAGCGAGATGTTGCGATGGTCCTGGCCCCCACCATCCCTTTCTGACCCCTTCGGATCTCACTCCTGCCCTTCCTAACTCTTCCAGGAACACGGGAGCTGCTGGCAGGCAGGCAGTGTACTGGGCTCACAGTTGTGATTTGTTTGTCCTGCTGTAAATTACTTGTATTAGTTGCCAATACTGGAGCACTGGGAGACTCCATATAAAAATGCCCAGACCTTCTTGTAAACCTGGAGGCTCTGGTAAGGCTGCGTTCACAGTCCTCCAACTCCTGGGGTCCCTCGTCCCCTGTGTGTGGCATCAGCCTGGGGAATGAATTTTGCCACCCCTGTGCCTTACAAATCCTTCAGAACCTTACAAAACCTTTAAAATCTGCTTCTAGCCTTCACCTTACTAACGACTGGTGAAGCTGTTTTGTGCCATCCTGCCCAACGAGATTTTTCATCTTATGAGAAAGCCACGCTGTAAAGTTTCTGCCCACATTCCAGGTGTTAACTGTCAAATCTTTTACTTGTTTACCGTTTTACTTGAAACAAGGCAAATAACACAGTGGATTCAGCCTCTTCAATAATCACCTCTAACATCCGGAGAAAGTAACGATTGCTTTTAAGTCAAATAGGAATACCAAGGTTTCAACCGTGAAAACATTCTAAGCACGATTCCCAGCCTTTGGTTAACTCAGAACACTGTGCAATGCTGCCACCTTGTGGCTACCTCCATTAAGTGTCCCAGCATCATTTCGTGAGGTAATGTTGCCATCTGCTGGGCTATCCCAAGATTTTGTAAGTCTAGAAGAGTTCTGAGATCCAATTGTGAATGAAATACCCATCAAATTGTGCAGGTGTGACTGCTAACAGTGGCTAATTATCTGTGGATAGTTGCCTTATGGCCACTTCAATGCCTGTAATGTTATGGAATCTTGGTGTTAGAAATAAATGCAGATTTTCACCTGAGGAGGTTGAGAACCAGGTCTCTTTGAGAATAAGAGAAATTCATGCAGCTGAGATGGTTTGGATCAGTGGCTCCCAAATGCTTTCTGCTGGATGCATTCAAATCAGCTGGGAAGCTTGCTAGAAATCTGTATCTTGGATTCTAACTCAAAAACACCTGGAACCTGTATTTTCACAAGCTCCCTGGTAACTTGGTGTGTGCACCCTGATTCATGACACACTGGGTGACATGCCAGCCAGTGGCCCCAGGTTGCATTCACTCACCTGTTCCAATGTCCTTGAGTGTTTAGGTGCAGTGTGCTGTGTTAGACTTCATATCAAGGTAAAGAGCCCTCCCCGATTCAGGATGTGCACTGTTAAACGGGGAACTACACACGTATGGTTAAGTAAGACAATTTAGTTCCTGCAAGAATGTACAAAATACAGCAAAAAGGAAAAATAGGGATCCCCATAAGTTTTCTCCAGTGAGAAAAGATTGGCTTTCCAGGGAACCATATAAAGACCCAGGCACTGGCCAAGAGACCTGTGAGAATGGAGGCCAAATACAATTCCAGGTAAGAAAACGACTTCACAGAGGTGCAGAGGCTGATAGGAGAACATTATTGCTGAGAATGTGTAAGGACTTAATTATTCCTGAACTGTAATGTTTCCAGTGAGGGAGCAAGAAGGGAAAACTGCCCAAGAAGGCAAGACGCACATCAAAAAGCCTGTAGATCCTGCAAAGATATAGACATGTCATCATGTAGATGAGATACAGGGAGCCACAGGGCATTTGCACAGGAAGGGACAGAATCCAACTCGTGGAAAGAGTTCTTAGGAAGAGGGTGACGATGGATGACAAAAGGCGACTGCAGAGGAAAGAGCCCAGGCAAAAATGCTACAGGAGAGCTCAGCCTATGGATGAGGGGGACCCAACAGTGATGAAGAATTCCCAAGCTGGACAAGCAGGAGCATGCGTGATTAGATGGGGAAGGTTGGGCAGAAGGCAGAAACCAAGATAATTCCCAGGGTTATTTCTCCCCACCCGCTTAGCACCTGGGTAAACATAGGTACCATCCCTCCAAAGAAGAAAATAAAGAGGGGTGAGCTGATGCTGAATTCAGATAGAAATTCTGTTTTGAGACGCTCGCGTGGGCCATGTTGGACTCTCTAGTAGCCTGGCATTTGAAGAGACGGCTCAGCTAGAGATTTGAACATAGAAGTTAACCTGATGTGGGTGGTAAACCCAGCCACGAGTATTACGTAGACTGAGTGCAAAGAGAAAGGAGGCAGGAAGGGCAGAGGGGAGATGGACACTTAAGGAGTCAGACAAAGATGCTGGAGAATGAGGAGCCAGAGAAGCAAGAAGAGAAACAGGAGAGATGGGGAGCAGTGAAAGTTTGAAGGTAGCTACTGAAAGGATCTGAAAAGGGTCGTGAGTGTTTAGGGTGTTAATCTGCACAGAAGTCATTTGCACAGTTGCGCTCAGGAACCCAAGAATTTTTCTAGAAGAGGTGGATTGTCAACACTGTGGGTACTGTACACTGAAAAGATCCCAGCCCAGCACCATAGTCTTGGTCCTCACCCAGCTACTAAGAATCTCCACGATTCACAAACAGAAAACAAACTTATGGTTCCCACGGATGGTGGGGAGGAAGGGATAAACTGGGAGTTTGGGATAGGGAGACACAAACTACTATGTATAGACTGGATAAAGAACAAGGTCCTACTGTGTAGCACAGGGAACTATATTCAATGGCTTGGAGTAACCTGTAATGAAAAAGAATGTGTGTGTGTGTGTATATGTATATATATATTCTTTTTCAAAACTTTTTAAATTTTAAAATTTTTATTTTATTTTTTTTCTGGTGTACAGCATAGTGATTCAATTTATAAAATAAATTTATAAAATAAAAATTTTAAAATTTAAAAAGTTTTGAAAAAGAATCTCCACGACCTTGGTCTTCATTTCATCACCTGCAAAGCGTAGACGTGGAACCAAACGCCTTCCTGGCTCCAGTCCAGCTCCAGAAGCGTCTAGACCTATAACTGCTCAAAGTCTCACGGGCAGTCAGTGCCACTCCTGCTGTCTTTCTTCTCCCTGAGATAACAACAACTCCATGCCAGATCACCCTACTGAAGTCAGCAACTCCTTGAGGTGGATGCTATCATGATCCCATTTGTAGATGAGGAAACTGAGGCTCAGCAAGGTTAAGAAAATTGCCCAAGTACACACAGCTAAAAAACGGTAAAGCAAGGTTTTGAACCCAGAGAGTCTGTGCTCCAACCCTCGGTCGATGCTGTTTCCCCCCAGAGATGATGAAAGAAGCCAAAGGAAATGTTCAGAAGATCCTTTAAGCATTTGAGAGTCTCAGCCAGTTTGAGAGTTGTTCTTCCACCAAAACTTACACCTCACATTTTGGACTCAAAGCACATCCAATTTGAGCTTCCCCACATCTCTGAAGAGTTACACCAGAGAAATTCCATGAATGACTTCATCCTTTCCTCTAATTGACACCAACCTCCTTGGACCTATCGTCGTATCTGGAGTCCTATCGTTGGAAATACAACAAGGAATTCACATCTGCCTCTGTCACTAAGTAAAATCTTTCCCGTTATATCTCCTTCCTAGATGTGGCTACAATTTCCTTAATGGATCAATTGTTTGGATAATTCTTAGTTTCTTGGTAGATTCTCCTTCTCTACTTCACCCCAAATCACATCACTCCAAGGAGTGACCGAGGAAAGACATGAGAACTCAGAAAGACCCCTTGACATCATGCATGATAAAACCATAGCCCTTAAGCAGAAGGCTTCCCAGCTGCTCCAGAACGCAGCATGTCATTGACCAAGTGACCATGTTACCTGGCTGATACTTCTCCTGCAAAATGGAATTATCCGAGCCTCACTGTCCCTTCTGTGCCTTATCCACTCCATCTTTGCCTGTAGAAAATTGTTGCATCCTTTTAGGTACATCTCAAATGCCAGCTCCTACAGTAAGTCTTTAGAGACACTGGGAACCCGTTGAATCTTCTCTGTCAAGCCCCCATATCACTTACCTGTAAACATCCATTAGGACGCTTATCGCTCTTTGTGTCTGTGTCTTCTTGCTATTTATGAACAGGGTTTTATTTTCACAGGAGCATGAGGCAGGGCTGGGACATTATCAGTCTTCCAGCTGACGGCCAAGCTCACCCCCCACCCCCACTCCTGCACACTCAGCTAGATCAACACATTCTAGAATCTGGTCCTCAGCCTCACGGGCCTGGGAACTCAATTTTTTAAGTACATACTATACAATCTCAGGGGAGGCATTCCCAGACTAACGTCACCAAATTTTTTAAATTGCACAGAACGGCAAGTTATTAATTGACAATAACTGGTATCTGGCATGCTCAGATATCAGTATAGTGAGGTGTCTACAAGAATTTAGGGGAGGGATGGGATTAGCTACATGAATAAAATAATTACTGGCACCAGCCTATACTGCTTAAATGGATCCACCTCTACCATAGAGTTTTATCTGTCAAAGGCAGAGAAGACCCTTCTACAGACAGAATTAGGGAATCTGTCTTTATTCTTCTGTGTCTGTGCTGGCCACCTTCCTTCTGCCCAAGCATTCTTTCTCCAGAGGATAATACACTTGATTAGCACTTCAGTTTCTATATTGTAATATTCCCCGCTTTACTACCATATCAATACTGAGACAGTATCAAACTTTCTCAAACGCTTCAGCCTCATAATTATTAACCATCTCTTGGTTTCCTTCCGTAGCTCATGTGAATCCCATCCACTGGGTAAGGATTACACTACTGTCATCTTAGAAGGGGCTCTAAGGTGTGGTCTGCACAGTGTAAGTTTCCCTAAGAGCACACAGTGTCTTGCTCCTGTTTGCATTCATACCACCGTGCCTGGCTCAGTGTAAGTTCTCAATAAATATTTTAATTTGCTCGAATGTGCCCATTCAGCTATTTACTTCACTCATGAGGTAACCTTGGCAAAATTGCATGAATCTGAGAAACATTTTGCCACTACTAAGTCGGCACTATGCTAACTGGTAAGTTTAATTTGTCATTTACTTTGCTATCTCAAAAAAAAAATTGACAGCTGTTGACATTTTCCAATGAGGAAAGAAATCACAGTGAGTGTGCTGGGTAGGTTGCATCATTATTGAATCAGTTATTTTAAGATAGCGGTTCTCAAAGTGTGGTCTCCAGAACAGCACAACAGTGTCACCTGAGAACTTGTAAGAAGTGTGAACCCTGAAGCCCATCCTTGGACCTATTGAGTCAGAAACTCCTGGGGGGCAGGTCTCAGTAATCTGTGTATTAACAAGCCCTCCGGGCGATTCAGATGCGTGCTCACTTTGGAGATGCCCTAGTTTGTTCAGGATTTTGCACATGATTTCAATGGCTCTCACTTGCAGATAAGCAGGCATCTTAAAGCTCATGCACACTGAGCCTGATAGCATATCAGATGGTAAGCAACCTTCAACAAGACAGTCCCTGTGATATGCCAGTCAGCTGACATGCAGCTGGTACCGCACTGTGTGCAAGGGTTACATTAAATTCAGACAACATTTGGTTGATATTGTAAAAAAAGGCAGCCCTGACAAGCCACACTGGGAAGTATCTCCAGCCAAAACAGCATTTGAATGATTAAGTCATTAAGAGCAAGGCTGTTTGCCAGTTATAAATCCTAGTCCTTAAAACATCAGAAAAGAGGAGAAAAGGCAAAGTATGACCAAAGCTTCATAGTGATGTTCACTATCCTAGGGACGGAAAAGAGAACCCATTTGTAGTTGGCTCTCAGCAGGGCAATTAAGAAATCATACTCCAGTCATCAGACTCTGAGAAGCCTTGCTGGGTGGCAGCTCATCCAAGCGGCAAGCGGGGGGTGGAAGTCTACAAGCTGCACCTGCAAGGAATGAGAGCGAACTGCTCTGCCTTAAGTGTGCACCGTGCAGAAAGGGTGGGAGCTGGGTGGCCAGGCCACGTCTGGCAGTGCTGCTCAGATGCCCTCTGCTGCCTCTTTTGTAGCCTTCTGTGGTTAGAAGTAGCAAAACGAATAATGCCCTGGGTCAAATGCAGCCAAAGGAACTTTGCCCTATTCCTGGGGTGAATGGATAATTACTGTTTGCCAAAAAAAAACCCTTGTAAATGCGGTCGTTATGCAGTTACAAGAGTGTCCTTTTCCCTTTCAAAATATACTAATTTTTAAAAATTTGGGGGGGTAATTAGGTCTTATATATATTTATATATATGTCAGTGTATGTTATATATATATATATATGTATATATATACTTTTTTTTTTTTAATGGATGTGCTGGAGATTGAACCCAGGACCTCCTGCACGCTAAGCATGCGCTCTGCCACTGAACTATACCCTCTCCCGCAAAAGCATCCCAGTTTTCATGATAAAGTACGTGGCCACTGCAGCTACTACTCAAGTGTTTCTCCTTCTTCTTCCTCTTCCTCTCTCTCTCTCTTTTCTTTCCTCCCTAACTCCCAATCTCTCTCTCTCTCCATATTTTCTGCCGTCTGTAAAGACATTTAACACCTGTCTTCCCATGCTCCTGAAATCCAGCTACTAAGAAACACCGGAGTGACCCACGATTGGTCACGGCACTCCAGGGATGTCATTCTCGTGAGTGGTGTCACTGGAATTGGGCAGGTAACAATCTAGACAGATACCACGATGCCCTGCTAAATGGAGTCCCTGGGCTGAGATCTCAAAATGCCAGCCTGCATCCATCTGTCCAGTCCCTGAATCTCTAAAAACTTGCTTTCCTCAAGCTGATGGAGGCTAGGGCTATGCAAAGACCCAATCTTAGAGCTGGAATTCTATCTGCAAAATTGATCAGGATCATGCCCCATGTCTATTCCCTCACTGCTTCTCACAATTGGCTGGTTTCATTATTCAACTTAATCTTTTTTGGCTTCTAGCCCTTTGATTGAAGACCTAGTTGACCTTTGATATCTCCATCCTCTGAGAGATACAATGTGTTTCTCATCTCCTGGCTCCAGTGTTCCAATCTGCATGTTATCTGCCCTATGCCTGTCCAAGTGGTCTCCTAGAAAAGGAAAGGAGGGCAGAACTTGATAAGCCTAGGAAATCAACCCATCCAGAGACCATTCTCTGCCTCCGGGAGACCAGATATGATCGTATTTCAAGATCCTGGAAAGGCTGACACAACTCAGTTTCTCTAGTACAACGTGTAGCTTAGGCTCCTTTAGGAAGTCCCTGGAACAGACATACCAATTGTCGAGGTATCAGAACTGAAGTGCTCCCAGGACGATCAGCCTCTGCAACACTTACAGCACAGGACATCCAAATATCCAACCCTGAAATGGGGTTATGGCATCTGGGGAGACCGCTTAAGGATGCATCTCTGAAGAATATGGCTCATTAACAGCCCTGCCCCCCACCCAGCAGCCCCGTCTTAGAGTCCCCCAGCGGGTGCACACCTAGGACACACATGGCGCTGTGGACACAGGATGGACTTTCCTAGATGCCTTTACCATAGGGAGTGCCCCCATTGATTTACTCAAACTCCACTACCATTACGTAAAAATACTTTTTCATTTGCCTTTGCCTTCCCTCCCCTCAGACACCCCTAAGGCCAGGCACACTCTGATCCACTTCCTGTCACAATGACTTAGTTTGGTCCTTTCTAGAATTTCACGTAAATACACACACTTTTGTGTCTAACTTCTCTGGCTCAGTGTAACGTTTTTAAGGTTCAACTAGTTGTGTGTGTCAGTGCTCTGTGCTATTTTATTGTCAAATCACATGCCTACATATGAATATGTCACAGATCTTAATCTATCCACTTGTTATTGGACATGGTTGATATTCCAGCGTTGGGTTATTTTGAATAAAGCTGCTATGAAAATTCACATACATGCCTTTATATGGACACGCACCTTCATTTCCTTGGGCAAATGAAGAGGTACGAGATGGCTGGGTCATATGTTATGTCTATATTTAGCTTTATTTAAAAAAAAAACTGCCAAAGTGATTTCCAAGTTGGTTGCACCATTTTCCATTCCCAGAAGTATTAAATAAGAGTTCCAGTTGCTTCAACAGCCTCACCAACAATTTGTAGCTAGATTTTGTTCTGTTTTTCGTTTTGGCCGTTCTAGTTGATGCAGACTGGTATCTCTTCGTGGTTTTCGTTTGACGGTTGGGGTGTTCTTTATATTGGCAAATACTTCTGCATATGTTGAACTATTCAAGTCTTCTTTATCCTCATTCGCTTCTGTCTGCTTTTCTACCCATCACGGAGAAAGGAGTGTTAAAATCTCCAACTGCAGTTAAAGCATTTCATAACCTTGTGATCACTTTTCAGTCTTTTCATGGACCTGCCCCTCCGGGCTGTGATATTCATGTTTGTTTCTCCAGAGTTCTAGTTTCCTCTTTGCCCTTCCACACACTCTTGATGAGACAAAAAGGCAAGAAGGAGTTGCAATAGGAGAAATTGTTTTCTCCCTCTGAGATGAGGCAAGACGCTGGTAAAGGTTCTTCCTCCGGGAAGGAGGGCTTGACTGTGGGCGTCTTTCACCATGGCTACTCTTCCCCTCTCCCTGCCAGAGTCACAAAGGGGACTCACGTGACTTTCACTGTGAGGATCTGGTGGGATTCCTGGAGGTAACTCTTGGGATTTCCCCCAAATCTGCAGCCTCTGGGGGTTTTTCCCTCACACTCGTCCACAACTTCTCCACCCAGTCATCTGTCGATAGACACTTGGGTTGCTTCCACATCTTGGCTATTGTATATGGTGCTCCTGTGAACATTGGGGTGCAGGTGCCTTTTTGAATTAGAGTCTCCTCCGGATGGATGTCCGTCTCCTAGTGATTTTTAATGGGTGCCTGACAGTGTAGGTGATGCGGTCCAGTGCGCTCTTCCCCAAACAAGGGTTAGGTTTTCTGCTGGGGAGACGATCAGGATTGCACATCACTGTAATTTAGTTGCTGTTTGATTTTACTGTTTCGGGGTAGTTACATTACACTTCGTGTTTCTTCCTAAGCCATGGTTCTGTCTTCTAAGGTGTGGTCTTTATTATGAGTTTGTGGCCTTTATTCCTAGTTTATGGGCCTTTTGGAATCTCAGCTGAAGGTCTGGGCTGTAGTCGCAAGTCCTCCCAAATGGCAGGAATTGGACTCCAAACGTAGTCTCCCCAGCAACCTGCGGGGACATCTCTGCTGTTCCACTTGGCTGCCCAGATGTTCAATTGCCAGGCGCACGACTGCTGCGTTGTACTCGGTTTTTTTTTTTTTTTCTTTGTGGATGTGTTACCCAGATGATTTTCCTTTAAAAGTGAACAATAGCTTCTACATCTTTAACAGTCAGAAGCATTGCCACCACCGTATATTTAGATAAAGAAAAATTTCTCGGGAAATAAAAATAAATGAAAGCATCGTTTTGTTTACTAATTAAATCCAGGGCATTCAGTATACATTTTTCACCTGTTTCTCTGCAACATCCCAGTTACTAATTCCCTTAGACATTCTCTCCCGCAGCTTTACTCACTTCATCTGTTATAAAATCACTGTTTAAACTCTTCTTAGGTTAATTTGGAAACTTTGAGCCTGATTTTAAAAATGAAAACTTACCTGTTACTCAGTGAGTTCCATCTGTGCTGATGGAACTCCAGTCTGGCCTTATCCTGGAAGCTTTACAAATTTTAAAAATATAAAGGAGATAAGAGATTATTTTCATGTTTCATATTATTGGTCCTTTTCTCTTTACAGCATTTTCTAAGAACTCATTTCAATAATCTATACAGCACTTTGATTTAATATTATAACTTGAAAAATGAATCATATTAATAGAGAATCATATTATTCACTATTTGTAATCCACTTCCTCTATCTCAAGATACATAATATGTACTTTTTTTTTCTTTTCTAAAGTTCAGAAAATAAAGGCTCTTTTTTTGGTCAATATGTCGTCAGTGCCTACTCTTAAGACTACACTCCGCCACATCTAGCTTAGGAATCAGACAGTGACTTGATAAAAATTAGACATTTGTGGAGTTTCTTTGTATTTCCTTATTCTCCAGGATTTTGCCCTAGAGACCCCAACTGGTATCTCAGTTTGTCTCTTTACTTTGGTCAGACAACCACTTCCTGCTTGGCCTCTGGTTTCCTCCACAGAAGACTGGAAAATGCCTTCATAGGAAAAGCCAGGCTAAATGTGATGCCTCCTGTGGGCATTTCCCTTCCTAGAGATCAAAGTCACACTAGTCTCACTTGGGTTTCTCTTCAATGAGTTCCAAGAGTCGCTTCATATGGAGTTGTCAGTGGGAGGTTTAATCCCATTCAGAATCACCCATCTGTCCCAGAACCAGAAATGTGCAATGCTCAGTATAATTTCTCTGGCAATTTGAAGTATCCTGTGTTGGAAACTGTTTCGTTAAAATACTAGTTTGCTGGCGGCGGGGGTATAGCTCAGTGGTAGAGCCGTGCTTGGCACGCACAAGGTCCTGGGTTCATTCCCCAGTGCCTCCATTAAGGGGGGAAAAATTTCTAGTTTGCCATACTTCCCCCTAGAGACCTAAATTTGTAATAAACAATGGTACTTTGAGATCTGTTTAAAAAATGAATGTAAAATCATCTTTTCTTCTTAAATTTCAAAGTCATATTTAACCTCTGCCACCAGGTACTTGATCTCTTAAGTGACTTGGAGGAACACATGTGCTCACTAAATAACCTGTAATTTTTAAGAAGTCAGAATAAGAACAGAACAGGGTCACATGGTTTAGTGAAATGTGTGAGATTGGAGTCAAACCAGATTGATGATGTGACCATTTGTACTTTTCTTAGCTTTAGCTTTATCATTTGTAAAATGGGAAAAATAATTACTCTCTGCGTTGTTCTTGTGGTCCATGTACGAAGATGTTTATAGCAGCACTGTCTACAGCAGCAAAATTTTTAAAACAGAGTAAATGTCTTTCAGTTAATAAGGCTATGGCTGAATAGATTATGGTATATCCATGTGAAGAACTAGTATGCTACCATTAAAAAGAATACCTATGCACTTGACTTTGAGGGCTTTGTTTTGAGGCATTAAATAAGAATACAGACATGTGGATACAATTTTTAAAATATGTAACTGTATGTACCTGGATCTGTATAGTTACACTGAGGAAAGTCATGGAGGGGCATGTGCTGTGTTAACATAAGTTCCCTGGATAAAGAGAGATGGGAAGGGGAGGGGAAGGCAGACTGACATGGGAGAAAGAGAAGGAGGGAGAAGATAAGAAAAAAAAGAGGACAAAAAAGATTTACATCAAGAAATGCATTATAGATGATCACTTTTAAACATTTGTATAAAATTGTATGTATAATCGTTTACAGGAATTGCAGTGTTGACTTTTCAATCTTAGTATACATTTAGTACAAATGTACATAAGTTCTTTATTAAAACACCTGAGTTATGAAAGGCAGTTAGAGATGAACAGAGTAGATCCTAAACTTGAAGACCTATCTCACAAAGGCTAACACTCACATTGCTTACAAAACAAGTCTTGATGTACTGCTCAGCCTGGTAGACTTACTGGCCTGACACAATCTGACTTTTAGTTTTAATATTCTTAATATTCACTTTAGTTCTAATGGTCTTCGTATGAATTTTGACAAAGGAAAAGCTAATAATCTAAGCCAGCTATCTCTTTACAATGCATTCCCTCTTTGTAATTTATTCCTTGGTTCCAAATGAATGGCTGGCTGAAGATTTTCAAAAAGAGAGTGCTTAGTATGTAAACAAAAGAATAAATTGAGCTTAACTCCTAAATTGCAATTTTGTGAATTTGTACTAATTAGTCCTTACTTGCTTAAATCTTTCTAGTTCTTCCCTCACCCCTACAGTTTTCTTTTTTTTTTTTTAATGTTTCAAATAGATATTTGGGTAAATAACAGTCACAAAAAAAAAAATAGCTGCCATTGAAATGTTGGAATTTCTAGATTGTTGTTAGGTAGTCAGCAGTTTTATATAAAAGACCAGCTATGACTAGGGAGTGAGGCCAGTAGCACCGAACTGTCCATCTTGCTTGAAGATACCACTTGCCTTACACGCCTAATCTGTACAACATGTATTTGCACTCCTTACAAATGTGGGTGGGAACCAAAAGTGCACGCTGAGATTTGCATTTGGCCTTTCCAGAGCCCTTGAGAACTTAGACATGTTGACAGTGAGATGGACTTACTGTGTCCAGACAAAGTATGAGAGCAGAAGCCTCTGAGACACTAACAGTACCCTTGGGAATGTGGGGAACAATTGAGTGGCAGGTGGGGCATGGATCCTAGAAGGCCCCCCATAGACCTTGTTTAGATATCTTGGCTCAGAATGCGTTCCAAGAATCTCTTTCTCTGGATGGTAAAGAGCTGGAGGCAAGGCGCTAGCCTGCTTGTGACAGATGCCACTGATAAGAACAAAAGGATTCTCTTGCTCCTGCCCTGAAGGTTAGGAGTGGGAAGGAAGAGAAGAGAAGAAAAGCCTGAGATGGAATTTTGAGCCCAATTGTGATGTATTTAATAATCCTGAATTATCCCCAAATCATTACCAGGAATAGAGAAAATTTGGTCTGTAAAAAAGAAGAGACCCACAGCGCCACAGAAACCCTAAGTGGACAATTTTGCTCTTCTAGTATTAATGTCTCTTATTTTCCCCCCATCTTTCCTATTATAAGGCTCCTTAAGTATAGCTCTGCCTTCTTCCAACTCTTTAAAACTAACTACTGAAGTCAGATAAGTTCTGCTATGTTTACTACCGATTAGGAAAGAATTCAGTAAGATCCCTTTCTGGCACTACATTTTTGGAGTTGGGGAGACTTTTAAAAAAGCGCATATGTGTGTGTGTTTGTGTGTATGTCGGGGTGGGAGAAGGGTCATCTAATTGATTGCTTCTAGAAATTTCCTGTGATTATATAAACTATATGAAATGTTTTTCAACCTCAGAGCTAGGAAAAACGTATTATCTTGGAAACTGATAAACTTCTTAATGGGCAGTAGCTTAAATCATGTGAAATATTAAATGTTAAAAAGGGGACCTCAATCAAGAAAAATTGGGGTGGGGGCCTCGTTTGAGACACTCAGGATACTAACTCTCTTGGGGAATGTCTATGCTGAGAGTGTTTTGATTTGAATAGTTGAGCGCTTCGGAAGGAGTTGGCCAAACAACGCCACAGGCTGTAAACCGTAGTTCCTCGAGTCTCTGAGGACATTTAATGAACTACTCTGCTCAGTGATCCAGACAATTTCATGACAACTCATTGATCTTTGTGACCACATACCCTTCAGGTTAGTCTGATCTAGGCTGGAAGTTTAGGAACAAATAAATGTGTAATAGACTGAGTCCTTAACAGTAATAGATTTATTTAATACAGCCCTCAGAAAACACCTATTTTCTGCAGGCTCTTCCAACTTCCAAAGAACTTGATCTGGAAAAGTGATGATGAAATATACAGTATCTTCCTCCAAAGGGGGGTGTTCCAGCAAATCTGAAAATGACATTGAGAACTAAATGGAAAGGACTAGAGAGAAAACCAATGGGACTTTGTGGGATAAATAGACAGCCACTGTCAATTTAAAGGCTGGATGCTTAAAGGATTCAAAGGATACTGTTAGAGATACTATACAGGGCTGGTTTAAGAAAATAAAGAGTAGATCAGACACATTTATGCAGATTAAAAACACTAGTATGTAGGAAGCTGCAGTGAAAATAAAATGTCTTTATGGCTCAAGAAAGTCAAGCAAATAATAGTTTTTGTTCTACTTCATTTTATACCAGAGTAAAGTCTTTTTCTATTTCTTCTGGAGACAAAGAAGAAGGTGTTCAAGCAGGCTCTCACATCATCTATAATGTCAGGTATCTGGTCTGTTAGTGCCACTGGGGCAACCCAAACTGGAAAGATTCAGGGGGATGGGAAATACTACCAACAATATATTCATAACGCCCAGAACCAAGCAAGACCGAACATGTGTTTCCCACTGTACTGCGTTCCTCTTGTAACTTCCTTGTTAGAAGTTCACCAAGACTGAATGCACAGTTCTGCCTGCGGCAGGCAGCATTCAAATGTGTAAAATGAAGAGATAAGCACTTAACGCTCCAACTAACAAGAGGAGGCGCATCCTGGGGACAATTAGAAATGAGTTTGAAAGAAGAATATCACCCCGGCTACCATCTTGTCTCAAAGGACACACCTTTTTTTTTTTTTTTTTTAAACACCTTTATTGTGGTAAAATTCCTGTACAGTAAACTACACATACTTCAGAAGTACAATCTGATGAATTTTGATAGATGTATACACCGCCATGATCAAGATGGGTAACATTTCCATCACTCCCCAAGAGGTGCACATTTTGAACTCCCGATTTATCCCTTCCCACCCTCTTTACCCCCTGGTAACCATAAGTTTGTTCTCTATGTCTGTGAGTCTGTTTCTGTTTTGTAGACGAGTTCATTTGTGTCCTTGAAAGACACCGCTTGATCCAACCCAGGGCTTGCTAGAACAGTGGACAATTTTTGAAGCCTCTGTTTGTTTGTTTTTTTTTTAAAAAGTGTGCAATGTAACTATCTTTCTTTAACTAACGTGAGAACAGGGAGGAACAGCCTTCTAATCTAATTACACAACTGCAGTTTAGTACAAGCCCCCAAATTTGACAAAGATCAATGTTTTTCAGTATCAGAGGTTTTGTTAACAGATGAGAAAAAAATGCCTTTATCTGTAAATCTCAGGCAGGAAGGAATGATAAATTCTCCTTTTGTAACATTTATTTCCTCCCAGAATTGGTTAGGGACTGTGCTCAGCTTGTGTGTCCAATTCAGTAAGTCAAAATTCATTGATAGTCCATTACTGTTTGACAAACTCTAGTGTAAGGACTGGCGCTAAATCCTCTCAGACCTTTTCCCTGCTTGATACTTTTTTCCTCTCCATCTTCTCAACTTCATCATTGAAGGGATGCATTATAAACAGACATATTTATCTTCCAGCTAATCCCAAATGGATGGAATAAAGAGATTGACACCAATTTGAAGCTTTTCTCCGCCCCCCCCATCATTTACTGTAGAAGAAAAATAGCACTACAAAAATGGATTTTTTACAGCTGGCTCAATAAATCCTAGGTGCCTTTCTCCTATTCTCTGTCCCTCTGCAAACATGCCTCCATCAAGATTAATATTAAATTCAGCCCAAGGCTGAGGAGCAGATTGGAGCAATGACAAATTCCTCACCATTTCCCCACAGATCTTTTACTTTTTCTGCTACGTTGAGAATTTCAAGCTTGCCCTCAAACTAGACACAGTGCAAAAGCACTCCTGTCACTGGATCGAAGTCAACTTTTTAAAACTCTGACACACAGATACAACTGGACTTCTTGAGGTGTCATTTGATCTTTCAGTCTACTGCTTTTTTTTTTTTTTTTTGGACTTTCTGCAAAATTTAGATCATTCATAGCTGAAGTCTAGTCTAGAGTTTTGAAAGGAGAACAAAGAATGAGTTAAATATTTTTAGGTCAATTGTCCCTATCTTTTGGGTTTTATCAGTAAAAAGTATTTTAAAAAATGAGAGGATGAAAATAAGATGCAGATTCGAATTGTTTCAAGTACAGACACACATTCACATAAACATCCTCTTACTCACAGACATAGAATACAAACTTGTGGTTGCCAAGGGGGCGGGAGGTGGGAAGAGATAGACTGGGATTTCAAAATTGTAGAATAGATCAACAAGATTATACTGTATAGCACAGGGAAATATATACAAGATCTTATGGTAGCTCACAGAGAAAGGAATGTGACAATGAATATATATATGTTCATGTATAATCAAAAAATTGTGCTCTACACTGGAATTTGACACAACATTGCAAAATGATTATAAATCAATAAAAAATGTTTTTAAAAAATCCTCTTACTCTCCACTATTTCTTTAATTTCAGGATAAAAACCTCAGAATAAAAGATAGTTAAAAATGAATAGTTATCGTTACGTAGAATTTTTTTTTACCTCTCATTTTGTTGCACATTCATCCTGGTCCTATAACAGTCTGCACCTCTGCTCTCGGGGACAGTGGCTTTGGGCCAAGAAACCCTCCGCTCACATAATACATTTTTTATGTTCTTTTTGAGTTTGGTGTTAAAGTTACTGTTAGCTTCAGAAAATGAGTTAAGGAGCCTCCCTTCTTTTCTTCTACTCTGAGATGCTATGTATAAGATGGAGATAATTTATTTCTTGATTTTTGCAAGAATTATCTCCTAAAATACCGGACCCAGTAGATAGACTTCTGTTATTTGGGGGATGGAATTTTATGTACTGGCTTTTTTTTTTAATTGAATGGTTAAACATCAGTTCTGGTTTCTATTTCTTCTTGAATCACATTTTTGGCAAGCTATATATGTAACTAGAAAATTGGATAAATAGAGCTAGAAATAGATAATTTCCAGAGAAAAAGTGATTCATTTACCTCAGTTTTTAATTAATTAGTATAAATTCATTCATAGTGTTCTCCACTGTCTGCATGGTATCTCTAAGTGTGTCCCCTCCCGAGTTCCTTATATTATTTATTCCTGCCTTTTCTTTTTCGCTCAATTGCATCAGAATTCTCCATCTCATTAACCCTTGCAAAGTAAGCAAGTACCTTTGATTTCTGAGTGATTATCTTTCTGTTCAATTTTTCTAATTTGTACTCATTTTTCTTCTTCCTTCTGACTTCTCTGGGTAAAGTATCCACTTATCTCATTCATTCTATCTTTCTTTTCCAATAAAAGCATTTATGACTCTACCTTTAGATTCACCCCCACAACTTTTTATATGAGGAATTTTCATTATTGCACAATTCTAAATCACTGCTTAATTTCCATGATAACATCTTTGACCCCTGAATTATTTACCTGTTTCACATTTCCAGGTAAATAAGTTCTTTCGGTTATTCTGTCATCATTTTCTAGTTTATTGTTAGCAGACATTGGGGTTTCTATGATACGAAAGCTGTATTTACTGCTGAAATGTGCTTTCTGGCCTAATACGTGTGCTTTAAATAAACCTCTTTCTTCATATCCTCTGTCCATTTTTTTTCCTAATGGTTTGCACTTTCTCTTATCAGTTTTAAGACCTCTTTGTATACTTAAGATATTAACCATCTCCCTGCTATGTGGGTTGCAAACATATTTTTCCAAATCTGTTATTTTTCTATTGACTTTGTTGAAATCATCTTTACCATACAAGCGTTTTTACTTGATATTTGCAGAGGGAAATTTGCTTACCTTTTCTTTTAAAGTTTTTAGGATTCTATATTGCTCAAAAAGGATTCCAGCACCTTAAATGTACACATAGGCTTCTATATATTCTTGTAGGATTGTTGTCAGTGTAAGATCCAGGTTTAAGGAATACATTTTATGTAACGTTAAATGACTTTCAAAGAAAAAATGCAAACATAAATATGAAATTAGACACAAAGTTGAATATTCAAAACATGAAAAGAAATCACAACAGAATAAAAATTTTAATATGGTGACAAATTCCTCAAACATCCCTCAAATCCAGAAATATGACAATGTTTTTTACTAACTGACTGCTTAACCCCTCTCTTTTGTGCTTTTATTTTCTCACATTTTTTGGCCTCATATAGTCTTTGATCACCTCTACATATAACTGCAATTGTATCATATTTCTACGGAGAGAGTAAAAAGAAAAGTTAGTATCTCCTTTAGTAGAGTTGATCAAAAATTATTTTATCATTGATAGTTGAGATGTGTAAACCTCATGAATTCAGATGCAAACACACCACTATCAGACCACTGTATATTGTGATTTTAAACAGGAAATCTGAAAAACCACCTTCCACTTAATTCTAGCAACAATTAAAAATATATATTATATATTGCATTTGTAATTGTATACACTGTATTCTCCCATTGATTCTTGGGAAGAGAGAAATACATTTTGACTCCATTTGATATTTCAATAAGCCTCATCTACACGTGTTATCTTTTGTCCTGGGTGAGTATGTGCATCTGTGTGTGTGTATTAAATTATGATACTAGACAACCATATATAAAATATAAATTTGTGCATAATTGAATCAATAAATGTCATGATGCTGACCATAGGATTCATTACCTAAATATATTTATTTACATATAATCACACTGCCTTCTTCTGCAAAGGATTTGCATAACTTGCCTTAATATTAGCTCATATTTAAGAATATTTATCTAATCTAATGCAAACCAAAGATGAGTACTTCTCACACCAAAAGGAACAGCCATCCCCTGCCACTGTCTCTAACACACATCCCTGCTTGTCAAATGCCAGTGGGATGACTGTGGATGCTGGAAGAGCCAGCATCAGTTTTTTTGTCATTGGAAACATACAGGGGAGAGCTCAGTGTAGGTCCCCTCGGACTCGCCTTGACTTTTTGGTTCAACCACGAGATATTACAATCTTGGCCAGAGTTGTTGAGCCTGGGACTGTCATTTGCCACTCACTGTACCCAGGAGGGGCTGAAACATGAACTCCAATGCCAATGCACTCATTTGCAGTTGGCACTGCACTGGACAGTGAAACCAGCATTGATCACCCACCACGTCTTGATAGACTGTCTGCTCAGAAAACCTCATTAAGAATCAGAATGTTCCAGGGGAGCAAAGAACATAGAATGATGGATGGGGCATTTCAAACAAGCATGGAGCAGGAAAATGTCACAGGCGTTGAGCCTCCCATGTCCAGGTTCTCATTTTGGCTCCAGTACATGCAAGGTGTGTTGTCTTTTGCAGGGACCTCATTCTCTCTGAGCCTCTAAATCCTCTTCTGTAGAGCGGGGGTGATAAGTGGGGTTGTTTTGAATAATAAATACTCTAGCTTGTTCCACGTATTATCTCATTTCACCTTCACAACTGTCTGACAAGGCTGAGACCAATTGGCTTGGTTTTACCAATGAGAGGAGACAGTGCCGGACATTACGATCCTAATGAGATGATGCACTCAAATTCAGGGCCAGGTCTCTGACTGCTCAGCATCCTTCCAGCTCTTCCCACAACGCTCTGGGCCTCTCCATGAAGAACATGGTAGTAGAAGGCTATATAGGTCATTTCATTTTTACTGCCCACATTTGCATTTCAGACGCCATAAGAACAGAATGATTCGGCACTGTCGTGAGCATCTACAGAGAAAGTGCTGTGACACCACATTTCCCCCTCCTGGTACCCTAGCAGCCTTGGTCAGGGCCGTATATCAAATACACTTTCTGCCGTTTCTACGATTTTGTTATCATAGTGGGTGGGGTTGAGGACAACAGAGCCACTCAGAGACCTGTTAGATGCCCCCTCAAAAGTTCATGTTTAATTAAATTTTTAACAATTTTTATGTAGGTGAAGGAAACATTCAGACAGATGTAAATAATTGCCTAAATCTGAACTCAAATTGGGTGAAAAGGAGTTCCAGAGTTTATTAAATAATTATCGCCATCTCTCCCCACTCACCAACCCATCCTTGTTTATGATAAACCCTTAAGAAAACCTTAAAACATTAGCCATTTTTGGCCACCAAAATCTGATAGTCCTAGAAATTACATGTTTCTGTGTTCTTTTTAAGCATGAAAATTAGGAATTTTGTGCCTTATTGGCAACACGTGGGACTTATTGTAAAATCTCAGCTGGGATATGAGGGCCGTCTAAACTTGGACAAGTTTCTTGACTTCCTCGGGGTCTAGTTTCTCATTTATACATGGCCCAATGGTTTTATCTCATCAGAATGTTATGGAGCATAAATAAATTAGCAGATATTAACATACTTAATTTAAAAGTAGTATAAACATTCTGTCTGCAAAAACATGCCTGTAGGGAAGGGTAGATAGAAAGGCAGGTGTGGTGTCTGCTCCAGGTGGGAAAAGTGAGGAGACAGGACTGTTCAATTTAAAAAAAAAACAAAAAACAAAAAAACCCCACAGGTTTTGATGTCACATTGACCTGGATTCAAACCATGATTTTATCACAAACTGGCAAGATTCTTAATCTGTCTGGGACACCAATGTATAACATGAGCTTAATATCTATGAAAAAGAGTCGTGGATATAAAACTGAATGATGGCCGGGAACAGAGGCAGATGAACACACGCAGGGGCTGAGCAGCTGGAGCACGTGACGATCTCTGACCTCCGTCTTTCCCCCTTCAGCGCCTCGTCCCAACACAAGCCCCAGGACAGCAGTGATGTCCCAGGAAGAGAAAACGCAGGGCAGCCACCAGGAGAAGCTTTGATCTGCTCCCCTTCCTATTGCTGCCTCTCTCTCCTTGGGACTTGTGCTGAGAACTTGAACTGTACACTTTCATATCGTTTAAGAAAGAAGAGATATTAGGCAGTTCAAGGGGCAGCCACTTGGCAAACATGAAAGCCTGCTCCAAGACATCTTTATAAGCTCCATCCCCATTGGGGTGCTCCGCAGAGCTGCCCCCCTGCAGAGCTAACGGAGGCTTCAAGACTAGGCTGCTTATAGCCCGTGGCAGCAATTAGAGAAGCCGCCCTTCAGCACGGGGCTTTATTTTATCCCGTGATTGCTGGGGAGAGCTACAAACAGCATCCAGCAGGCAGCGATAGCGTTACCTGCTATCATGGTCAATTGCGATTTCCTTTCTGTCCGGCCGCCTTAAACACTGGAAAAGCAGTTTTACTTAAAAGGCTGGGCTCTGCTCTTCCAGGTTTATCAGAGTAAAGCAGAAATCAGGCAGAGTAGTTTTCAGGGGACAGGGGGTAAAAAAAACACAGTTTGGAGGCAGGAGGTTTTGAATTACAGTGGGCAAAGACAGCCGAGTTCAGCTTAAGACTTTAAACATCCAAATAGGTGCATTTAAAATAAATGCACACATAAACGCCATCTGAACTCTCCTGCCTTTTGTTATCAACATAAAGCAAGCCACTCAGGGGTGATTCTCATAAATTCCAGGGATTAAGCCGCACCGATTGCATTTGAGATTCAACAGCACGTTCTGAGGATGAGCAGGGTTTTTTCTGGCACACTTTTCACTCAGGCAGTGGCAGGAGCACCTATCTGTTTTTGAGATCTTAATTTGAAAATGATAATAGTTGCTTATTGAGTACTTTAAGGTACTAGGTAGGAATCGTTCAAGGACCATACATACTATTACACTTACCTCTCACAAAGATATGTACCCTACAGGAGACGTAGTTTAAGGATGAAATATCAACGGTCAGAGAGATTATTACCTTTCCTAAAATCAAATACTTAGTAAATAATGGAGATCCAGGGTTTAAAAAAAGTAATTAGAGAGTCAAGGTGACAGCTGATCTTTCACACTCAAAAAAAAACCCGTTTTTTCCATCAGGCCACACCTCTGAGATATATAAACACACCATGTTTATTTTGCCAAGTATAAAATGACATAAATTTGAAGATGTATCACAAAGAAAAAGACATCTGCCAATTAAACTGACAATCAATTTCAAGACACATTCTGATTTCAGAGAGTGATAAAATGTAAGTGGAAAAGTACCTTTTAAGATTCATGAAAAATAGCCATCTAAAAGTTAGACTGAAATGTAAAAAAACAAAACAAAGAAGGAATATGATGACACAGCTAGAGGGCAAGCTGATGGTATTCAAGGCATATGCTGGTTTTCCCAAAGCCGAGGATAAAATTGCCTGGGATTCCACTGTCACTGTTTCAGGACTCCTGCCTGCAGGTGGCAGTGCAGGCCACTGGATATGGCCTTTGGCCTTCCTGGAAATGGTTTTCAGAGGAGGACCAGAGGCAGACGGGAAACTTGCTTTCGCAGCTTTAATTTTTATTAGCTTCTGTGCTGGTTCAAGCCTCAGCGTCATTTCTGTCCCATTTTCCTCTACTTGCCTCCTTTTTGGTGTCTTCTTTCTCCCCCTGAACTCTTTTTTCTACCCACATTTTCAAAGTCCAAAACAGGTAGACTTGGAGTGGATATAAATACATCCTTTTTCCTCGAAAGTCAAATCAGAAGAGTGGGAATTACCTTAAGAGAAAGAAGCTGGTGCCTTGGTTAGTCCTATGATTCTAGGATGTTCTGGGGTCTTGACTGTGTTTATCTGGAGTATATTCTAGGTATACTCTCAAAACAGAGATTACTTTATAGAAAGAATATTTCTCAGGTAGTTCCTCCAACCTCCTGGTGTAGCTGGCGATCAAATCTCTTTGTATCAAATCTCTTTGTATCACTTTGCAGCCCTATTCACAATAGCCAGCAGGAGGAAGCAACCTGAATGTCTCCTGACAGATAAGTGGATAAAGAAATATGGTGTATACATATAATGTAATATTATTCAGTTTTTTTTTAGTAAGAAGGAAATCCTGTCCCATGCTACACTATAGATAAAACTGGAGGACATTATGCTAAGTGAAATAAGGCTGCCACAAAAAGACAACTACTGTTATGATTCCGTTCACATGAGATATCGAAAGTAGTCAAACTCATAGAAACAAAAAGTAGAATTGTGGTTGCCAGGGGCTGAGAGGAGAGGGAAATGGGGAGTTACTCAATGGGTACAACATTCAGATTGGCAAGATTAAAACGTCCAGGATCTGTTGCATGACTATGTGAACAGAGTTAACGCTGCTGAACTGGGAACTTTAAAATAGTTAAGATGGTTCATTTCATGTTATATGTTTTTTTTTTTAAACCACAATTTAAAAAATGAAAATAAATGAAGGAATATGAGGTTTGGGAGATGAGTGGTGGGGAGTTAAATCTTAGCTCTACTTCTGACACATGACCACCTTTTTATGTTTTAGTTTTCTTACTTATTGAGAGAACGGATCTAAATAATCTTTAAGGTTCCTCGAGTTCTAAAATCTGATTGCCTTGCAGCTATGAAAAGAATATCCAGCCACTGACTCTGAATGAGGCAAAGTCCTCTATAGGACAAAATTCTGACCTCCTTGTTTTCCAAAAAATCCCTTTACTACGCTCAGTCAAAAGTAGCAGAGAGAATCAGTTCACACCTGATGCTTAGTGATCTGCATTTCACTAAGTAATTCATGCCGGAATAACATGATGGATAATTTGAAAAAGGCTAATGTTTATCTTAAGATAAATGTGTTCCTTATTATTAAATATTCATATTGTGTTCGTTAAATTTTTTAATGTTAACCTTTTTTGTCTTTGTGCAAGAAAAATAAAAACAAAGTTCATTAGAAGAAAGAGATCACTATTTTGGAAATTATCCTAATGTCAGTTGAAGATGGTCTGAATGAAGGAAGTGACAGAGGGTTGAAAAGAAAGGGACAGAGATGAAAAATGTAGACGCTGAAACTTGGTGAGTGTTAGAAATGTACCACAGGTGATTCTGAGATTTCAGTACAAATGGATCGGGGTGATAAAGATATAATCAATATTTGTAGAAAGGATGGCACCAATGTTGAAATACACAGGAGAAAGATTGGGTCCAGAGATAAACAGGCATTTTGACAAGAAAGGATGGGTTCTTTGAGATGAAGTTTTAAGAGAAGGAGGAACAGCCAGTCTTGGGCTGAGCCTTGGAGCATGGCTCCAATCAGCCAAAGTCATTGCAGTTGCAACAGGTGCCTGAGATGATGTACAGTTTAATAAGTAAGGAAGTTATGAATAAGGAAGAGGCCCAGAGACGGGTGTAAACAGGAAGGATGAGGAAGTGGTGAAGACAGAGGAGTGAGGACGAAATAAGGCCCTGTACCAGGAGGCAGAGGGACGTGCCGGCAGGGAGGTGTTGGCGAGTAGTGTCCTTGCTCAGATGTGTATGGGAAGGAGGCCACCCAAAGGGAGAAAATTCCAGAGAAGTACGAAAAGAAACATTTCCAAGCCCGGATGGGAGAGCTAGCCTTGGAACAGCAGGAGGGCAAGATGAGACAATGTGTGTTGAAAGTCTGCCTATTAGTCAAAATGTACTGCCTCAAGCCACAGCGGAATTTGGCTAAATCGTGCAAACAGCAACGCATTTGGAAGGCTTTGGGGCGTCCATCAAACTTCACAGGAAGACTAGAGAAAGGGGCTGAACCAGAGTAGACTGGGTTTTAACAAGACGTGGACCACTGCTGCCACCACTGCTGCCACCGACACTGAAACTGAGAGCACGGGTCTCATCCTGTGTACTGTCAGCTCAAACCCGGGAAGCCTCCCGCTGTCCTCCGGAGAGTCAAGAGGCTGGCGCCGTGTGCCCTGTCGGCTCATCCTCCATCACCTGCCCACCCTCGCACTGCCAGGCTTTCAAGCCTAGGCATAGCTGATGTCCTGCCAGGACACCCAGCGCAGAAATCCCCCCCAAAAGTGAGGCTCTTTCAATCAGGAGTAGCCAAAATAAGAGACACATTTCCACCACATCCCACCTTACCGTTTCCCAGAACGGCACTTCAAAAACAAAAGCAAAATGAAACGTACAATGTAACTTGGAAACAATTCACCCTTGAACAGCTGAACATATTCTGCTCCCCAAACCAAGCCAATAAAATCTCTCCCCTTCATTCAAGCTTCAGTCCCAAGGCCCCTGACTGACATCTCTTCCCTTTTTTTTAGTGTTACAGCAATTTTATCCTGATATATTGCAAACCACAAAATAATTACAGAGTCAGACATCACCAGTGTATGTGAGATCTTAGTGGAAAGAGACAAAAAAATAAGGAAGTTAGTTAAAAGACTTACATGACCGAATGAGGAAGGAAATTCTGGGTAACGGTTCTAGTCATTCTCTCTGCAGCAGGTCTGGACAGCAGGTCACACGGTTGGCGTACCTGCAGCACAGCCCACTCCACGTCTACTGCACTTAAGTAGTTCGGGGGGTGCTTAATCATTGGGGTGACCCTAAATGTCACACAAGAGTATTTTGGCTCCTGGTGGTCCTAAGTGTATGGGGTAAAACAACAGTCCTTCAATGCTCTCTCACTAACTTTCTTTAAAAAAAAAAAATACTTGTTATATTTTGGATAAGAACAGAGACTACTTGATAGTAAATCAACCCTACTGTGTAATTATAAAACAATGCCCTTCACCGCATCGTAAGATTTTAATTATCAGCCAGCCTGTTCCTGATTTACTCATGGCGGCTTCTGTAATACAAAATAATGAGAGAGACGGATGTGTCCCCACCAGGTAATTTAAATCTCCACTCAAATTCCACACAAGTGGCCCTAATGGTTTTATTATCAACATCAATATTTTTTAACAAAAGAAGGCTTAAGCACAAATCAAAATAACTCCATAGCCTTAAACCAAACTCCAGCTTTACCTGTGGAAATAATGAATAATATTTGCCTCTCTGTGATTCAACCATTTTCTATTTAGTGTAGAACAAGAAATATTTCACACTTGAAATTCTTATGCCATGTGCAATGGTTATGGACTAAATCATGCCTCTCCATTCAAATGTGAATATATTTGGAGATAGGGCCTTTTAAAGACTCATTAATCAAAAATAGGGCAATTATCTGACTGATGTCCTTATAAGAAGAGGAAATTTAAACACCAAAAGAGACCCCAGGGATGCGCCAACACAGTGAGTAGGCGCCTAGCCATCTTTGAACCAGGGAGAGAAGCCTTGGAAAATATCAAACCTGCTGATACCTTGGTCTTAGATTTCTAGCATTCAGAAATATGAGAAAATAAATTTCGTTTGTTTAAGCCACCCCATCTATGGTATTTCGCTATGGCCACCCTTAGCAAGCGCATAGAGAAACCAATTCAAAGAAACTAACAAAATCACTAGTAAAGAAAAAAAATTCCGTGAATTACCATCTGCATTCATTGGTGTTTTAAATAGTTTTCACATATCACCAGTGTATGCATTTTATAATTCCTAGTGAGAAAGTGTACTTGGAAAACCCAACAGCAAATCAATTTTAAAATGTTTCTGGGGCACTGGGGCAGGCGGTAAGGATCATCATCTTCAAAATCCCCCAACATGCTCGATTAGAAAGCCAGATGCCTGCTGGTTGTATTACTGTGAACTTAATTTAAGTGATCTGGGTTGTTTTTCTTTCAGCAAAAGCTTTATTTGTTTAAAGGCATTAGGTTTGACTGCCACAATTAACTGACCATTTACTGAACATATGCAGAAGTGTTTTAGGTCAACTGCCCCCAAAGAAGACTCCAAGTCAGGGAGCATTGAACAGGAGATTTATGAATGAAGCTATCCCAAGGGAAAACTTGTGAGAAAGTGATAGAAACAGGAAAAGGAAGGCAGGGGAGAGGGGAACCAAATAAGAGCATGGCATAAGGGTTTCTGGTAAAGGTTTATGGAGAAATGGCTCAGTTTATCCCAAGGGAGATGTCCGGGTTGTTATTTGCCACTCAGCACTAGCGTGACCCAAGGAAAGGGGCATAGAGCTTTTAAAATCCCAAATCCATTGGTCATTGGCTTAGAGACAAGGAAATTCCCAGAGGCTGCCAAGAACGGTCCACTTAAAACAGAGTTACAGGAAAAAACCCAGAGCTACAAGTGCTGACTATTGAGAGCAAAAGTTCGTTAAAGTCCTGGGGCCTGAAAAGAAAATTAAAGGGACCAAGGAGACCTGGTGGGCGTACCAGTATTGCACACTATGGTACTCACTTTATTATTCTGTTATTTCAGCTTATCTGAGGTCTGGGCCGTATCCTGGAAGGCCTCCATAACTTCTGGAGCTGGTATAGCCCTAAGACCCTCAGCATCAGTAAGATTTTTACTCATGTCATTGCTACCATGCCCCCTTCTATTCCGGGAATCCCTTCAGAAAAAATCACCAGGCATTCCCCCAAGAAAGCCACCTGGAATGAGTTAACTGAGCTGCAATTATAAATGGGATTGTTTTCTTAATTCCTCTTTCTGAGGGTGTATTGCTAGTATACAGAAATACAAGATTTTTGCGTATTGATTTTGTATCCTCCAAATTTACTCAATTCGTTTACTAGTCCTAATAGTTTTTTGGCGGAGTCTTTAGGGTTTTCTATATATGATAGCATGCCGTCTGCAAATAGTTACATTTTCACTTCTCCCTTTCTGATTTGGATGTCTTTTATTTCGTTTTCTTGCCTAATTGCTCTGGCTAAGGCTTCCAGTACTATGTTTAAAGCTATGTTGAATAAACGCTGTGAAAGGGGGCATCCTCCTCTATTCCTGATCTTAGAGGAAAAGCTTTCAGCGTTTCATCTCTGAGTGTGGTGTTAGCTGTGGGCTTGTCATATGTGGCCTTTATTATGCTGAGATACAAAAAATGTCAGATTCTTCTCAAACCTTCTTAACCCTTCCCATCCTCCCTCTGAGCTCATTCTCTCATGACATTCTTCCTGCCTATTCTCTGATGTTCTACATTTTTCTGGGCTCTGGGTTGAATTTTTTCAGCATTGTGCTAGCACCCTTCGTGTAATCCAGTTTACAAGCAGGAACAAAATCATGGGGCTGCTTTTTCTGTGTCTCAGGAGAATGTGTGCTTTTTCCTGTCACTTTAGGCTAAGCTGAATTAAGATATGTTTTGATCTCTCTTTCACACCCTTGGATGGGGGCATTCAGCCTTTGCAGATTGAAGAAGCCACTCACTCTCTTGGCCTAAACATCGGCTGTTTGAAGTCTGGCTTAGTACTGGATGGCAGAAGTCGTTACATGAGAAATGTGAGTCATGTGCTGATATAACTTATCTGTGCCTTCAGGGCCTGCTGGGGCCTCACCTTTGTGTACTTCCTTCCACAGGGTGATGTTTCCTAAGTGAAACAGACACACAGATCATAATAAGTAGCTCAGGGCCTATGAGCACCTGGATTTACACAACCAGGAGTTCAAATTTTATCAAGGCCCAGTAGCAAACCGAAAGCTCTTTCTATAAAGGAGTGTAACTTCTTGCTGAAGAACAGCTCTACTAAAACCCCAGTGGTCGGAGAGATTCTCCTATTGGGGTTATCACAGTCTCATACCATGCCCTGATCTACCGCCAGAATTTTAAGTACCGTCCCCTGGTTCTACTTAAACTGCCGTGTGAACTGTCTGGGGAAGCTTCCTTTGTTCTGGGCCCCATTTGGACTGGGACGCTTCACTAGTTTCCTACAGCTCTGGTGACAAGTTACTGCGAAGTTGATGGTTTAAAACAACAGGAATTTATTCTCTCACAGTTCCGGAGACCAGAGTCAAACATCGAAGTGCCAGCAGGGTTGGTTTCAGCCGGAGGCTCTGAGGGAGAATCCATGCCACGCCTCTCTCCTCGCTTCCGGTGGTCACAGCAACCCTCGGCATTCCTTGCTTGACGGACATACCACCCCGATGTCTGCCTCTGCCTTCACACTGCCTTCCCCTCTGTGTCTGCTTATGTCTCCCCCTTTTCTTATAAGGACACTGTCTTTGGATTTAGGGCATGCCCTAAATCCAGGATGATCTCATCTCAAGATCCTTGACTTAATTACCTCTGCAAAGACCCTTTCTTCAAATAAGGTCACATTCACAGGTCCAGGGTTTAGCACATGGATATGTATTTCAACCCACTACAGAAATCTTTATGATTAGTCAGTTATCAGTTTTAAATATCCATCCAAATATAGTATATATTCTTAATAATACAGAGTGCAGGGTAGAATCATTTGTCCTTTACTTTGGAAAAAATATTCCAATATATCTCTGACCGTGAAGTGGGAGCCTATTATATTTTCGCAGGGTTGATCTCCCACTCCATGGCACACATGAATTTTATTAAGCCAGAGAACTTCCTTCCCTTAGGATTCTAGGAGGTCATGTCACCAATATGTGTGATATGTATAATTTCTTATGGGTAGGTAAGACGGTCGTGTCTCTGTTTATTTAAACTGTGGCAAGGGCCAAACAGCCGAAAGCATCCTGACATAAAATGGCGATGACATACTGCTGGGTATCTGGCTAGGTAAAACACACTGCTTTCCAGTGGATCAACTGGAGGACTTTCATTGATAGGCTCCTTGAAAAAGATCACAACCACATAGTATCCTGTCATCTGTTGATGGGCATTTAGTTGCTTCCACGTCTTGGCTGTTGTCAGTAGTGCTGCTATGAACATTGGGGTGCATGTGTCTTTTCGAATGAAGAGGTTTCTCCAGATATATGCCCAGGGGCGGGATCGCTGGGTCATATGGTAAGACTATTTTTAGTTTCTTCAGATATCTCCGTATTGTAAATGTCTCTCCACCTTTTTCATTCGTCTGTTCCCCTCCCTGCTGCTCTGGTGTTTCCAGGCTCTGACCTGGGCAGGGATTCCCTTTGGCTTTCCCAAGGAACACACCACCAGTCCCACCCCACCGCCTCTCACCCTGACAGTTACAATAGCTTCCTTGGGGATTTAGTTCCAGTTTTGTCTGAATCCAGTTTTGTCCCCTCACTCCTGTACCCTCCACCCTACCCCCGCCCCAATCCTACGGCCATTCTGTAGAGACATGTGTCCCATTCTGTAGTCAGTGCAATGATTTTTTTTAAATAATTTCTAAAAACTTTAAAATTCAAATGGTGCTCCTGATACTCACACTCACAGCCCCAGGAAAACATTGCCCTCCATATATTTTACAGAGCCTGTGTGATCAGGGCCAGGCCAGTCTCTCCTCATGTACCCCCTCCACTCCACCCCATGCTCTCTTCCTCTCCAATTGCCCCGGGATTTCTTTTAGTTCTTTGAACTTTCTCTCTCTCGTCTCTCCCCACCATGTCTCTCCCTCTTTCTTTCATTTTTTCTCAATTTCTCTCTCTCTTCTTTTCTTGTCTCTACCCTCTCTCGGTTCCCTATTTTCACAAAATGTTTCCCTTTTCCCAGCCTACTTTCCTCCCTCTTTCCTTTCCCTTTACTTACATAAATATTAACCATCTTTCGATTTTGAACATAAATGCAGTGATCTCTGGGACGCTTCCTGGATTCACCAAGACGGGGTTAGTTTCCCCAGTTGTTGAGTCCCGTAAAAGGAGGCAGCCTCATTGCCAGTCAAATCGTTTATATAATGACATAGTCTCTAAATCAGGCAGATTCCCAAAGAGTGCCACCTTTGATTTCCACTACAGCTCTATGAAGTACTTGGTTTTATTATCATCTGGAAGATGAGGACACTGAGGTCTAAGAACTTAGCCGCTGGTCCAAGGTCACATGGGTTGCACCAGGAGATGCCAGTTTCCTCCCTGTAAGTACAATGAACATCTGCCTAATATTTGCAGCCCTGGTATTTTGAGACCTTCCTGACAGTAGGAAAATCACAGTGCTGTTAGTTTTGGTAATTCCTCATGTATTACCTGAAAAGCCCAGTCTGGAGCTGATGGAAGCTGCCAAGAAAACAGTCCATTAGTGGTCTGTTTGGGATTGTTTTTCCTTTGTCTTACCTCAGTCCCTGAAAATGCTCTCTTATTTATCCGTCAGTGTTCTCTGGGATTTGCTCTAACATGGGACAATAACAATTAGTTCAACAATGACAAGTCTTATAACTTCACTTTTATCTCCTGAGATGTCCAGGCACCTTGTCAACACTCAACGTGTAGCTTTGTCTGAAGATGGTGCCAGCTTTAGGAGGAAGAGGAGAATCTTTGTATGGGAGCAGATGTAGGCAAGGAAAATTGTGATGTGGTTCCTGTCCTTGTATGAACATAATATGCGGGGTTAACAGAATGTACTTGTCATTTATAACTTTATGCTGACAAATATAAGCTTAGCCAGATAATTTTTAAGGGGAAGGGGGTGATTCTTACCACATTTGGTGCATTCTATGTCTCTGAACTTGATTGCAAATTAAAAATAGAACCTACCTAATAGTCCACACTAACCAACCTTCCTGATTCCTCTTGGAATGAGGGGTTTCATGGCAGGTAGAAATTTCAGTGCTAAACCTGGACCAGTCCTGAGCAAAACAGGATGAGTTGGTCACCCTACCTAATATAAACACTCATCATGCACCAAGGCTTGGCAAACAACCTGCTGCCTATTTTTTATAAATAAAGTTTTATTGGAACACAGTCATGCCCACAGTCATTCATTCACACACTGTCTGTGGTTGATTTCACACTGTGCTGGAAGACTGGAGTGGCTGTGAGAGACACCGTATAGCTTGCAAAGCTGAACATATTTACTATCTGGCTCTTGACAGAAACAGTTTGCCAACCCCTGCTCTACATATCACCTGGAGGAGATCTTGAAAAGGAACTGTGCAAAGATGGCTAAAGGATTCATCAGGATGACCACACCCACATTCTGAACCAAGAACCATACACACTTCACTTTATGGCTGACTACCATCACGTGGCTTTGCAGGCACACCTCAGAGATGCTGTGGGTTCTGCTCCAAACCGCAGCAATAAAGCAAATATCCCAATAAAGTGAGTCACTCACATTTTTTGGTTTCCCAGTGCATATAAAAGTTATGTTTACCCTGCAGTCTATTAAACATGCACTACATTATGCCTCTGAAACAACATATATGCCTTAATTAAAAGTATTTTATTGCTAAAAATGCTAACCGCCACGTGAGCCTTCAGCTAGCTATAATCTTTTTGCAATAGTAACATCAAAGATCGCTGATCACAGATCATCAAAACAAATATAAAAATAATGAACATGTTTGAAATATTGTGAGAGTTACCAAATGTGACACAGGGACATGAAATGAGCAAAAGCTGTTGGAAAAATGGCACCAATAGACTTGTTTGACCCAGGTGGCCTCAAACCTTTAATTTGCAAAAAAAAAAAAGCAATATCTGTTAAGCACAATAAAACAAGGTGTGCCTGCCAATGATGAAGTTCTGACACAGGTATTCAGTGACTCCTTAATAGGAAGGTAATAACTCTTAACCAGAAAGTCCAAGAAAAGAGTTGCTATTTTATTCTGTCTAAAATTCTCTGTTTTGTCTAAGCTCTCTTTGCCCTGGGATTCGGCTCCCTCATATCAGGATAGTTTGTAGAACAGGAGACTCTCTCAATTTTCAAAGTTTTAAGTCTCAAGCTCTTAACCGACACATTTCTGAGGATGGCTGCTTCTCCCCACAGCTGTTCTTGCTCTGAGACCGGCCACCTGCTTTGTATGTCACAATGGACTCGAGAATCAGAAAATCCTCAGTTAGAAACGTAGCTCTGCTGCAGCCCACGGTGGGTTCAACCCCTTTGGATTCAATTTTCTCCTCTGTTCAATGCAGACACTAGCAGAGGTGATAACCTACCTCATACGTTACTATGATGAGCTAAAGAAATCAGTGTATCCAAAGAACTAAGCACCAAGGTGCACTTTGATTTAATACACTTAACCTGCTGTTATCAACAGCATTGTTAATAACTCTTTGACTCGTTACTTGGCCGATTATCCTAGACTTTCACGTCCTGCTGGGTGTCTGTATTAGCCAGGGTTTTCCAGAGAAAGAGAACCCATAGGAGATATATATATATATATAGATATGTGTGTGTGCCTATAACTTTATGTACATATACAATTTTGTGTATATATTTAATGTATATAGAATATACATAGTTTTATATATATGACTTATTAGAAGGAATTTGCCTACGTGCTTATGAAGACTGAGAAGTCCCACGATCTGTCATCTACAAGCTGAAGACCCAGGAAAGCAGTGGTGTAGTTCAAGGGCCTGAGAGCTGATGGTGCAGATTCCAGTGTGGGTTTGAAGACCCTGAGAAGCAGGAGTTCAGAGAGCAGGAGAAGACCGACACCCCGGCTCAGCAGTCGGGCAGTGAGCAAGTTCAAACTTCCTCCGTCTTCTGGTTCCACTCAGGGCCTCGTCGCGTTGAATGACGCTCTCCCACGCTGGGGAAGGCAGTCTGCTTTTCTCAGGTCACCAAAGCAAGTGCTAATCTCTTCTGGAAACACACTCACAGACACAACCATGTCAGGAGATACCTGGACATCCCCTGACCGGTCAAGCTGACATATAAAATTAGCCATCACAGTGTCCGCACTGAAACAGGTAACTGACTAGGCAGAAAAATGAACATAGTGACAATCCCTGCCCTCAAGGTCTTTCCAAGTAGCAGTTGCTCAGAGATGGTTGAACTTAACATCTCAGGCCCCGCTCTGTGGGCTGTATTCATACACAGTCCTGTGAATCCCCCCACTTCATCTGTCTCAACCACTTGGCAAGAAAGGCAGAACTGGCCACTTCACTGTGACTTCACCTGAGCACTCGGGGTGGTAAGTCACCACCTCACATCCCATGGTCCGTAAAAGCATCCAAACTGTCTCATTTTCTCCAAGTCTAGTGCTTTCTGAGCTGTAATTTACTGCCTCCTGTGTCTTTTGTGATACTCTCTAGTGCAGCCATTAAACAAAAAGCATTGTGCGGTTTTAAATACTGAGATGTTTCAACAAACGTCCTCCTTACTAAGGACAAAATGATGTATTCCCAAAAGGAGAACGATGAAATCAGATTTTTTCCCCCTCTCTATGCTTTTATAGGTGATGCAATCAAGACCAAACTTGCTGCCTGCTAGATCATTAAGACTCTGGCATTGTTCTCTCAGACCCTCTGAAACCTCATAAAGATTAGAGGACATTTGAAGAGAAGCCCGAATCTCAGAGCACGGGGATGGGGAGGCCCTTAGGAACCCTGCCCCAGATATGGACTTTATTAATAGTCCGTTAAGAAGAATATGTCACTGACAAAGTAGCTTTTCTTTCTTCAGATGCCTCTTGTGAAGCCTATTTTGACCCAGAAAGTTTATTTTGGGTGATCAGAGAATTCTGGAGTTGAAGGGGACTTCAGAGGTAAAGGGGAACAACCCTCACTTTGTTGTCGGTGGTACCCGAGGCTCAGGGTGCTACGTGACATGGCCAACATCACAGCACAAGGAAACAGTTCATTGATGGGACCTAGATCTCTTCCTAGTGCAGTGCCCCCTCCTCTGTGAGCCTTTCCCCATATGTGCCTTGTTACATTTTCATACTAGCTACAAATGACTTTCCAAGTGAGAGAAAGCTATTTCTCATAGAGCTATGAGTCTGGAGCATTAAGTACATGTCAAACATGCCATGCAGAAGGCAGCTCAGCCTTAAGCCCATCTCCCTGTCCTGCCAAGTCCTGGCCCTGTTAAAGACCTGTGTTCCAGCTTCCATTCTGACCCTCTTATTTTTCTCCTCGGCTCTTTGACTTGGTTTCTTTCACTGTTAAATGGGCTTGATGAGGTTTGCCTTTATCTGCACTCAGGAAATTATTTACTACAATACAAGGGCACTTGTGGGAAAGGGTCTGTGGCATATGGTCGTGATTACCTGGTGAAGGAACCAAGCCCAGCAAGGGAACACAAAAGCACATTCTCTGCTGCCAGCAAGCAGCACTAAGAGAAGTAGATAGCCTGCGGTGCAATTCTGTCAATAAGCCGGAGGCACACAGACCAGTGGGAATCCCAGAAGTGAGTCTGTGAGCACTGGAGACAGAGCTAAGGAAAGGAAAGAGAGAAATGAGCTTTGTATAGAGCTGAGCTGCTCCCTGTGCATTGTGATTAGGGCTCAGACCTCCAGCCAGATGAACCCGGGTTGAAATCCAGACCCCAGTCCTTGTGAATTTCTGATGTTGGTCACATCTCATAACCTCTTCGAGCCTTAGTTTATGTTCAGTGAAAAGAGAAATCATAATGATACGTACTTTGCTAAGTTATGGTGGAGGCTGTAAACAGTGTCTGGCATCGGGTGTGAAAACTTAAGATGTGTTAGCTGTTGTTGTGGTTACTATTATTATTATTATTATCATCATCATCATCATCACCACTAACACTTTCATTGCCATCATCTTGGCTTAAGGTATCCTGGTTTATCCCACCTGGAAAGGATCAACTAGATGAACAAGTTGAGTTCATCTCAACTAGTTACATACGCAAACTATTTATATTTTACTGTATGTGTGTTTGTGGACATAGTTACACAATCTTTTATCCAAAGTCACAGGTCATGTAGGCTTTGGAATGCAGAATTCGGAATTTGGAGGTTTTAGGTAAGTTACACGGTGCACACAGCAAATGCTACGTAACAGTCCCAGCAAGTTCCAGAGGAGCACCTCGTAATCATTCATTTTCACGTCGGGGGTTCCCAGGACCACTTCCAGGACTGGCGCTGGACGAGTAAGCCTCGCAAGGCCCAGCGCGGAGTCGTGTTCACGGCTATGATCTATCACCACGAAAGGGCGCAAAGCAAAGTCAGCGCAAAGCAAAGGGCTCGAGAGGCGAAGTCCAGAGGAAACCGGCACAAGCCCCCAGGAGCCTTCTCCCCGGGGGGTCGCCGGGGATGCGCTTCCCTCCTCCAGCTGCAAACCGGGTCGGCACACGTGAAGCGTTGCCCGCCCGCTGCAGGAGCTCAGTAGAGACTGAGGACTCGACACGTAAACACCCTCTGCCTAGCACAAACCGAAATTCAAGGCTCCCAGAAGGAAAAAAAAAAGAAGAAGAAGACAGGTTTTCAGCATCAACGACGTGGTTTCTATCAACCGCTGAGCACAGGGAGCCCCTCGTACGTTGCGGAACGGAAGCAAACCTCCTGGATCCACTTTCCCTGTGGCCGGTCAGGGGCCGACCTTGCAGTCAGGCCTTTCTCAGGATAGCGGTCTCAGGCCCGATGTGTTCATTCTTTGCATACAATTTTCCGTGGGAAAATGTATAAATAATTACAATAACAGTAATAAAGGTGATGACTGGCGGCATGTCATTTCCGGTCAGGCTTTGCCACCAAATCAACTCAGATTAGGTCAGATGTTGCTGTAAAATTTATTATGAAAATCTGATTTTTGGAGCTTCTTGGATTTTGTTATTGTAGGTAAGGGATTACTGTTCTTTCTTTCTTTCTTTCTTTCTTTCTTTCTTTCTTTCTTTCTTTCTTTCTTTCTTTCTTTCTTTCTTTTCTTTCTTCCTTCCTTCCTTCCTTCCTTCCTTCCTTCCTTCCTTCCTTCCTTATTTCCTTCCTTCCTTCCTTTTATTCTCCTTTCCCTTTCTTTCCTTTTTCTTATGGGGGGAGGTAGTTAGGTTTATTTATTTATTTATGGTAATAGAGGTACTGGGGATTGAACCCAGGATATCTTTCATGCTAAACACACACTGAGCTAGACCTTCCCTCCCTTCCTTCCTTTCTTTCTCTTTTTCTTTCGTTCTCTCTTTCTTTCTTTCTACCTTTACCTTTGCTCAGTTTGATTACTAAGGGAACATATATAACGATAGCACAAAAGGCAGGAGATGGGAAATGGGAGTGTGCTATTGTAGGCTTCACCGCGTGCAGAGTGCTGTGACATCATGTGCAGGTAGACAGTGATGAGTTCAAGACAAACCCTAAAGCAAGGACTGAAATAACGAAACAAATAGTACAGCTAATGAGCCAAAAGGAGACAAAGTGGAATCACAAAAATATATTCAATTAATCCTGGAGAAGATAGAGAAAGGAAACAGCAAACAGATGGGACAAACAGAAAACAAATAGCAAGATAATAGACTTAAATTTAATCATATCAATAACCACAGTAGATGTAAACAGCTCAAATATGCCAATTAAAAAGCAAAATGTTGGGGGTGGATAGCTCAGTGGCAGAGTACCTGCCTAGCGTGCACAAGGTCCTGGGTTCAATCCCCAGCACCTCCTCTAAAAACAAATAAATAAACCTAATTACCTCCCCACCTAAAAGAAAAATTATCAAAAAACAAAATGTTGGATTGGATAACAAAACAAGATCCACCTATACGCTGCTTAGGAGAAATGAACTTTATAAAGGATGTAAATATATTAAAAAAATAAAGTAGTGGAAAAGATAAACTACTCATGTACTTTAAAAAATGGGTATATTAATTTCCCACAAAGAAAATTTGAAAGAATATTAGTGACAGTAAATGATGATAAAAATGTCAATCAAGAGGACAACATGATACAAAATGTTTATGTATCTAAGCTTTAAAATTCACCAGGTAAAGTCTACTGAAATTGCAAAAGAAAGAGACAAATTAAAAAAATATATAGTCAGAGATTTCTATACCCCTCCCTCAATAATTGATAGAATAAGCAGACGCAAAATCAACATGGATGTAGGAAAGTTGAACACAATTATCCACAAACCTGACTTATTTTACACGTGTAGAACAATCTGCTTCAAAACATCAGAACACATGCTCTGTTCAACAATGCACAGAACATTTATAAAGAATATAATTGGGGCCAGAAAACAAGTCTCAATAAATTTAAAAGGATTCAAATCATGTGAAGTAGGTTTTATTATAAGTTTAAAACTAAATTAGAATTCAAACACAGAAAGTTCTCTTGCACACACCTAAAATAATGGAAACTAAATATCACACATCTAAGTAATCCGTGTGTCAAAGAAGCAATCAAAAAGAGAATTAGGACACATATCAAATGGAAAAATAAAATGAACACAGCATAGCAGAATTTATTGAATGCTGTGAAATACATTAAGGTGATATTTACAGTACTAAATGGTTCCATTAAATAGAAAAATTTCTCAAGTCAAGACTTAATGTTTCTTCCTTAAGAATCTGGAAAAAAGGAGGAGGGCAAAACCCAAAGTAAATAAAATAAAAAACAAATTATAAAGATCAAAATAGAATTCAATGAAATAGAAAAGAGAAAAATAATAAGAGAAAATAAACAAAACTAAAATTATTTGAGAAGATCAATAATACGTAATGTTGACAAGCCAGTCAGATTTGACATGAACAAAAAGTCAAATTACTAATGGGTCAGATTTGGTCACAACTGATTCTACAGATATTCGTGTATATCAAGGAAATTTTATAAATAGCTCTACGCCAAACATTCAACAATATGAATTAATTAGACAAATTTCTTGAAAGGCACAAACTAATAAACCTCATGCAAGAGGAAATGATCATCTGGTTCTATTAAAAAATTGAGTTTTTAGTTATAAGCTTTCCTTCAAAGGAAACGCGAAGCCCAGATGGCGTCACTGGTGAATTCTAGCAAATGTTTAAGGAGGAAACAACACACAAATGTACACAAACTGTCTGTAGGAGGCAGAATTTCAAGGCGGCCCCACAAATTCCCAGCCCCTAGTGTACACATGCCTGCTCCCAGTTATTCAATCAAACAATAATCCAGGCGTTACTGGGAAGGAATATAATTAAGGTCCCAAATCAGTTGACTTTAAGGTGAGGAGATTATCTGGGTAGGCCTTCAGGAGTAGAGTGTTTTCTCTGGCAGGTCACAGAGGAAGAAATCAGAGAATTGAGACACAAACTGGATCTGATGCACTGTTGCTGGCTTGAAGGTAGAGGGGGCGCATGTGGCAAGGAATATGGGGAGACTAGGAGATGAGAGTGGCCCATCTTACGGCCAGTGAAGAAAGAGAGACATCAGTCCTACGAGTGCAAGGAACTGAGTCCTATTAACAAGAAAAAGCACAGAAGTGGAGTTTTTCCCCAAGGGTCCCGCGAGATTCCAATCCAGCCGGTATCTTGCTTTCAGCCTCCCGATATGCTGAACAGAGTATCCTGCCAGGCCATGATGGAATGCTGAGCTAATAAGCTGGGTTGTTTTAAGCCACTAAGCATGCATTTATTTTTTTATGCAGCAATAGAAAACTAATAGTTCCCAACTCATTCTATGAGACCAGCATCACACTGATAGTAAAACCAAAAAAAAAAAAAAAAAAAAGCATTACAAGAAAAGAAGGCAATTGATTAATATCCTTCATGTTCAGTGATGCAAAAATTCTGAATAGAAGGTAGCAAATTGAATCTAAAAAGGATAATCTACCATGACCAAGAGGGTTTATCCAGGTATGCACGGTTGATCTAACTTACAAAAACCAGTGAACATAGATAGCCATGCTAACCAATTAAAACAGTAAAAACAAAATAATCTCAATAGATGCAGAAAAAGCACTTGGCAAAATTCAAAATCCATTCTTGGCTTAAGAAACCTTCAGCAAACAAGGAACAGAAGGGAAATTCTTCGCCCTGATACCCCATAGCTAACCACACACTTCATGGTGAAACACTGAAGGCTGGTTCCTGGGAAAAGGCGAAGTTGTCTGATCTGACAGCTTATCTTCAACAAGGAACAGGTGGCTCTTTCCAGGGCAATCAGACCAGAAGAGAAATAAAATCTACCCAATTTGAAAAGAAAAAAAAAAATCCAAATGTTTTTAATTCCCGGGTGACACGATCATTTATGTGGAAAATTTAATTGACTGTATATATACATGCCAGCAACAAACGATCAGAAATTAAAATAAAAAAAAACAATAGCAGCTACAGTTATTTTTAAATGAAATATTTAGGGCTAGGTCTAACCAAAGATGTATGAGATCTGTATTATAAAAACCAAAAAACATTGCTGAGAGAAATCAAAGGAGATATTAAAAAAAATGGGTATATATTTTCTTGTTAATGTGTTGGAAGACTCAATACTTTTAAGTTGTTGCTCTCCCCAAAATGGTCTACACATTTAACACAATTCCAGTCAAAATCTCAGCAGACTTTTTTACGAATATGGACACGCTGATTCTAAGCTTACATGCAAATGCAAAGAATCTAGGCACCTATAACAGCTTTGGAAAAGAAAAACAAATTTAGAGCACTAACACCATCTGATTTTAAAATTTATTATAAGCTCCAGAAATCAAGACTGTGGTATTAGTGTCAAGACAAATAAATAAATCAATGGAACAGAACAGAGTCCAGAAATAGATACAAGGACACATAGATGCACCATTGATTTTTGACAAAGCTGTAAAAGCAATGAAGTGGAGAAAGGAAAATCTGAAAAAACTGGATATACATATGCACAACAAAAGCAAAAAAGAACTTTGATCCTTAACACATACTAAACAAGACAAAACTGATCAGGGATCTCAATGTAAAACCTAAAACTATGAAATCATAAGAAGAAAACATAAGAGAAAGTCTTTGCAACCTAGGATTGGGCAAATATATCTATATTTTGGAGACAACATCAAAGCATGATTAAGAGCAAATGATTATTTTACATAGACTTCATCAAAATTTTTAAATGTCTGCTCTTCAAGTAACACTGGGTAAATAAAATAAAAAGAAAATTTGGGTAAATAAAAATACAAGCCACAGACTGGGAGAATATTTATAAAGCTTAGATCTGATAAAAGAATTGGATCCAGAATACATAAAGAATTCTCAAAACTCAACAATAGGAAACAACAGAATTTTTTAAATGGGCAAAAATTTCTCAAACACTTTTTCATAGTAGATATATGAATGGCCAATTAGTATATGCAAACGTGCTCAACGTCAGAAGTCATTAGGACTCTGCAAATTAAAACCACTGCATGCCTATTAGAATGGCTAAAATTTAAAACCGTACCTAGTGCCGGCAAGTAGGAGGAGAAAGTGGAACTTCATATACGGTCATTGGGGATGTAAAATGGTACATCTGCTTTGGAAAATGGTTGGCAATTTCTTTAAAAGTTAAGCATACATGTATTATATGATCCATTCATTCTATTCCTAGATATTTGCTCCAGAGGGATGAAAGCATACGTTCTTTCAAACACTTATACACAAATGTTCAAGCAGCTTTATTTGTAACTGCTGTAAATTGGAAGGAACTCAAATGTCCACCACCAGGTGGATGGACAAAGAAATTATAGTATATCCATAACCATGGAAACAACTCAGCAATAATAAATTAGCTATTGGGTTACACTTCAACTGGATGAAACTTGAAGTAATTATCTTGAGTGAAAGAAGCCAGATAAAAATTCTGTATTTTTACCTAAACTCTACGGAATGTAAATTAATCTATAGTTATAGAGAGCAAGGAAGAGTTTGCCAAGGGCACATGGAAACTTGTGGGTGATGGATATGTTCACTGTCTTGATGGCAGTGATGGTTTATGGATGTATAAACAAGTCAAAACGTATTAAATTGTGCACCTTAATATGTATGCTTTATTATAGGTCAACTGTACCTCAATTTTTAAAGAGTTACAACAAATACTAGTGTAGGATCCATGTCTAATAATGAGATATTTAATACCCTTGAACCCAATGAAATTGATTTTAAAGTTTACAACATCCTGTGAAACAGTGCTTTGACAGTTCCTTCTCAATCAGGCTCTCTAACTGAGATGGAATTCAACCAGTGAGTAGGTTCACAAAACACTTTTTATTTTTAAGATTTAGTTAAATAGTTCTAGCTGTACAAGTCCTCCTACTTTCCAGTTAACAGAGCAAACACAGCAAAAGCCCATCTGTAGATACCACTGGAATTAGTGTCCCTTAGTGAAGTTGTAATCCCGGCAGCAAATCCTTGTCATTTGCAAATCCTTGGCCCCCTCCCTCCCCTGAGCTTCAGCCTGTGAGAAGCTGGAGTAGGAGACAGCAGTCTCATGCCAAAGTTTATTTATTCAAATCTACTCCTTTATCATGAGGCATTCAGTCTCCTTTAGTATTTCTCCTAAGAGGAAGTAGGCATAGCTTATTTTAAACCACCCATAAAATAAGCAAATAAAAATATATTTTCACTTTCCTTTGTTCCTTATCCCCTCTCAAACTCACCTAAAAACAAAAGAGCTCTGTTTTATCTGAAAAGATCCATGAAAGCAGAGATTTACTTCCTTAAAATCTGGCCTCTTGATAAAGAAAAGCCACGTATGTGCAGGCTGTACAAGTGAAGGAGAGAAATAAGCCCTAAAAAGAAAGAGATTATTTTTAGTCCATTGTGCAAGTATTTTAGAAAACCCCTTTGCCATATGAACTCATGGAGAAGGGTCTCTTGAAAGGAGGTCAACAGAAACTTCTACAAAACCTATCAATGCCCACAGGATCAATCCAAAAGGGCTGGAAGAGGGTATCTCAGACACAACTCCTGGGTCTCCTGAATCTTGCAACTTACCCAGGCCTCTTATGCCATTGCCGTGGGGCGGTACCTTTGCCAGGAAATGCTTTCACACTTTACAGGGCTCGCTGTAGGAGGGGTGAGGCATGACTTAGCAGAGCTGCTCTGCAGATTACTGGAAGCCGGAGTGCTCCTCCTGCTCTGGCTTGTGCAGGGATAAACCACACGCCACTTCATAGGGCTGGTGATTTTTCTTGTCCTTTCCTGTTTGGAGAAGGATTTAACAGTCAAACATGTCAGGTTACTGACTCACAGACAATGCAAACTATCAGAGTGTGGAGCAGAGAACCCTACCCACTTCCTAAACTTTATGCTCTCCATGCTAGTGATGAAATACCCAAACAAGATCCAAGTGTATTCTTTAAAATTCTGAGAAATGATGGTAGGATAAAAGTAAACACCACCAGTGACATGGTGTGGATAGCATATACCTTGGCCTGTACACCTCCCAATAAGATGTGACAACAAAGGCACTTCACCTAGATGGTACTTTTACAAAACAAAAAACAAAAAACTAGACCTCAGTCTAATCAAAAGAAAATCAACAGACCAACCCAGATTGGAGGATTCAGAGAAAAAGATGTATTTCCCTGGAAAACTACGCACTGTCTATAGCAAATCCTTCCAGATTATCTGATTCCAGCCTCTCATGGCCTTTGAAATTTTTTTATAACTTGATAATCTTTAGATGACTAACAGCAATGCAAAATAATCCTTGTGTAGAGTTACGCAAATTAATTCTGTCCAGTGGACGGACACCTCTCCCCTCCACCTTTGGAAGAGGTGGTTTGGCATCCATCTGCAAATTCATTTCAACATTGCTTTACTCCATTGTTGGAGGAGGTCATTGAGAGGATGTGACCACACTTGACCCTCTAGCTGGACCTGGGCAATAGGTAGCTCCCACCCCTCCCCTGGTTTTGGAATGTGTGCTCTGCCCACAGTTCCCACTGCGAGAACCGTTTTCAAGACATAGCCTTGACAGAGTAAGGTGTTGTAAGAGGGAAATCTAACTCCATATTGGCTCTGTTTCTTTTACTTTAACCTTTGTATTCTATTGCTTTTGCTACAAGTTAATCACTAAAAGGGATGCTGTCTATAAGCTTAAACTATGCATAATGATCTCACCTCCTAGGTAATAAGCATTAAGTAAAAATACCTTTGTTTAGCTCACAGGATACATCCTGACCAGACCTACCTGTGAATGACTTCAGGAAGGAAGAAAGGAAAAAATTAACGCATCCCCCTGAAGGGGCTGATTGGAATCAGGAAATGTTTGAGTTTACTCCCTCCCCTTTTAGTATAAAAGAAGCCTGAATTCTAACTCAGGCAAGATGGTTCTTTGAGACAAGATGGTTCTTTAGTCCACTGTCTTCTCAGCCTACTGGCTTTCAGAGTAAAGTCGCTATTGTTGTGCGGCGAGCAGTAGGAGCTTGGGCTCGGTGACACTGCTGAGACCATCTGGATGGTATGCATGGCTGAACCCCAATAAGGCCCCTATATAAACGGTCAAGATTCTGGCAGGCAGGTAAGAAGACAGTATATTGGTTAACAAGCCTCCTGTGTGAGCTCCCTTGCTTACTAAACCAGCTACCTACGCATCTGGAGTGGTCTGCCTCATTCTTCAGTCTCTCCTTGCCCCCTGTGTACAGGGAGGGTCCAGTTTGCAAACCAACATCCATACACATTTGTGTTTGTTCAGTTTTCCTCTCCGAACTGGTTGTCACATTTTAGTAGGTCCCCCTCATTAATAAGGGGTTAAATAAAACCTCTGACACATGTTTCATTTTACATCTGTATAGTAATCACAATTTTACCATTTTGGGGGGGAAATTATCCTTTAACAAGGAAGTGCATATTATTTTTACTCATCTTTGCATTCCCTCTGCCCATTCTGATTTAAGATGTTTAGTAAGTGCTCACCAAATAGAACTGACACCGTATTTTAAAAAGGCAAGGAGGAAATCTTGCAATCTGAGATGAAATTCAACAAACACATGGGGCTGCCTGTTGAAGATCTTAGTAGAGCTGTAAAGAAAGAGGAAAATTCCAGTGTCGAGTCAGCTGTATTATCCTGTGGGAGGGAGCTAGGGCCTTATCCATTAAGACTCAGAACCTAGCCAGTCTTGCTTAGGAGGAAATGTGGCTACTTTGTGGCTAAATAGCCAGAAGCAATCATTGCCACTTAAAGGATGCCGAGATGGCTATAGGCAGGTGGTTTACTATTAGCAACAGTAATCCTTAATGCATAGGATTAGCCAGGAGTCAGAAAGCTTATGCTATCCCCAAAGGTCTATTTGAAATATTATCTAAAGGTAATGCTTAAGACAATAGATTTTTAAAATTTAATTTTTGTGTTTCTTTTATTTTGTTTTGTTTTGTTTTTGTTTTATTTATTTTTATTGAAGTGTAATTGATTATGATGTTAGTTTCAGGTTTATAGCAAAGCAATTCAGTTATACGTGTATAACTGCATTATATACAGAATATATATAACAGATTCTGTTATATATATAAAATTATACATAATATACATATAAAGTTTCTGTATGTAACAGAATCTTTTCCATTATAGCTTATTACAAGAAATTGAATTACAAAAAAAGGAAGAAGAAAAAAGAAATTGAACATAGTTCCATGTGCTATACAGTAGGTCCTTGTTGTTTACCTGTTTTATATATAGTAATGTGTATCTGTTAATCCCAAACTCATAATTTATCCCTCCATAACTTTCCCCTTTGGTAACCAGTTTGTTTTCTATGTCTGTGAGTCTGTTTCTGGTTTGTAAATAAAATTTGTATTTTTTTTTAAGATTCTGCATATAAGTGATATCGTATGATATTTGTCTTTCTCTGCCTGACTTACTTCACTTAGTATGATAATCTCTAGGTCCATCCATGTTGCTGCAAATGGCATTATTCCATTCATTTTTATGGCTGAGTAGTATTTTGTTATATATATGTACCACATCTTCTTTATCCATTCATCTGTTGATAGACATTTAAACTGTTTCCATATCTTGCCTATTGAAAATAGTGCTGCTATGAAATTTGGGGTGCATGTGGAAAGACCACAGATTTTAGATCCAGACCAAACTAGGTTCCAACTCCTGCATGTATTGGCTACATGATCACGGGACTGGGAGGGTGACTTGTATGGAAATCTGGGTCTAGCACACAGTGTCACTCATTAAAAGTAACTCTTACAATGACTGGAGGACTGAGGCAAAGTTGTAATAGATCAAAAATCGCAAGGAAATTCGAAAGAGAAGACAAGATGGAGTGTACTTATTTCATTTAACTGAATCTGCTAAAATTGCCTTTGTTAACCACCACTGTAATTTAACGATCATTCAGCCCCTTGCCCTCATTTACTACTGGGAAGCTGAAGCCATTGGGAGTTGCTGAGGGGCCTTCCCAAAGTGGCGTGGTGAGTGCACGCCAGACTCAGTTTCCGAACTTAGTCTCCCAACCTCCAGACTTAGGACTCTTTCTGAAATACTGCACCAGCTCCCTGTCCCAGTTGGATGACCAATTGTATAACAGGAGCCACTGGATCTGGGAAGGACAGGAACATGGTCAAAGACAGCTTGGATGTACTGGAGTTACTCATCTGAGTATGGCAACAGAGAGTCTGCCACTTTTACAGAAACCTTTGATGATACATTTGCACCTTTATTCAGCTTACCAAAGAAAGATGCATAAGGGTGCTTTGGTTCATGAGTCATATCTTTGATTATTTGACAGGTACCTTGGAAGGCACAGTTGCTCAGTGATTCATGCTTGGTGGTTTCATTTTCAAATTACTTTAGGTTATATCAATCTAGAATGAAAGGAGATCACGTTCAAGTGTCTTGAGGAAAAATCAGCACATTCTTGGTATAGCTCAAAGAGAATGAGAAGTAGTGTCCTGACCTAGAAATTTTGCTGGGTGTCATTGGGCCTGGAAATGTGCCCGGTTGATGTTAAAATGACTGGCCAATATTCAGAGCGGCTGTTTATGTGAGACAGAGTCAAAATATCTGTAGAATCGATTCAGCTTCTGGCCAGGACAGAATAGAAGAAACTAGATTTGCTCTCCGACCAACTGGAAAAAAAAAAAAAACCAAAATATGTGAAACAAAGTTTTTGAGACATTCGACATTAAGTAGTGAAGTACTTGATCAAGTTCCCCACAGACAGGAAGGAAATATGTCCTACCACATGGGGCAGAATCCTCAGAGAGTGAACTAACTCTAGACTACACACTGTTTTAGACCCATCCTACAAAGCTTTTTAAAAAATCCTCAAGAGAATAAAATTATTTCCAAGCCACTCGTTTGCATTTCATACAAAAAGCCCCCAGATATTTAAAGGAATAATATTTAAAAGATTCAGCCCCCAACAATGTAAAATTCACATTTCATGACATTGAATCAAGATTTACTAGGCATGCAGAGAAAGTGGGAAAAAAGACCCAAAACAAATAGAAAAGGTAATCAATAGGAAAAAAAAAAACCCAGAAATGAAACAGAAGATGGGAATTAGCAGATAAGCAGGATAAAACAGAATTATTAATACATTCTACATTCAACAAAGTAGCAGAAAACTTGGGAATGAGACGAAAACACGAAAGACATATGAAAGACCAAGAGACAAATTCTCAAAATGAAAAGTAAAATGTCTCTGATGAAAAATACGTTGGACAGGATTAATAGCAGTTAAGACATTAAAGGAAAAAAAATGAATTAACCTGACCATATAGAAATAGAAACTATCCAATATGAAACACACAGAGAATAGAAACTTAAAGAAGAAGAAGAAAAAAATGAGCAGAGCATTTGTGAGCTGTGGGACAACATCTGGTGGCCTCACATAGATGGAATTGGTGTCCCAAAAAGAAAAAAGTCATAAAAATATTTTAAGAAATGATGATTGAAAATGTTTCCGTTGTATCTAAATTGGATGAAAACTATTAACTTTCAAATTGAAGAATCTCAATACACCCTTGACAGATTATTGATCAGACATTTAGGTGCTCATGAGGTGTGACAAGTGGCCTCTGCATTTATAATCCTGGCCTCCTGGTGTTCATGTCCTGTGGAATCCCCCCCACCTGCATATGTGATGAACTTACTGATTTGTGTCTAATTCACAGAGTGTAGCAGAAGTGATGAGATGTCATTTCCAAGATTAGGTTATAAAAAGATGATGGCTGCCACCTTGGTCTCTTTCTTTACCTCTCCTTGGTTACCAGTTGCTATGACATGACGACACACAGGTCACCAGGGCTCAGTCCGCATGGTGAGGAATTATAGTCTGGCAGCAACCACATGAGTGAGTTCTGAAGCAGATTCTTCAGCCCCGACTAGAGCTTTAAGATGACTGCAGCCATGGCAGACAGCCTGACTGCAGCCTCATGAGAAATCCTGAACTAGAAACAGCCATCTAAGGCCAGTCAGGATTCCTGTCCCATAGAAACTCTGAGCTAAAACGTTTTTTGCTTTCAGCCGCTGAGTTTTTGGGTAATTTGTTGCACATCAATAGATAACGAATACATTGGGTATATAAATGAATTGGTAGTCAAAAATTTGTATTCTATAGATTGTCCTCGCCCACAGTAGTTATTCCAGAAATATCTGTGAAACAAAAGAATGTTTGAAAGATAATACAAGTCTCCCAAATAACTATTTTTAAAAGATACAAGCAGTTGTTCCTGATAGAAGCTTTATAAGATTGGTAAGGATATTGCTATGAGAGTTCTTGGGAGAAAAGGATTGCTTTGGGTTGAGAAATGAGGGGCTTCTTTGCAGAGGAGACAGTATCTTACGTGCACTTTTGAGGGGGCTAGAATTTGGCGACATCTTGCTGACAACAAGTCTAGGCACTCAGAGTGAAAGGATCAGTCAGGTGGTAGGAGAGATGCAAAATCAGGGGGTCTGAACATAGTGTGAAAAAGCAAGACAAAAGACATCGAAGGTATAAAAGATGCTCTTCTGCACACAGATCACTGTAAGTTCTGTCTTGGGCACACGTGATGAAGATACTGCATATGAACACAAAACATTCATTCTTGCAAATAACTCTTTCATCATTACAGTCTTTTTAGTAACGCTGAGCGCGCGCACCTACCTAAGTTTAATGTACAGGGATGAGCTGATGAGTTTTCTTGTTCTCCGAGAATAATAGTCAGGCACATTAGTAGCCTACTAATCTCTTCATTAAGCAGAATATTGCCGTATTTCAAAAAAGCTGCAGCAAAAGAGAGAGGTGTGATCACAAAGAAGAAAAATCTATTTTCTCGTCTGACGTCCATTACAGCTACGTGTAAGATGAACTTTGATTATACTGGGCCCATGGGACTCATTGTCTATCTTATTTATCTCCACATTTTCTGATTTTCTTGTCCTGATGGTTTATAATAGTTTTTCCTGACCAATGTAAATTCCAGCTGGCTTCCCTGACACTGTTCATTGACCACTTGCTTTTTCATTTTTAATTTCCACCCTTTGGACGTCCAGTCACACTTTTTACCGTGCTGCTAATTTCTGTCCTTTTTTTCATCATGAAGTGAGCATGGAAGTTTCCAGCTTACTGGGGACACAAGCCTTCCCCAGAACACCTTGCTAAAGTGTGTACTTCAGAGCTACACAAAACACGAGCAGACAACAGGACAACATCTCCACGACATTAGAACTCAGCCTACTCCTTCTGATTCTACGTTTCCAGCTCTGAGAGAAATAGCCTTTATTTCAACAAAACTAAAACTCATGTAATATACTAAAACACCGCTTGTTCACTAAAATCATGTGATGTTGAAATTTGCTTGGTTTTCAAGAGAAGTGATTAGTTTTCATTTCTGTGGAAGAAAGATTGTCAGAAACTAGTCACTACAGACACAATGTTGAACACAAGCACAGAATGTTTTAACCTCCCGTATGAGCACGTATCTTGGATACCCATCTTAGTTTTACGGAAATCCTAAGTGTAATTTACTAATGGATGTATATGGTGAAGCATATTCCGTTTGAAGTATAAGGTTGGATTTTTCAAGTAAGGGGTTCTGAAGTAGAAGCACATTTTGCAAATTCATCAATTAGGGCCTCGTTTCACCAAAAGCCATCAGGAGTGAGGAGACAGGCCACAATCTATTCTGAGGGTGTGTGCAAAGATGATTGTGAGAAGTTCAAAGCTACAACTAAATGCGTCTGACATTGAGAGACTGGGTGGAGAAACTCTCTTCCTTTTATTTGTTTTAAACTTTTTTTTTATTGAGTTATAGTCATTGTACAATGTTGTGTCAAATTCCAGTGTAGAGCACAATTTTTCAGTTATACATGAACATGTGTATATTCATTGTCACATTTTTTTCGCTGTTATCTCTTTTAAATGATCTAAAACATATTTTGTGTTTAACTAAATAGAGTTTTATCCTTCCCATTCCTCATTTTAAAATCAGCCTAAGAGTAAGTTCAAACTAAGCATAGTTATTTTTCAAAAGAATAAGCCCTTTCTAAAATATATAATTTTTCAATATAATTAGGTATTTCCCAATAAGTCACAAAGAAAAGATTTAACAGCTGTAGACTGGAAATTAAGAAATTAATTTAGTTTTGAGATCAATTTTTTGAATATTCTATTTTCTATTTCGGTCCCAGATTTTTTTTCAGGAAGTGGCAACAAGTCATTCTAAAGATACAACTCAAAAATCAGTAAAGCAGGTACCTGCATACCAAGCCAGCTTGAAAATATTGTTATTATGCACCTAATAAAGCCCCATGTGTTTCCTGATGACTCTTTCATCCATTCATTAGTGATTCTGTATTTTCTTCGTAGGCCATCATTAAGGCCAGTAATTGGAGGCTGAATGAATTAAAACTTCATTCAAATTACATGTCCCAGGAGGTCACAGAGACAGACTGGAGACTTCAAGTCCAGAATTAGTCAATGTCCTCAAGCAATAGTGTTGTTATTATTTCCCAATATGTATCTATATTTAAATTTTCTGATTACTTGAGTCAGAGCTGTGTAAATATTGCTAAACTGGTCTGGCTTCATTCCCCGGACTGACCCTCTCCTGCCAGCTGAGTGTGGGCTCATCCCAGGGGCGGATCTCCCTTCTCAGCACTTGGGGCTAATTCTCTTGGACATTTTCTGCCTGGTCCCCTGCATCTGATGCTGCGCTTTACTTGTGGGGCCCTGCAGGTGCTGCTGTCAGAGCCTCTTCCCTCGGAAACTCTGCTGTATGTATTTGTTTATGTATCTTTTCCCTCAGCAAACTGTGACTCCCCGGAAGGCAGAAGCTACCACACCTTATTTATCTTATATCCATAGTGTTTATCTTAGAGCTTGGACACATTGTTGATCATGAGACACAAATGGGTACCTGGCAACCGACCACCTGCATGCTTTGGCCAGCCCAGAAACTAATAAGAAGAGAATTTGAATGCCTTTATGTGGGCATGCGCTCTGCAGTTTTCCACAGTCTTTCTTTTCTTGTATGTGGCCACAGTCACACATTCGTCTCACCAGCCTGGCTGCTGCAGGCATCCTAGTGTGTGGCCCTGATTGTAGCTGCTCTGTGGATATTAGTTGTGTGGATGAACGTGTCGATGAATGGACCTCTTATTGCACGGAAAGTTGATAATGATCTTAATATTCTGGCCTTGAAAATTCCTTTGGTTTCACCTCAGACTTAGGGCAATAAGTTAGAAAAATATAACTCCATTAGACAATGTATAAAAAAGCAGATCTGAGTATCTGACAGCGGTTGGTCACTCTGAGTATTTTTATAGTCAAATCAGAGAGGAAAACAAGTTCAGTTATGTGTGGAACCCAGAGGATGCAAACAAACCAATGCCTGGGAGAAAGCCTAGATTTGCATTCCTGAGATGATGGACAACTTCTACCTTGGATAATTGGAATTTTGAAGAACAATGACCCTGGCCAATATTCCAAGTGCAAATTCAACAACGGACTTCTCAGAGTTGGTCCTACAATGCTCCTCACTATGGCCGATGGCAACACAGTGGAGCACATTCTAGAAGAGGGATTCTGCGTGGGGCCACAGCAATGCTGAAATGCTCTCCTGCTCTGGTTTCATCTTGGAGAAGGTCTAAGCACTTGGCTAAATGGATGGAATTCACATCACCAGACATAAGTGTTGTCAGTGAAGAGGGAGAAGCCTTGAGCAAGGCTAAGCTTCATGTGAAAGCAGGCAGCCTGGGTCTGCTGTACCCAATCTGATGAAGGGGGCATTAAGGCTCTTAAAATTTACTTTCCACATCTCTCATAATTTTAACTTTGGAAAAGCAACTTTTAGCAGATGTTCACCGTGGCCATAGAAATTCTCACCTATTATAAGCATAATATCCATAAACGTGTAACTTTGAGCAACTGAGTACCTGTGAGCACTGTCAGCTAATGAGCTTGTGTTAAATCTGTGGCTAGATTTTGAAATAGTTTGCTACATAGGATTTTTCTTAATAAGACAATTAAATGCTGGTCTTGGTTTCCAAAGAAAGGTCTTCCAATAAGTCTTCTTTTCTGAGTAATTAGAAAGTAACACTCCTTTTCTGTTGGAGCCACTCCTTTGTTTAAGGAACTGAAACCCTACCAGCCACCTGCAGGAAAACACACAGCTAGTTAAGTAGTGGAGCTCGGTCTGGAGCGAGTCACTAAATGCGGTCTCTCCACAATTGCCACTATAAAAAGGGAATATGCTTTCTAGAATCTGCCATGACAATTATAAGATGGAAAAAAAAAACCTACCTGAGTAAATATAATGGCAAAGTCTATTTGCATTAACAAAACAAAATAAAACACCACTTTCTCAACGCCACGTAACAAAATACACGTGTATTCCTTATACATACCCTAAACATTTGCCGCTTGGAGAATGAACTAAATTTTGCCTAACCATGGCATGGGTTTTACTTCCTGATGGGTCTAGATTTATATGTTTATGTCTCGATTGATTTTCTACTTTAGCTTATTTTGGCCCAGCAATGACAAGAAACACCAATGAAGATGAGAGAGGCTAGGTGCCAGCCCTTAATATCACTGTCAGCAGAACTCAGAAACTTTTGTCTTGGGCATTCATGGAAGTGGTACTCCTGAGATTAGCCTTGAGTCCTGCGACTCGAGCTGACTGCATGGCCAGCTCTGGCAGGATGACACATGGAGCCTGTCATGATTTCCTGGGAGCACGGAAGAGTTGGAGACCTCGCTCCCGTAATTTACAGACACACGGCTTTCTCACTTCTAGAGAAGACGCCTTTAACCTCATGGGCAGAGACTCTAGGTGGCTACAGCCATTGTAACTTGTCCCGTTTAAAGCGCTCTGGCTCATTGAAACAGGCACAACGACCTTGCTAACATACCTCCCCCTGTGTTTCTGAACGCATGGTATGTACCATAAGCTGTGACAGCAAAGGAGAGCATGGGACCTGTGGAAGACACATCTGCCACTTCAAATTTTTAAAAAGTGAAATTATTAGATTGCCATGCAGCCAAGAACATGCTGTCTAGCATGTAAAAGCAATTGTGTCTGGTAGGACTGTAAGTGTGGAAAGTGACACCAGCACCTCATTGATCATATCAGCAATAGAGTTGGTTCTTCAGAGACTGAATATTTAATTGCTTCTGTGAATTAAGAAGGCAAGACAGAGAAGACCGCCTATGATACATGCAGGCAGTTTTAGTTTTAAAAAAGGAACAATTATGACATCACTGACAGTGCCTGTAAGACTGGTCACAATCTTTTAAAATCAAGAACGTCAAAGTCACAAACATGTATTGAAAATTTGTCAGCCACGTATATGAGTCTGACTGCTATTCTAAGTGCTGCTTATGGTTATGCAGTGAAGTTAAATGGGTTAAAGCAACATATAACTCCCCGGGTGGAACGTGTTGGAAAGAGGCAGGTAACATGTTTGGGCAATTAAAAAACAACTTAAGGAAGATGGACAGCAGAGGGTATTGTGGTGAGAGGGGCGAGAGGTATGACCTTAGATTGCTGTGATCTTTTGCCGTTTCACTTTCTGTAGCATTTAATGATTGAAAAATGCTGTTAGTCATTTTCAGCTTGCGGTGGGGCTTCAGGAACCGCAGAACAGGAGCTCCACTGCGGCAGGAGTTAGAAGTAAAAAGCTTTCTGTGTGGGCACATTTACTATTTTAATTCTGTTCTATTTCTAGTCAGCTTTAAAGGTGTGGTTGCTATTTCTCCTACCGAAGGCTCCTCCTCTTCTTTTTCTACTTTATTTCCCCCTTCCCTCTGCGCTCTCAGGTAGGGAATGGAGTTGCAGGAGGGCGAGTACAGTGGAAAGAGCACAGATTTGCCATCCAGCTCGGGTTTCTCTGACTCTCCTTTGAACTTCATTTATCCCTTAGGGCTGGTTATTTCATGGCTCTGAGGCTAATTTTCCTCATTTTAAATGAGGGATATTATGAGCTGTCGCCCAGGTTTATGGAAATTAAATATGATCATTGTTACATGCCAAGCACAGACGCTGGTGGCTGGTCTGGTCCATCACTGGTAGCCCTTCTCATCAGTATGCTTCTCATGATGATGGAAGCACTGATTTCTAACATTTCCTCCAAGTTCTTACATTTTCTGAATTTTTATCTCCCCAGCCTACTATTGTTATCATTACCCAGCCTTTATTAAGTGCTTACCCTAGGCCAGGACACAGTCCCTTTATTAAATGCTTACCCTAGGCCAGGACACAGTCATAAGTACTTAATGTAGATTAATACATCAGAATCTATGCAATAGCTTTTATTTTAATCCCAGGTGGGGTTTTTTTTTGTTTGTTTGTTTGTTTTTTTTTTTCTTTTAAGGGGAAGTTGAAATTCAGAGACACTAAGTGAAGTCGCTGGTTTACACACTTGGTTGCCCAGCTAGGATCTGATCCAAGGTCGTTCTAACTCCAGAGCTGATGCTCTTAACCACCAATTACATCAATGAAATGCATCACCAGCTCGCAGACCGCCCGCTCCCATAACAATCTATAGAAGCCCGGGTCGGTCCAATACCCAGTTTACCATGTTTCTCTAACTCTCACCTCTAATTTCAAAACTGCTGTTTCGTGTGGGGCGGTGGGAGGCGGTGGGAGTGTGTCGTGAGTTCCTGACCTCCCAGAAGGTACGGATCTTGTCCCAAATATCTCCTTTTAAGCCACCCGATGCCTTACAGGGCCCAGTAGACGCAGGATCATTAATAGATGGGCAAAGAAAGTGATCAGGCAGAGAGAAAGCATAAATAAAATGCAAGAAGATCATAACAGGAGGAGAAGAAAAAGGAGGAAGAAAAAAAGAATGCAAGGGTAGAGAACAAAAGCAAATGTTTACTGAACGCGTTAGTGCCAGCCACCGCACTTAGAGATCTTTAAGGGTCGCTTTGGGTGCTCAGGCAGCTGGCTGGGCTCGCAGGTCAGCCTAATCTTTAGAGATGAACCAAGGCTCAGAAACCGAGCTCGATACACCTGGGTGGCCAACTTCCACCCACAGACTCGCGCACGTGGCAGGGGTTTAATGGGTTGCCTGGCTCTGGTGCCTCTTGCCAGGGTCAGGGTGGTAAAAACCGAGGCTGTTCCCTTTCCGCTGATCCTTTAAGCAGCGACCTGAGTAAGGTGCTCGCGTCGGTGAAGACACATTATTAATTAAGCAATTGCCAGCCACACTTGTCCTCTTTCCTGACTTTGAACTGAAACGCGAGGAAACTCAGCTCCTTTAATCGCTGCCAGACTTTTTGGACACATCTTCCTTTTCCTATGAGCCAACCCAGACGAAGGAGTTACGGGTAACCCCTTCCTCTCGGCCCAACCGGTGCCCAGAACCCAGAGGCGGCGCCTTCCCGCAGCAGCTGGCCGAGCTCCAAGCTGCCGCGCCCGGGCGGGATCAGGTCGGGGGCCGCTCAAAGGAGACGCGCGGCCGGCTCCTCCCCCCTGGAGGCGGGGCCAGCGGGGCGGGGGCGGAGGAAGTGGGGCGGCTCCTGGGCTGTGCCCCCGCCCCCGCCGCGTCCCGGCGGCTCCCTGCGCGTGCGAGCAGCGGCGGCGGCGGCAGCGGGGCCTGCGCAGGTGAGGGGCGCGCGGCGGACCCTCGGCAACCCCCGGGACGCGGCCTCGGGCAGGTGAGGGCGATGCGGGGCTCACCTGGCTGCGCGTGCTGGCGGGGGACCGGGTCGCTGCTGGCTCTCTCCTGCCCGGGATGGGGAAGGGAGGGTGGGGTGTCCTCTCCCAACGCAACCGGGGAGTTGGGGAACCTGAGCGCCCGGGACGAGGATTCAGTGGAGCTGCTACCCCTGAGCTACGGGTTCAGGAGTCAGAAAGGGGTGCCGAGGAGCGGAGCGCTGGAGGGCGCACCGCAGGAGGGCAGCCTGCCCCGGGATTTCTTTGCATTTTAAAGGACACACGTTCGGTCTCCGTGGGGCGCAGCGGACTTAGTCACCGTCACCGCCACCGCCACCTCCGGGACCCTTGCAGAGGTCAGTCCCTCCTGTGGGTGGGATTGGATGCGCTCCCTCCTTGGAGACGCGGAGAGGCCACTTTGGTTCCTTGCGCAGACATTCGCTCAGCCCCCGAGAGCAGAAAGCCTTGTGATAATTGTGTGGTTGGACTGTCTCGTCGCATTAAAAACAAAAAAGACAGTGATGGTGGTGGTGAATTCGAGAGGCAATTGCTTCCGCAATTAGTTCCTCAGCGCTTCGTCCATTTGTTAAACAAATGGTGAGGTGATGGCTTTTAAAAACGGTCAGGTTTCCAGGCCGTGGATTAGAATGTCTGGGCGAATTTCTGCGCGGTGTGTGAGGCTTTCGCCCACGTCCAGGTGCTTACCCGAGTCTGCCCTAGACGTTGTCAGCAGCGGGCACTTCGAGTTACGAAACCGCCTCTCGGAGGACCTGGGAACTTCAGAAAACCTGCTTCACCGACACACCGAACCGCAAACAGGTCTATGGATCGTGACTTACACTAGCATTCACTTGTTGCTTGGGTCAGCAGCACTTCAATTTAACTAATACTTGTACGTCTGTTAACGCAGGGGACCTCTAGGAGAGAAAGGCTGGCGTGCGGTTTGGAAGGACAGGTGTGGACACAAAGGGGGAATTTTGGGGCACTCGTTTAGAAAGAGAGCGGTGACCCATTGTCTTTGCGGCATCTCTTTAATCTCTGCTGATAAGCATTTTAAATGCAGGGAAAATGAAATTCTTTGGAGTATGTTTGTCATCAGTCTGGTCTCTCACCCAAAGTGGCAAAGATTTTCCAAACCATCCTGAAATAGGGTTATTAAGAATCAACTCTGTGCCAGGCAGCATGCTAGTCACTTTATCTTGTTGCATAAAATATGCAAAGTATAGATTACTCCCTCTGTACAGATGAGAAACCGAGGCAGGGAGGAATCCAGGAATTCGTTCTGGTGAACCTGGAACTGAGTGTGGATATTTCTGAGTGGGGAATCCTTGCTTTTTCACTAATCCATGGTACTGTGAGAAGGAAATTTGGCAGTCTTAATGGAAATAAGAATTCAAGTTTATATTCGTAAAACAGTCCACGTCCCAAGAGTTAAAATGACCATCGTGATTAAAACAAGTATTGTTTTCATTCTCCTTTTGTGGTTAAACTAAGACTACTAACCTGGGACAAGAAGATGAAAAGCTCTTTTAATAATGTAAAATTTATTATGTGTCTTCTTTAACATGTTTTGAAGGACCGAATATATCAGAGTTGGGCAAATTGGCAAAACTTTATAGGTATTCCTTGCAAATCACACATTGAAGTAACAGCTAATTTTCATATTATTCATATGCTTTAATATATTTCAGCTTGATTTCTTTCTGTAGCTTCCAGGTAGATAGAGGCCACTGCTGTCCCCTGGAAAGGACTTTGTGTGCATAAATCTATAATCATGTGTGGATATATCTAATGTTTATTTTAAAAGATACATCTGTTTTTTCTTAAATCTGTCTCTAGAAGTGTAGAGTACTTACTGCAGTGTGCTTATTTAGGAAGGAATCCTAAAATTCCAGTTTAGCCTTTTGAGTAAATGATCAGTAACAACTCAACTGTGGTTTCTTTAAGTGCCTGTAAACCACACAAATGATTTTCAAATTAAAATTAGTATATTCTATAGCATGGGAATGAAAATAGTACTTAGAATTTTAAATAATATTTCCTGACAGAGGGAGCACTGGCTTTCTTAAAACCTTCCTTATAATTGTTGGTAATTACACACAGAAATTGAGGGGTTTCGTACTGAAATTATCTTCAGGTGTTGAGGGAAGTGTTTTTGTTTGTTTGTTTATTTGTTTGTTTGTTTTTCTGGGTTTTCTTGGGAAGAAAAGCTTTTGCCTGAGTTGGGAGGATCAGGTAGGACATTCTGCCTGGATGGAGCTTCACACATTTGTTTTCCTTCTATCCTCATTTGACAGAGAAATAGGTGAGACACAAACTTCTCCCTAAAAAGCATTTGAAATCCTGCCTAGCAGGTGTTTATGAAAGTGTGCTTGGCTTGGTTAAGATGCTGTAATGAAGGGGCAGGGTGGGTGATGATTTAGAGAAATTCACAGAAAAGCCAAAGGGCCATGGAGCAGTGTATGCACGAGGTGTGAAACGGGCAGAGTTTGTGAGACCTGAAAGGTAAACCGTATGGGAATCCTCATTAAGAAAAAACAATACAAAATTAGTATGGATGTGAGTGCTTGTTTAGAATGGAAAACGAAATTACACCCATTAGCTAGAAATTGCTGTCTCCTTCTGCTGAAATCTTTTTTGGGCAATTTACCAGAAATGCTTACATAAAAATGCTTCCTGCTTGCAAACCTCTCCCTGAGAAGACTCAGCGTCTCCCAGCAGCCTGCAGCTCTCTCAGGGGTCTATGCCAGGGGGAGGCCGGAAGCTGACACGCCACTACCTGCAAAGAGTGAGAGGGACAGTTGTGGATGGAGGCAAAGGACCGATGGTCCACTGAGCAGAGAAGCTGCTGGCTGGGGTGGGAGGGGCCCTGGGCTCCCGGGGTCTCAGGGCACTTCCTGTCCAGCCAGCAGTTCTGAGAGGAAGGCCCCTGAGCTGGTTTCTTAAGACCTTCCAGTTCAGTTTGGTTGGTTCTCCAGGGATGCCTTTGGCCACTGGCTCTCACAGCTTTCATCCTGTGTCACCTGCGCTGAGTAAGGCCAGGTTTTGATGGCCAGGGAGCTCCCAGTCTCTAGGAGCTGATTTCACTGAGGACGGTACAGTGTTGTTGGTGTCAGCACAGAGGTCTGGAGAGCTCCTGATGCTCGAGCTGAGTTTGGGATGATTGGTGGAGTTACTGAGGTGGAGGAGTCCAGGAAGGGCCTTCCTGGTCTATGGAGGGCCATAGAAAACCCTGGGGGTTTGGACCCACACCTTGGCCTCCACCCGATGCAGGGAGGCCCCTTAGCATGTCTCCACATGTCCTTCCAGGCCAGCAGCACCCGTACACCTGAAATTCACTTGCTGCCAATGTCTGTTCTCAGGCCCCATCCCGGGTCCCCTGAATCAGTTCTGTGTCTATAGCCCAGCAATCTGTGTTTTTAGAAGCCTTTCAGATGATTCCGGTGCCTGCTAAAGTCTGAGAACCATTGCTTTTAGTGTTTAAGAGAACTGCTAGGACCTAGAATCCCCTGGAAGATGAACAGCGTGGGGTGGGTACTAACACTAAGATAGCATTATTGTGATAGAATTTATGCTACTATCAGTGGCATTTGTGGAACACTCAGATTGTGCCAGGCATTGTGCTAAGAAATATGAACTCTTTTCATCATCAAGTTGTCACTGAAATAAAATGCACAACCTAAAAGTTTAGAGTTCTGTTTCATTTTGAGGACTTTCTGAGGACTTGAGGTCTGGAGGCAGCCTGTCAGATCTAAGAGACTGTTCCATCCAGGCAAGGGAGAAGCCAGGATGTATATATAGGAGTGTTTTTCAACATAGACCAAGTAATCAGAACATCAAAAGATTACCTTTAATTAAATAAAACCAGATCTCTCAAGTTAAGGAATTTAGTGCTTTTCTACGTATGGAAAGGTGCAAAAGTCTGGGCTCATTGAAATCATTCCTTTGATATGCACCTAGCTACCTAGGGCCAGTGTCCTTTTCTTTCCCATCCTGATTCCCTCTGGGTGCACCGCTGAGGCTGCCTGCTTGTCTGCATCCTGAACTGAGGGCATCCTGAGATCCCTCCCATCACTGTAGGGGGTGGTGACAGCTGCTGACGACTTGATGGCCACAGCATCCTTTGTTTACTGATAGGGCTGGCAACATTTTTTCATTCACAAAATCAACCCTCAGAGAGAGAGAGAGAGAGCGCGCTATTATCCCTCTATTTAAGAGCAGGAAAACTAAGGCACAGAGAGACCAGGGTGTTGCCCCAGGTCACACAGTTGGAAAGCAGGTCAGCCCGGATTCAAGTGCAGGCAGCGTGGTTCCATCCCCTGCCTTCCTTCTCATCTGGTCTGGAGGAGTTTTTGTGTTGGCTTCGGGGGAGAGGTCTGAAAGGCAGGCCTGGGACTGCTTGGAATTGCCCTGTTTGCTGATCACTTGGTGGGTCAGAAGTTTTTCTTTAGGGACAGAATGCCAGATGAGAGAGAAAGAATGTTATTGTCATTCACTCCTCATGCAAATTGGGAAGGTTTCATAAGCAAATGGACATGATTGTGTGTATATGATTAGGTAGAGTGGGGTATGGCTCTCCCAGGCAGGATACTGGGCTCTTACGGATTTCCCCGTAGGTGATGGTGGGAGGTGGCCTCGTTTGGGAATGCTGGGATTTTACCTCTCCTAAAGGCCAGCCCCACCCCCGCCCAGGCCACAGAGGACTTGACAGTGACAGTGTGTTTGTTCATGATGTCCCAGAAGATATCTACAAGAGCTGGGCTTTGCACTTTCATAGTTTTTTTTTTCTTTCTGAAGAAAAACTGTTCTCCACGATCGTATACGCTTTATCAGGAAATACCTCCATCATGTCAGGCAGCCTGAAAAGAATACGTAGCTATAGATATGAGTACTGGTCTGAGTGTGTTTTGTGATGGTTTGCCTTTGGGTGTGAGCCTCAGATTACTAAGCCTTTACTTCTCTGCCAGAGACAAATGTTTAGACAAACATCCATTTGAGTTTATGGCAGGCCATAGAATGTAATTCTCAGAGCAGTGGCTGTCTCACTCATGCCTTCATTCATTCATATGGTCACTTTTTGCCTGCCTAGTTGGCTAAGCCTTAACATTAGGCAGTGGAAGGAAATTCAGTGGTGACCAGCCAGATGTGATCTCTACAGACCAGTAGGGAAAAACTTGCTCTGTGATGGTATGGGTGAACAGAATTAGATGCCCTAATACCCTGCAGTGAGTTGGCGAGAGAGGAGTTAAGTTACCCTCGTTCAGGAGTGAGGTTGTGTAGGGCTTGGTTTAAGGCAGCATAGGGAAGCAGAGGTGTGGAAGGATTTGCGAGATCTCTGGGAGATGGCAGAGGTGAGCAGGTGGACGTGGGTGGTGGGGAGACAGACAGCTCAGGCTGACATTTGTGCCCTGGGCCCCTAGCTTGTCACCAGGGACACAAGTCAGGACTAGAGCAGACTTTTCTAGAGAATAATCATGAGTTTCTTGGATGGCTGTGAGTTTAAAATGTGTGGATGAATTCAGGGTAGAGAGTTGGGTAGACTGATGGAATCCTCTAGCTGATACAACAGCTGAATAATTCAGCAGATAGAGTAATATTGGGAATTGAATAATGCTGGTTTCCAAGGATAATGGTGAGTGCGAAGCGGGTCACGGAGGAAATGTGGACGTGTCTCCTGGCTGTTAGGCAGGGGAGCAGCGCACTCCGGTCCCCTTGATGTGTGCAATGAAAGAGGTTGGCTTCCATGCATTCTTTAGAGGGTGGAGGTGAATCCTCCACTCCCTTCTGGCCTTCAGCGTGTGTGATAACCTGAGCTCTGGCCGGTGGGAGGAGGCCTTCAGTGTGGAAGAACCGGCCTGGCGGGAGAGAGCCAGGGGGCTTGTAGAAAGCTGCTTTTCAGAATCAGAGCCCATCTAATTGTCACCACTGAAAGGCTTACCATCTTTCCTCTTAGTTTGTTATTAAAAACACTCGTTTATCATTTACATGTATCATGTGTATCGTAAATGAATCGTATCCTGTGTAGATTGGCGTATACATACACAAGTATGCGTACACATATACATACTCGTACATATATGTAGATCACGTAGCTTGGCCAAGGCTGTTTTGTAGCTGCTACTGATATCGATGTTACAAGATTCATTTTTGTGTAGAAGATGGAGGTTTTCTTAAGTGCTCAGAGTTAAGCTGAAGGCTTGTTTAAAACATCTGTTAAGAGTGTAGCTGAAATAAATATTTGTTCTTTTAGCTAGACGCTATTAATTGAGCGTGTGTTATGCATGCATGCTGCGTGCTCGAGTTTTCCTTGTGAATAAAGCACAGAGCTCCCTGCCCTCTTAGAGCTTTAGCTTAAAAGGCAGGTCAGACAGCTTAGCAAGTGAGTACAATGAGGTAAGCTGTTAGTTAAGGATGAGGCACAGGGGCCTGTGGGAGCCAAGCAGTGAAGGGATGGCCTCCTGAGGCCGGGCTGACAAAGCTTAGCAGTCAGGATGGGCCTGAGTTAGCCACCGTCTCTGGGCAGGCACATCGGCCTGGAGGAAGATTTGGAGAGAACAGAGAGGTTGTTTTGAGAAATTGATGGATGGATGCTTTTGAAGAACTGAAAGTTTAGGATAGCCTGCTTTGTTCATTAACTGTCAGCTGATGAAAGAGAATATTCATGGGAGATCTGCGAACTGCTCAGAAGAATCCAAAAGAAAGTACCAAACATATCTGTGTGACGGTGGCCATGGTTAGATCCAAGATGCAGCTGAGGTGACAACGCAAAAAAATTCAAAAAACCCAACACAGCCAAAACCCCCCAAACCCCCTAAACCCAAACCAAACCAGAAACAAATAAAAGTAACGATTGTGTGATGCTTTTATTTTTGGGGGTGTGGGGGAGGACTGTTTTCAGCTTTGTGAATGTTGGGGTTTAGTCTGAGAACTTAGGTAGTATACCAGAAAAGGACGTTCTGTTACCTGAGCAATCACCAACATTATTGCTGTGAGTCTTGCCTATTGTGAAATATTACATGTAAAGCTATCAAGTGAGCTTGGCTTCCTGGGTCTGTGGTCTGGACGTGCCCTCTGGGGTCAGCTCTTCTACCTCCCGATGTCCTTTCGTGGGTGAGCTGGGGCCCGGAGATGCTGCAGCCGCTGACGGTCACATGTTGGTAACAACGTCCCCACCGGGGAAATGTGTCTGTTGCTCTTTGTCCTATAGTTTCTCGTCTGCTGCGGCACCAGGCCCTGTAATTAACTCTCCATCCTCCCTGACGCTTTACCTTCACGGGGCCCGCTCCCCTTTCCCCGTATCTCCTCTTTGGTATGTTTGTCTTGCACTTTCTTCCGACGTGGCTGAGTGTTTTGCATCTTGTAGGAATCCTTGGCCGGAGTTGCCTTCTGCATTTCAGGCCTGTCCAAAGCAAGCGGACGTTCTCTGACATTTTTGTCACTCTCTTTACTCTCATGTGAGCTGGCACGGAGACACTTCGCTCTAGCCAGGCGTGAGAAAGAAGGTTCTCAGGAAGTTTCCCGTGTTAGTACGTGAACCAGAAGACCCAGCAGCACTGGAAGGGGGCGCGATGAATGGTTTTTAACTGTCATGAGCGATTTGTGTGACACGCATACAAAGGTTTGCGCACATAGGCGTGGCCGTGGTCATTAACAACAGATTCAGACTCGGTTGCTTTATTAACCACTTCCTTTCCAGCTTCCAGCCTTGTGCATTTTCTAGCTTTATCATCAGGAACTCAAAATCTTGAATCACTAATTGATTGCTTCTTTTTGGGGTTCAATTGCCAATATGTGCCTTTTCATTAATAGTGTTTTTTTTTTTTTTTTTTTTTTTGCCTTAGTGGAGGAAGTTTTTGGCTTTTCCTAGTTTCCAGGACACACAGATTCAGCTGTAATATATTTTGCTCGGTGTGTCAGCTCCCTGCTACTGCTCCCCAGCTTCTGCCAGGCGGTGGCGTTACCTTAATTACTTGAGTCCCATCAGGGACCCTCCTAGGTAGGGGTTATGTCCCTTTTATAGAGGAAATCAGAGACTCAGAGCAGTACAGGGTCACCCAGTGGGACGGAGTTTTACTTCTTTTCCCTGCTGTTCCACTCCCAGTCAGTGCTGCTTCAAGCACTCCGCTCTGCCTTGTTTCCCAGTGAAGTTGTTTAACCACGAGACTAGAGAATCTTCAAGACCTGCCCCAAATAAGATGCTGGGATGTCTCTGTATCCTATGATTGGAAGCAGTGACTCTGCATTCCCAGGGTGAAGGCAGAGTTGAGGCCTTTCACCACAGAAGTGGCTTTAATGGGAGTTCGAGATTTGTATCTACTGACAGGTATATAGAGAATAGATAAACAAGTTTATACTGGATAGCACAGGGAAATATATACAAGATCTTGTAGTAGCTCACGGTAAAAGAGAATATGAAAATGAATATATGCATATTCGTGTATGACTGAAAAATTGGGCTGGACACCAGAAATTGACACAACATTGTAAACTGACTATAACGCAATGAAATTTTAAAAAAGAAAAAAAAATCTGTGTCAGGGAAGCTCTGGAGTCCTGCTAAACCATCTCGTAGGGATGGACCTGGCATGGTCTTGATAAATAATCACCTGAGAGCAGTTTCCTGCCCAACAATTGTGCATACGTGAAGCTGGGCATTCTGTAAAGATCTCTCTCCTTCATCTGACCTAAGTGATGCATAAAACATGTAACTGTTGTGATAGATTTGTGGAGCAAAGCAAGCAGTCACTTCCATCTAAACACCACTTGTGGTTCGTGAATGTTCACATAAGAACTCCCTCACAGTGTTTTTATGTTTTAAAATTGATGTGAGCTTTTAAATACATACAGATGTTGACATTTCGAAACCCAGATAAAATCCCTGTGGTGCTGTTGATCGAATCTAGGTGCTTTTTTTTTTTTGTCATTCATTCATTTCTAAGTGTTGGGACCATTTATCCAATGGGATTTTTTCCCGTGAGCCTGATACTCTGTTTGATGTGGAGAAGCTGGAGTTACTTCTGCTGGCCATTCTACTTATCCCCATGGAGGCTTCTGACATGCCTCCTTGGAGCCCTCCTTCAGTCCAGAGCTAGAGGCTGTGGCCTCGTAGGACGTGACAGCAGGTGGTGAAGCTGATGTGGCGGAGGTGGGGAGCAGGAGGATGTCAGGAAAGCCCCCGAGCACCCTGCCAGCTGATGTCCCACGCACAGCCTCCTGTGCTTCTGCCTTCATCCCAGCAAGAAGCCGTGCATACACAGAGTGACAAGCTGATGTTTTCCTTAAACTGTTTCTTTCATGTAAATTGCGCTGACCAGTTCTGGATGTCTTGTCATTGTGATTTTGGTGGCTTTTCTGGTTTGCAGTAACATCCTGAATCTCCCCAGTTCAAAAACCAGCCCCTGCCTTGAAATGTTTTTTTGCTAGTGGCTGTGAGTCAGAGCCAACCGACTTAGTACTTGTGAAGTGTTAGTTTTATTGTTGCTTTTAACGTTGTGTGATACAGTGTGGTGTGAAATGGTGCAGAGCAAACCCCTTTGACATACGCACATGTATTTATACTATGTTGCTATGTGCTGGCGTGTGAATGTGTGAATGTGTGTATTTTTTTTCTGGAAGTGAGCACTAGAAACTTACTAGTGGTTTCTTTATGGAGAGGGTCTAGTCTGGGCTGAGTCACTTTTCATTGCGTGTCTCTCTGCACAATTACAATTTCCTCAAGGCTTATCTTGAAAAAATACTGCCAGGGTTGATTGGATGGTAAGATAACAGGCCTTTTTTTTTTTTTTTTATTGTTATTGCCTTTAAAATGTCATTTCCAAAAAGTCATCCTTGAACATGAGACTATTAAAAAAAAATACTTTGAATTTGTTTAACATCTTAAAGCTTTTAAAAAAGTCTTTGGTATTTATTATCAGATTTTACCAGCCAAACATCTGCTCTGTTTGAGATCTGGAAACACTACACTTAGTGCTACAGAGCATGGCAGTGGAAATGATTAAGGAGAGAAAAGTTTCCAAGGTTCTGTCCACTCCATGAGCCTTGCTGGAGGCCACCTCGGATGAAGTAGATGTGGGCTGGGACCACTTAAGAAACTCCACTCCAGGGAGCTGGCTATGGAGACCTGCCCTACGGCCCCCTTAACTCACCGTTATCCAGTTACTGGGAAGAGCCAGGGTTTGGGATTCAGCCAGACGTGGGCTCACACATCAGTTCTGCCATTTTGTACGACCTCGTTGTCTCCAAAGCTTGGGTTCATTATTTATGAAGTGGAAGATGAAAATACTTACCTTGGGGTGCAGTGAATTTAGTAATGACCCCTGCAGAGTGCCTTGTGCAGAAGAAGTCCTTCATAGACTCCTGTTATTCAAGGGAAAGAGGGAGTCTGGCTACGTGGTAATAAGGAAGCCTACAGAGGTTTGGGTAAGTGAGTGCCCACAGCGTTCTGGAAGCTTTCCCCCGGGGACCACACACCTCTGCACTGACGTTTTTGTCCAACCTTGTCTTCAAACCAGCATAAGACTAAGACGGGGTAGGACAGGAGGCCTGATTAGGAGCTGGTATTAATTTACAATATTTCGAAAAGGAACCTGAGACACATTTTAGGAGCAGTAAAATTGATCAAATTCTGTTCTTTCACCCCACTTGAGGCCATTTTTTTATTTTTAAAAATTTTCTCGATTTTTCACCCCTTAACAGCATCACTGGGGATTGAACCCAGGACCTTGTTCACGCTGAGCACGCACTCTAACACTGAGCTATACCCCCCACTCACAAAGCCATTCTTTTTAGAGATGAGACACCACCCCTTCTTAAAAAAAAAAAAAAAACAACTAGATTTTTGCTTTCACTTTTAAGGTGTTTTTCCCTTTTGCATTTTTAAGTGAGTCCTGAGGTCAGGGTGGATATTGGATGTGCGCGCATCCTATTGATCGTGCTGGATTTAGCGTTTTCTTGGTGATTACAGTATAATTTGCTGAAAGCCTGGCCACTCCCGGGAGAAACCTGACAATGTGTCCTAAATACACGTGGATGAAAGAGTACCTTGGAAGGCTGTCTTTGGGAGGTGACAGCTAATCAATGGCTTTATTGGGTTCATAGGCCTAGATTTCTGATTGCCCCCCCCCAAAACAAAGAAAAGACAGGAAAGAAAAAAGAATCGATTCGCTATGATTTCCTGTTTATATGAGGCAATAGAGAAAAGAGAAGTTTCCAAAAGCTTATCTCCTTGGACAGCCAAGCTCCATCTTTGTGAAAAGATTATCAGTGATACCCTCTTGGGAGCAGAGAGGATTTTCGAGGCAGGTGAGTTCTGCTTAGGCTGAGAGGGGAGGGAAAATGTGATGGGAGTCTGGAAGGATGGCCAGAAGGTGCCCCTCAAAGGCCTGCGGGGGTCACCAGGAGAGACCTGCGCTGTTCATCTCTGTTCCTTTTGCAGTGTGTGGCCTCCTGGAACTTGGCTGAAGGACACTTGGCCATGCTGCATGCTTTAGGACTGGATACTGTGAAGCAGATAAGTGACAGAGACTGAGGGGCCAAGTGGCATAAAGATCAGGAACACGGAGTTAGGCTGCTGGGTCTGAATCTTGGTTCTGCTACATGGTAACTGTGTGACCCTGAGCAAGTTACTTAAGCTTTCTGTGCCTCAGTTTACCCATCAGTGCAGGAGGCTTCTAATAGTAACTACCGTATAGGGTTATAAGGACTAAATGACTGTATACTTAAAGCAGTTGGTACGTGACGTCTGACGCACCTAAAGCCTCTTGTAAGGAGTTGCTGCAGGAGCTGCTGCTGTTGGGGTTTTTGTAACATTGATGGCGGGGAGGCTTCTTTGAGCTTTGATGAACTCCAAGGTGTCCTGTTTGCCCATCTTAACAGAACCTCATGATGGCTTCATACTTAAAAGTCATTTGCAGTGTTTTAGCTCAGTGGGAAGATTTGCTTTGGAATATTCTGATCACCCCAAGCCTTTTTCCTAGCTGATGTTCTGGTAAAAGAGTTGGAAAGTGCATGAGTTGAGAGACTATAGAAAATTAGGGGGCGATGGGTGGAGCTCAGTGGTAGAGCGCATGCTTAGCGTGCATGAGGTTCAGTACCTCCATTAATAAAAAGAAAATTAGGAGAGTTCATTTGGGAATGATCAGTTTAAGCTGCTAGAGGTTAGTGCCCACTTCACAGAGCTGACACTGGCCCTGATGGAATCAGAGTGGTGGGGAGAAAAAAATCGATGTAACCTTTTAAAAAGATGATGGTTTTAATATCGATAATAGTGTTCTTTACCTTTTCATTTGAGAGCTGCTGCTATAGTGGAATGCTTTATAAATACTAATGTGTGCTGACTACATTCTGATAGTGAGTAATCCCTTTGGGTATTTTGAGACAAAAAGTTCTGTGATCCGGGCAAATGGCAGTCTGATGTACAACAGAGAGGTTTAGAAAGACATCCTTCAAATAAAGCATATTTCACATGTGTGTAGGAAATATCCACTCATCTGTATTTTATAAACCTTAACTCACAGGCAAGGAAAGGCTTGGTGTATGTGTGTATGTGTATATGTAAGTGATTAATTTTAATTCATTTACAGTGTTTTCCTCATTTGATTCAGACATTTGGATCAGATCAAATCAGAACATTTGATTCAGACATTTGGAGGTGATCAAGTGCACATAAATCAGCTCCCCATGAATACATCTCGGAGGCCTCACCCATTGTCTGCACTTGGTCCTGATGTGCTCCGGGATCCCAGAAGCATCTGAGATGACTGAGATCTGAATGTTGATGGGAAGAGAGAAAGGGGCCTGGGATTGTGGGCTTTTGCAGTCACACCCAGTTCTAGGATCTTCTACTTCCTGGTTGAGACTTTCAGGGATGAGTTATGTGGGCTTCATCCTGGAGTTCAAGGCCTTCTTTGTCAACTTATCGACTGTGGTTTTGTAAAGCTGGTAAGAGGAGTGGATCATTCCATTATGAAATGAAGGGAGAAGCCAGAGGGGAGGTGCAGGTGGATAAAACACGCTCCATCCTCTTCATGGTGGCCCCCTGTGTTAGGACGAGTGATTGTTACTGATTTAATGCTCTGGATACGATGTGTAAAACTGCTCACACACCTTAGCACGGAGCAACAAATACATTGCCCAACATAATTCGATTAATAATTAAGCATTTATTGAAGACCTTACTAATTGTGAGACTTTTCAGGTGGATGGAGTCTACTGGTCTCCAGGCAGCCTTGGAGTTCTGGAACATATCCTGTCATGATAGAAATAGAAGGACTTGCCCCCTGAGTTCATTCCTCCCTTTATTCATTCCATCACAACTGAACTGCCATGTGCCAAGTATGTATTGTTCTAAGTGCTGAAGATACAGATGTGGACTAGGCAGATACGTGACCAAAAAAATGAGGACTTAATTATTGTGGGGGGTGGGGGCTGGATTAGGGAGACCAAGAAACCAGTGAGCTCATTTTGGTCATCAAGGCCATGCTGAATGTCAGGGGTGACAAGAGATTATGGTGCAGAAATGCACCTTCATACCAGAGGGAGAGGGTCGGGGTTGGGGTTAGGGTTAGGGTTAGGGGTTAGGGGTTAGGGGTTAGGGTTGGGGTTGGGGTTAGGGTTAGGGTTAGGGTTAGGGTCAGCATCAGCCTTGCTAAGGAAGTGATGCTTGATCTGGGATCTGAAAGAGCCAGGTGTTTGATCTGTGGGGAAAACAGATTATATCACAACCCTGAACCGAAAGAACAGACTCTCTTGACTTTCACCCTAAACGTTTGCCACACCCATTTTCTCCTTGCTCTGGGGCTGCAGCATTCTCCTTCATTCAGGCATTGCTGTTAGACCTGGTAAAACTGAGCATTCTGGAAATGTTGGTGTCTCCCAGGCCAGATCTCTGCTGTGGGTTGGAGAGCCTTCCTAATCGATTGACCTTTGCACCTAACCAGACTCTTCTGTGTTTGTTTTCTGATTACCCTGGCTGGTTAGTTGAGAGCCCAGAGAAGCTTTAAGTTTTCCCTTCGTGCCTAATACACACGTGATTTCACCTGATGCTTTTAGCTTTCTTTAAATGACATACCAGCCCGTCATTCTCCCACTTGAGGTCAAGGTTCTTCCCCTTTGTGTTAAGACACCTGCTGAAAGTTAGAACTTCCTCTTTTTTTTTCAGTCTGACTCTTTTCAACTATGGATTATTTTCAGCCTTTTTCTGAAGTTTGAATTGTTTTGTGTATTTGTGGAAAACAAATGAAAGTAGCCAATGAGGCTTTGCGAAGTTTCAAGTGTCCGGATCAAGAACCGTTTCCCGTCAGGGAACTCACTCAGTGGTATAAATCCTGCCACCGTGGCTTGAGCGGGTTCTCTGTATTTCTTGTTGATTAACTCTAAGTACAGAGCAGTACCATCTGGCCTCTTCACAACAGGAGGGGATGGTTATACAGAATTACAACCTTATAGGAGAGCAGACATTTACTAAATAAAATATTAACCCCAAACTTAGATGCTAATCAAGCCCTGTGCTGTGTAGATCGATGCTCATTCAGGCTCTTCTGTCTCTGGAAACTTCTGTTCTGCACAGAGACAATAAAGATGAAAACACTTTATTGCAAATCAGTAGGAATTACAGCAATCTAATAATAAGACAAAATAAGTAGGTATCTGTCCTGAGTCCCCGGCACTTCTGTAACCGTGTCAGTGAGGTGACAGCCTTCATTTTTAAGGATTTATTTTTTAAAATATTAAATTCTGAAACTGTATAGATGGACTTTTCCATGTTGGCTGTTAGACCAGAGCTGATTAGCCATGTCACGTTTTGAGTTGCCAAGGCCTCTTGAGTGGCTTGCTCTGAGGAAAGCCGTAGAGTACTCGTGGTCCTTCCACAGGACCCGCATTTCTGATATTAGTCCGAGACAGTGATGGCACACAGCAGGCACAAAGCCACAGCTCCTCCTCCGAAGCCCATGGCAGGTATGCATGCTGATGACGTCTTGTTTCCAACCGAGCCACAGCGTCCTTTGCAATAACAGCTCTTTCGGGAGCTGCCATCAGTTGACCTGAGCTGGCCATCAGGGACCTAGTGGTTATCTTGGATTGAACTTGCCTTTCCATTTGGGGGAAAGTGCACACACACACACACAATCACTGCACACATTGTTTGATTATTTTTTACTTGATTTTATTTTTTTAAAGATTTTTTACAATTTATTTATTTATTTTTGAGGGCTGGGGGGAGGTCACTAGGTCTGTTTATTTACTTTTAAATGGAGGCACTGGGGATTGAACCCAGGACCTCGTGCATGCTAAGCATGTGCTCTGCCATTTGAGCTATATACCCTCCCCCCTGCTTTTATTTTTTAATGTGTATTTATTACACAGACAGCATTATGTCCATTCTAAAGAGAATACGAATTAAAAATTTAGAAAAAAGGAAATATTCTCTGCTTGAAAAACCAGCCATTGACAGTCTGTATTTCTTTCTGGTCTGGTCCATATTTATACATCAGTTTATAGAGCTGTAAACACAGGTTAGGTACAATTTCGTAGTTTGTGTGTTTTTCAATTGAAAATGATGTCATAAATCACTTTCCAGGTGGCTGCATAGCATCAGAGAATTAATGGCATTAATGAGGATGAGCAGCTCATATTTCTGTTCATGATATGTGTGTATCTCTACACGCACATCACTAAAATAATATGTGTTCGATGCTAAATTTCCTAGGCTTGTAGTACATTTATAATTTACATTAACTTGCCTGTCACCCTGTGCAGACTGTGTGAGATATTCTGTTCTTCACCTTTGATCAGGGGGGTCATTTAAAATTCATGTGGTGAACTTATACAGGGAGTTAGCAGGGAAGGCTATGAACCATGTGTTTGTGTATAGATTGTCTTTAATATACTCTTAAAAACACATTAAGGCAAATTACTGGGCTCTCCAAAGAGCTAACACTGTGGAATAACCTTGAAAAACAAATTTATCTGTGTGAATTTATACCCCTCTGTGGGGACTGAAAGTTTGTGTATTTTTCCTCTTTGTAGCTCAGGGAGGGTCTTCGCATCTCAGTTGTATCAAATGCTGTGAGCTCTGCAAGGTGAGATCACTCAGAGAACAATCATAAAATTAAGAGAGAAGGGGCCTGAAGCAATACATTTGATTTTTATGCTTATTTATAGAATCCGGCATGAAGAGAGCAAAATTGACAGCATAGCCCAACAATTTTAGTACGAAAATGATCTTTTCTGGGGGAAAAAAAAATTAGCTATCTTCGTTGTCTTATTAAATGTGAATTGATGTTGAGTATTTATAGTGAGAAGCAGTAGAAAATGTCCTGACAGTCAAATTTCAAAAGTATCTTATCCAGGTGAGAAGCAATGCGTTGATATTTATACGCTGACATAAGAAACGTGACTATGGAAATTGATTTGAAAATAGTGGCCCTTAGCAGAGAAGGGTAATAGCTCAGTGGTAGCATGTGTGCTTAGCATGCACCAGGTCCTGGGTTCAATCCCCAGTACCTCAATTAAAAGAAATAAATGAAAATATTCCTAATTGCTCTCCTTGCACCACCCCTCAAAATAAAAAGAAGATAGTGGCCCTTGGATGACTTTTGGTTGAGTGACAGCGTATAAAATATTTCACATAAATATTTGGGCTAGGAGCATCCCTTGAAACATCAAGAGTGTCAGAATAGCCTTTAGGCACCGTGAGGAGGACCTTTGCTCTGGGCAGCCCTGTGCGCTCTCCGGCTTCCCTCATCCTCCACCACGACTGGTCTTCCTTCGCCTGCCTGTGCCTCTGTTGTTTTTTTCTGTGACACCCATGATCACCTGAGGTTTTGATCCTGCTGTAGAAACACTTCTCTTACTGTTTGACCTAGGACATCCTCTGAAAAGATAATCACTTCATAGATCCATAGATTCACTCCAACGGGGCTTAAAAATCCATTTTATAATTTATTAAAATTTTTTTTAATTGTCAGAAAAGACGCCTAATGTAACATTTACCATCGTACCCATTTCTGAGTGTACAGTTTGGTGCCATTAAGTGCACTCATCTTGTTGTGCAGCCACCCCCCGCGTCCATCTCCAGAACTCTTTTCACCTTGTAAAACTGAAACTCTGTACCCATTCAGCAATTGCTTCCCATCTTTTCCTCTTCGCAGATGGTGGCAACCATCATTCTGCTGTCTGGCTCTACGAATTTGACTACTCTGGGTGCCTCATGTTAAGTGGAATCATGCAGAGTCTGTCCTTTTGTGAGAGGCTTATTTCACTTAGCATCATGCCCTCCAGGTTCATCCCATGTCATAGCGTCTGTCAGAATTTCCTTCCTTTTTAAGGCTGAATAATATCCCACATTTTGCTTTTCCATCCATCAGTTGATGGACACTTGGATTGCTTCCATATTTTGGCTGTTGTGAATGATGCAGCTATGAACATGGGTGTACACTTACCTCTTCAAGTACTGCTTTCAAGTCTTTTGAGTATATATTCAAAAGTGGACTTGCTGGAACAGATGGTAATTCTATATTTAAATTTTTGGGGAACCATTATACAGTGTTCTGTAGTGGCTGCACCATTTTACATTCCTACCAACGGTGCCCAAGGATTCCAGTTTCTCTAGATTCTCACCAACTCTTATTATTTTCTGTTATTTTTTTTAATAGTGGTCATCCTGATGGGTATGAGGTGGTATTTTCCCTGTAATTTTGATTTGCATTTCCCTAATGATTAATGATGCGTACAATTTCTTTTTAAAGGATTATTGTAGGTGCAAGACACACCCTTTGAATGGTCATTGAAAGAAAATTAGCTGGAGAGTAAAAAGTTGTAGACTTTAGCCAAGTCTCTATCTAATTAGTCATCTGACCTTCAGCTCCATTTAGCAAATGTTAATTAAGCCTCTGCCAAGTGCTGATCATGCCACTGGGTGCCACAGGGAGAAGAAAACAAACCACAAGTTTTCCACTCATGCCTCTGGTTTATAGTTTTGTCTCTGAAAGTACAACAGCTGAAGTCTTTTCTAATTCTAAAAATTTGAACCTGGGATCTAAGGTTGTAAGTGTAATCTGGGTCTCTTCACACTAGGTGGGATTGGCCGCCATGAAAATAAGACAGGACAACTGAAATGCAGAGGGGAAAAGGCCATTGGGAGGATTTTTTTGAGGGGGGGTGTCTACGATTAAAATCTGAAACTTACATATTTACCATTTCCACATAGTCTTAATTTATGAGTTTGATTTTGAAACTTTAACCTATTTTAATCCAATGGTACTATTTACTACGTTTTCCCAGACATACGATTCCAGAGTATTTCTCTCCTCTTCACAGCAAAGCTTCTTGAGAGGGTGTCTCTTGCCATGTCTTGCTTTCCTGCCTGCCCAGCTCCCTGCATTCTGGCTTCTGTGTCTCTCCCAGTCTCTGAAAACGATGGATGGTACCTCGGCTTTGCTCAGCTGACTTCTCTGAAATATTTGAAGTGGTCCCTCACTCCCTCTTTGACACTTTTTCCTCTTTCAGCTCCCTTGATCCTGCTCCCTCTTCCTGCCTGGCTCTCCTTTGCCTCTCTGGACAGTGTTCAGTTTTTATTTTGAGTTCTCTTTCCTCTGTGCTGCTGCTGAAAAGTCTGTGACCCCTATAGTTCTGTTCCTAATCCTGTTTTCCTTTTACTGTATGTGCTTTCTTGGGAAGAGGAGAGGGTGCCTAGCCGCCTCATTTCTCTCCCAAACTTTGTCCCTGAACTCTAAACATCCAGTTGGGTTCTCTAGTCTGTCTCAAGTTTGGTAACTCATCAGTGCTTCCAGTGAGCACGTTCAGTGTGGAATTCACCTGGCCTTCCGTAAGTGGCTCCTGCTCTTATTCCCCTGTGTTCATTGATAGTTTCCACTGGATTCCCCGCTGCCCATCAAGAAACCTTTGACATCTGCCTTTGCCTCACCCCTGTCCTCCTAATACATAAGCAATAGGTGACATAATTCACCTTCTTGACCAGTCCTGTCATCTCCATTCTAATTACCATTTCCTTGGTCTAGGCTCTTAACATGATGGATTGATCCATCTCCAGGTGCTCTGTTAGCTTCTTATTCTTAACACCTCTTAGATCACACTTAGAGCTGTGTTGCAATTGTTCTGCTATCTGTCCCTCTCCTGCTGAACTCTGAGTGCCTCAGGACAACAAATAGTGTGTATCTTATTCCTTGAGCTAATACCTAGGGAAAAAAAAATCATACCCTCATTATCATGGCACTCCATTTTTTTTAAACTCATAAGAAACATGAGCAGTATGATAGTTTCCTGTGTTTTCATGTCACAGATATCATTCACTTGCAATCTTCGTACAATTGTAACCATTAAAATCCAAAGATGGAAAAAGAAAGTTTTCTCCTTAGCTTAAGAAAAAAAAAATCTGGTGTTGTTATAGCTCATTGGTGGGTTGAGACCAGCATCTGCTTTTAACGTGACTTTTCATGCTGTGCAGCACACTGTTTACTTTCACCTTCAGTGAGTCCAGTTTCAAACTGTATAAATCGAGGTTGCACGTGCATGCACTGAGGGACGGGGGAGCGGTGGGTGACAGGACAGAAAGCGTTAAACACCTCGATGGTGGATTGGGGACAGCAGGTGCTTTCTTCATAGCATTTGAATGTTGTAGTTACTTTCTAATTGCTTCTTTTATCATTGCTGCTTATTTCATACAGAATTTTTATTTTTGTCTGAAAGGAAATCCTATCACATTTGAATTAGTCTTTGTAATTTTCTGTACTCTTTCTCACTCTAATGTATCATGTCTCTTTGGGTTTTTTAATCCTTATTTTAGAAACTTGACTGATTTACAGATTTTGTGGTCAGAGAGATGCCAGTTCAAATCCTGGTACTGCCATTTAGTAGCTGACAAGTTGCTTAGTATTTCTCATCCTGATTTCTTCTCATTTTTAATTGGTGTAATTTTACCCACCTCTTTTGGGGTTGTGAGGATGGAGAAAACTCTCAGACAAAAAGTGTTCAGTACGGTGTTTGCTAATAGTCACCAAAAAATAAAAGGTCACTATTTATCATCCTTGAGTTAGTTACCCACTTGATTTGGAAATTTGACAAATATGTCCAGTGTGTGTGTGTGTTTTTAAGTAATTATATGTGGATGAAATTGAGATCAATAAAACTTAGCTATACAAATTTTAAAACACAGATTTTTATATTCTGATAAATACTAAGTTGTAGATATAGTTGTTGGATGAATGAGTGAATTTCAACTGTCATTCTTGTCTGTATGAGAGTAAACATTAATTTATCACTGAGCACAACCTTAGATGATTGATGACTCTTCATTTAGAAACTAATGACTTCACTGGAGAGAATTTTCAAATTCTGTTGTGTTGCTTGTAATTTCAATAATGTCACTGTATTATTTCTCTAAAGCTTGAAGCTTTCGGATACATTTAATAAGGCAAAAAGATGGATTACGCTTGGGAAGGGTCAATGAATGTCATGCCAGGCTTGGCAAAGAGCTGGGAACTGATGCGAACACAACTTTTCTGAAGTTGCCCATGGGGAGAACAGACGTGTTCTTTCTCCTTTTTCTAAAGACAACTTTCAGTAGACAGCACTGATTAATTCTTAAAAAAAAAAATAGTCTCTTAACATTTTTGTTCTTAGCTACGCACGAAATTTCCTGGTGAGATATCAGTCTTGTCAGGGCTGTTGATTGAAATAATTTGTTAGCATATCTTTATGGAAGACTGCCAAGTCTTCAGGTTTGGTCGGCTAGGTACTTTGGAGACCCTAAGAGAGAAACAGGATTAGAACTCTTTAGATTCGTCACTGTTTCAAGTAGAGAGGTTTTCTCCTATACGACTGAGATCTTTGGTGTTAGCAACCATTGAGATATACATGGCTGGAGAGTTAACTGTTATATTATTTTTTTAAGCATTTTTTTTTGTTGTTATCGCAGTTATCACTACTGACATATTTTAATAATTATTTATTTTATTTGTACCTGTTTTCCCTGAACAGTGATAAATCCCACGTAGATAAAGACCCCTAAGCAGGGAGCGTGCACCCTGCAAAGAATCCTGGGTCTTTTGGTTGGAAGGAGTGGAGGCGGTCTCTGGGCTTACGCTGCATGGTTTTAAGGGAGAACCAGGGCTCCTTTCAGACAAAAATGAAAATCCCACTAAATATATGCAAAAATTTGCATGGCATTGTTTAGACGGACAGGCTATTATAATATCACTAGTGAACATCAGGAAGGCAGCCCTCCCAGGGATTGGTGTCTTTTCTGATGAGTGATTCTCAGTGCAGTAAGGACCTTTGGGAGAGGAAGTGCAACTTTCTCGTACTCTTATTTCCTGCGTGGACCATTTTGGAGGAAGTGTAACTTTCTCATGTTCTCTTTTTCTTCCTGGCTGGACTAGGAATCACGTAAGATGTGGTAGAAGGTTTGGCATTTCCAGCAGTGCTAACAGATCCATGTTATGGAAATCTGAATAAGCAGAAAGCTAAAAATGAGGAAGTGAATGGTAAACCAAAGAGTTGCTGATCCTTTAAGCTAGTCTCGCTCCTCTGACACTTGTGTGAGACAGATCCTCCACAGTCCCGAGTGTGGTCCTTCAAATATGAATAAGATCCCTTCTCTGACTGATCTTCACCTCCTCCTCCCCCGACCGCTGCACTGACTTCCCAGCTCACTTAAAATAAAGTCTGAAGTCTTTGTCAGTCCAGTCCCTTCTCTGATGTCATCTCTTCCTACTGCCTGCTGGGTCCTGCGGATCTGGCAGTCTTGACCTCTGCTCTTCCTAGGATACAGGAAGCATGCCTCTGCAATTGGGCTCTGCATGGACTCTCCCCTCCTGCAATCCTCTTCCCCAAATAGCCGTGTTTTCCTTCTTGTCACCTAGGTGTCCAGCTCACATGTTACCTTGTCCTCTGGGAAATGGCTCCCTCTCCTCCTCCCTGCATAGGTATCCCCACTTCGAGAGAGCAGATACCTGTCCGATTTGGCCACGAAATTGATGAATATATAAGAGGTCAAGTCAGGCTCGGAAAGCTGTTCCTGGGAGTCCATTGAAAAGAGAAGCTTTCAGAATATATGATAGATCTGACTGAATTCAACCGTATCTCCTATACGTTTTGCATCTGCAACAGTGGTGCGCGTTCATGACAACCACCTGAAAGCATTAACAGAAAACCTGTCTTGTTTTGGAAACATCACCATTTAAAGACCATTTACGGCCGTTTCTGCTTATTGACCTTTCATTGTGCTTCAGTCTCACGAGGGCTTCTAATCCCTGTGTGTTATTCCTGGGGCCACAGCTAAGTCAAGGCTTCCGTGAACCGGATTTCTCTAACCCCGCATTATAGTAAATGGATTTATTCTAATGTGGTGAGTTTGAATTTCTGCTCTAATTATGAACGACTCCTCTCTCAAAGGAGATGCAAATCTTTTCCTGCCTCTGCCTGATCACCTGGGTCCAGAGAAAGGCATCTGTGTCTGCTTTTGAAAATGCAAATGATGTGAATGGGCTGGAGGATGCAGATGGAAGCAGTGTATATAACGTAGTTTGTAAATGTCAGAGTGAACTTGAGACACATGAGGTCGTTTGTTGAAATGAAAGCTTAATGAAGTCCCCAGGAGAAACATCCTTTAGCGGAGGTGGCGGGAGTGTTTCCCGAAAATCCTGTTTAAACTACACTTGGATTTTTTAAAAAATAAACAAGCATGTTGCCTATTTAAGCTTTTCTGGCTTGTATTATGTCGTTACCTGAAACTTCCTTCTGAAGGAAGAGACAGTTCCAAAAATAGTCATTGCCTAAAGGGGAAAAACAAATTCTTTTATTAGTGTTGCAGGGTTTTTTTTTTTTTTTTTTTGGGTTTTGTTTTTTTAAGCAGATTAAAGTATTTAATTGTTCAGGTGCTCTAGAAATGTTCTCTCCCTGCATCCTATTAGCAGGTGCTTTTTGAGCAGCCACACCCAATATTTACTTATGAATTATGTACATGCGCTGTGGCACGGGTAATACATAGATTATTAAACAGTCACAAAAATAGAAGTAAAAAAACCCAACACATTAGATCAGTCTGACTGGAAGTTCCAGCAGTTTCTGTGCAAGTCCCAGGGCTCACCCGGACCCTCCGTGGGGCATGCTCTGTCCACTCTGGGGACTCCCTCCCCAGCCGAGAGCACCTTGTAGGTTTGCAGGATCTCAATAAAAACGCACCATGCGAAAGGTGCCCGGACTCTGCACACGGGGGCTTGGAAGGAGAGGAATCTGGGAAAGGTCCTGAAAGACACGCACCGGACTCTGCATTCTTCATGACCTTGTGTGGAAGGTGCCGTTGCGGGGCGGGGCGGGGCCAGAAAGCGGAAGTTCACGGCCCACCTCTGTTTCTCGTGCTGTTCTGTTCTTGCAGCTGCTACTGCTCCTTCGTAAATCTCTTCTCTGAAATTTCAGATTTCAAAAACTTCTGCCCATGGAAATTTTCTTTTTTTGTAATCTTATTTGGTAGCAAATTCTGACCTGAACTCTTTGGAAGCTATTTGGTCTCTTTATCTCATTTAGTGCGAATCTTGATGTGCTTGGTGACGATGCTGGCTCCAGTACCATTTAGGCTGTGGTTTAATATACAGCACTTTCTAAAATGTTAAATGCCGTATTCTGAGTCAGACCTGGCCCAAGACTTTCATAGAAGGGCATGTGGAACTGTGCTGCCATTGCTCCTTTGAAGTCTAAATCGCCTTGTTCAGTTTCCTGCTGCAAGACCATGTTGTAAAGGATACTGGCTTTTAGGGGATCATGATGACTTGTCAAGGCTTACTCCAATCTCTGCCACGGAAAAGAGCTTACCTGCCCTGATCTGGTCACTTGAGCCAGGATTGTCATTTCTACCTCACTGTGATCGGTGGGAACAGTAGATGATTCTGGTCTAACTCTTATGCCCCGTAATGCCCTCCTCACTGCCAGACAATTGTCCTTTCCAGATTCCATACGTTTGGTGAAGAGCCCCTGACCTCACTGTTCCTCATCTTTCTCAACCTCCCCGTCCCCCTTCGGCTTGTTACCAGGTGGGTCATTTGCTTTATCTCAGGAACATATGAAAAGACTCTGCCCCTGTTCACCTTCCGTCCGTCCAGCTTCTACCCTCCTCATCTCTGTTTTCTCTACACATAGGACCTCGGTCATCCCTTCCTAGGGATTCTGGTCACTGAGCATCTCAGTGGAGATAATAAGTCTATTCAAAATTCCTCTCCATCTCAGAATCCCCCGGGGCTCCCTCCAGTGTGGTGTCTTCTGTTCGAGAATGCTCTACCATCCCTCTGCCATTCCTTCCTGGGGCTGTGTTGCCCCCTGAGACAAGACCCACCCAGCATTCCTGCTGTCAGCTGTGGGCATCACCTCATCATCTCTTGATCGTAGCGGGGAGCCCTCGTTGACTGACCGGACTGTCCCAGGCCTTCTCTGCTTGCTGGCCTCAGCTTCTCTCACCTCTCACCGCAGGGGGACTGGCCGGGCATGCAGGTTGTAGCCTGATAGTCAGTGGGGTTACAAATGCCACGTTAAAGACTCTGAACTTCTTCCTACAAGCAGGGCAGGAACCATGACAAGGGATTCCGTCTCTCTTTTGGTAAGATCGTTGCTCTGGTGGTGTAGAAGAGAGATTGCAGAGGAGAGAGTCTTGGGAAAAAGAGTCAGAGGCTCAGAGAAGACCCTTTATTTCATTCCAATTTCAAAAAGGTAATTTATTTAACTTCTTTATTACCTGATGTGTAAAACAGCCTGGCAGAGTAGAAAGCACATGAGCCCTGAGCTAGGCAGCTGCCGGTTTTAGTGACAACCGCCACCAAAAGCCAACTGTTGACTCAGGGCACGTTAATCTATAAAGGAGAGATTTTAATGATTACTCACAATCCCTGCAGGACTTTTCTGAGTATTATATTAATTACGTTTGTGACCTGTAACTGAGTTCCAGGAACACAGTACAAGCTCAGTAACTGTTGTTGTTTGGTTCCCCAACCCCACCCCCCGCCCCATGAGATACTTGCACTGAGGTCTGAGCTTGTGAAATCCAGGCATCTGAAGTTGATTCTTTTGATATTCCAAATAGCGTGTCTATTAATGGACATAGATAATGTTAGTTAGATATGCTAATAAAAGAAACAGTTTTTCTAACCATATAATAGGCTATTAAATAAAATCCCTGCTTGACTGGTACTTATGTCCTTTTGGAATGAATTCATGCCATAGCTAAAAACTAGTGATAAATATGTTTCCCATTAGGCATAACATTTTTTTTAATTGATGTATATAGTTGGCTTACAATGTTATGTTAATTTCTAGCATACAGCATAGTGATTCAGTTATACATATATATATTCCTTTTCACAATCTTTCTCATTATAGACTATTACAAGATATTGAACATAGTTCCCTGTGCTATACAGTAGGACCTTGTTTATTTTATATATAATAGTTAGTATCTGCAAATCCTGGATTTCCAGTTTATCCCTCCCCATTCTTTTTCCCCTTGGTAACCGTAAGTTTGTTTTCTATGTCTATGAGTCTGTTTCTGTTTTGTAAGTAAGTTCATTTGTATCAGTTTTTTCAAGATTCCACATATAAGTGATGTCATATGGTATTTGTCTCTTTCTGACTTACTTCACTTAGTATGACCATCTCCAGGTCCATCCATGTTGCTGCAAATGGCATTTTCCTTCTTTTTTATGGCTGAATAGTATTCCATTGTGTGTGTGTGTGTGTGTGTGTGTGTGTGTGTGTGTGTGTGTGTGTGTGTGTATATACATACACACACCATAACTTCTTTATCCAGCCATCTGTTGATGGACATTGAGGTTGCTTCCATGTCTTAGCTGTTGTAAATAGTGCTTATGCATAACTTTGGAGGGAACATCCCATTTAAGACTGTGATCCGTGTGAGGTTATATAACTTTGTCAATTAGGAAAAGATATTTTTTTCAGGGCTTTTGAAAAACATAATTTCTTGTATATGTCAATCAATCTAACTAGACAAATAATTACTTTTGGGAAATCAATAAGTTAATGATTGATTTCCTTCCCCTCTAATTATTGTCATACATCTCATTTGAGCAGTATAATCTACTATATTCTTTTATTCAGAATAATTTAGTTTATTTTAAAAGATAAAAAATAAATTATACTTAGAGAACTTTAGTTGAAGTCACATAAAATATTTTAGTGTTACTAACTACCAATAAGTGAAACTTTATAATAGTCTTGTTATGTAATTATCAAGATATGATTAATTGGTACCCTTTAATATATGTAGTGTTTGCTAGGTGAGCCTCCTTTGGGAAGAATTGTTTATTAAAGAGTGCAGTTTTAATTTGTGCAGTGCGAATGTGTGTGTGTGTTCTATAATCTTTCTTATAGCAATTTATAATATGAACTGTTTCTTTGGGTGGATGACTGGGATTGGCCTAGTATCATCATGATCAGAGGTGTATAAACTCACTCTTAATTTTAACTTTAATTGTGAAAGCAAATTCAGCAATGACTACAAGATTTATGAAAGTCATAGCTGCAGTGTTTATGGGTTCCATTTAGTATGCATTTAAAATATTTACTGCTTCTCAGATTGTATTTTAAAAGGTTTGTTGTTATATTATTGTAGCTGCAAAATAAATCGGGCATATAACTCCTCTGTGGGAAAAAAAAATGGATTCTTATTTCTTCTTTATAGTATAATAGACTCTTGACTTCAATCTTTGTGGCCATAAACCTGTTTATTAAGTGGGGCAGGACACATTGTGCACTTGGGTGTTTGGCTGAATACAGACTAGACGAAATGGCTGTCAAAAGAGACATGGAGTTGCTTCTCATTATTCACTGTAGTTACGGTTTAGAATGTCATCATGGTCACTGGATTAGTGACTAATGAGCCATTGCTCCTAAGGGAAATACAGGGATAGGTTCCTGCCAGCCTCTGGTCCCATTTCATCACCCTGTTAATATACGACCTTGTTGTATGTGTGTTTCTGTTTAAAGACGCCGTATTTAGTAGATATTATTAACTCACTGACATTGAACTCACAACCAATAACCCTGTAACTCATGCCTGAACAAACCTTATCTAACACAAGTATTTTCTTCGCAAGGTACAACACAGCCTTCCTGGACTGAGGGATGCTAGGCACCACTGCAGCCCTGTGCCTGGGGGCCGTTATACACAGCACGGTTACCAACAAAAAGCGAAAAATGGGAAAAAGTGGCACTCAATAGTCCTCCAAAAGGTTACTTGTTTGTGCTATGAGATCTGAGACCAGAAGGGAGAACGTTGCCTCGTTTGACCTCAACTGGGAACGCGTGCGTTGGGCATCTCAGATTTTTTTGCCAGCCTGTGTGTGTCAATGAATGACCTGGAAGATCCTGCTGGGTTTACAGATTCATTTTAGTAGGTGAATTCGCAACTACAGAATTCCTGAATGAGGGGGATCGACTGTGGTTAGAATGAAGTAATGTTGAGGCCATGTGTATGCCTTGCATCACCAGTTGAGCCGTTAAACTGTTCCTTCCTGAGATCTGGATCTGGTAGATATGAGTAGATCCCAGCTCTCCTACCTGGAAGGGCTGGATTCTAGAGCTGGGGCTAACACCTGAGACCTCTTAGATGTTTCTTGCTTCTTCTAGGTCATGGTCCACTTGCACCAGTGAATTTTCTTTGATCCTCTGCAGTTAGTTTATCTATCCTGTCCTGTACTCTGAGCTGGGAGACATTAGGGTGTGGTGATTAAGAAAGTAGACTCTGTCCAGTGGAATACTACTCAGCCATTAAAAGTAATGAAGTAATTAAATTTGCAGCAACATGGACTTGGAGAATGTCATTCTAAGTGAAGTAAGCCAGAAAGAGAAAGAAAAATGCCATATGATATCACTTATATGTGGAATCTAAAAAAAAAAAAAAAAAGACAAACTTATTTACAAAACAGAAAACAGACTCAGAGACATAGAAAATAAACTTATGGTTCGTGGGGGGAAGGGGTGGGAAGGAATAAATTTGGAGTTCGAGATTTGCAGATACTAGCTACTATATATAAAATAGATAAACAAGTTTATACTGCTTAGCACAGGGAACTATATTCAATATCTTGTAGTAATTTATGGTTAAAAAATATGAAGGTGAATATGTGTATGTTCCTATATAACTGAAGTATTGTGCTGTACACCAGAAATTGACACATTATAAACTGAGTATACTTCAATAAAAAAATACTAAAAATGAAAAGAATTTAAAATAAATTGTATCACATTCATCAAAAAAAAAGTAGGCTGCAGATCTAAACTATATACAAAATAAATAAACAACAAGGTCCTAGTGTTTAGCGCAAGGAATTGTATTTAATAGCTCGTAATAACTTATTATGAAAAAGAATATGTATATATATGTATAACTGAATCACAGTGCTGTACATCAGAAACTAACATAACATTGTAAATCAACTATACTTCAATTAAAACAGAAAGTCAGCTGTGGGTTCCAGTGTCCTGGGTTCAAATTCTGGCTCTTATCACCGACTGTCTGCCTCCCCCTCCGGCAGACTACTCCACATCTTTGCACATTCTTTTCTTCTGTAGAAGATGTATGCGGTAACGTTGCCTACCTCATTGTGTAAGTAATTGTTGAAAGAATGCGTATTTTGTTGTTTTTAAAAATTTTTTGATAGGGGGAGGTACTTAGGTTTACTTATGTATTCTTAGAGAAAGTACTGGGGATTGAACCCAGGACCTCATGCACGCCAGGCATGCACTCTACCACTCTGCCTCCACTGAAAGAATGTGTATTTAAGGTATGTCAAATATTTAAGACAGGAGTTGGCACCTAAGCCACCCTAGGAAAGCTGGTAATCCACTCAGTTGCATACCCAACTTCCTTTTAATTCTTCTTAAGGGCTTGATTATGTACCACCAACAAAAACAAACAATTTAAGGAAAGGAACTAAGGTGAAATGTACTGAAGTGTGGAAAGGTGACGCTCAGGGGGTGTTAGGGCAAACTATTAGGTTGGGGAGAGGGAAACTCAATTTGGCCCTGAGTTCTGCCCACTTCTAAAAAAGAAATTCTTGATTCTCATAATCTTTCACATAAAAGTAATTATTTAGGAAGCACACAGTTATTTCTGGAACAGAGTAATTTATTTCTTGGTTCGTCATAAGACACCTCGATATTTCAGAAGCCGGTTACACTGACTTGTAATATGTGTACACATGTGAGTCTCTCCTGCATCTTGGAATCTTGGAGGCGGGGTATCATCTTATCTCTTTGATTTTAAGATCTCCGGGTCTAGCCTTGAGACAGGAGCTGTGCTGAGGAATCCCTGCTTCTGATGATGTGGTTGCCAAAACACTTGTCTCTACAAGAGCCCTGTGCCTGCTCTTCCCCTGATGTTATCATGGATCACAGACATGCAGCTCTAGCGCTGAAAAAGGCATCGGGTGTTCTGTAAAGATAGTGAAGGCGCCGGAGGCAGATAAAGGAACTGAGTCCAGTGCGGCTTGTGTAAGGGGTCATGTGGACTTGGGGGACACTGTCGCTGGGGCCCTAAAGCCATAGTCGCCATACTTCTGGCTCATGCCCCTTGATTATTAAATATTTTAAAACACAGACCCCTGTGTATGCATTTGTTTACCTGTAGATAGCATATACAGAGTTCAATACTAATATATATATATATATATAATAATTATAATTTGCATTAAAAAGATGTTGAAAGGGAAGGATGAGTATTCAAAAAGTAGATTGTAGAGATGGTTCCATAAGTTGGAAAATTCAGTAAATATTAGTATTCAGTCATGCACTTTAAATAGGTAAACCTTCTGTTACGTAAATTTTGCTTTCATAAAGAATTTTAAAAGAGAAAGGATGAGATGGAGATGGAATTAGCAGTATACAAACATTTTAAAACCTATTGTAAATATAAAACACTTCACTCTCACCCAGTGTTTTGAGAACTAAATACTCATTGTTACTAGGAGCAATGTGATTAAACATGGTGTCCTTAGCGTGTTTTATCACTTGTTTGGTTAAAAAGAAAGCTCATTTTAGGAGTTATAATTACCACTCTTTAATACTTCTGCCTGTGTTTTGTTATCAGCATTCTCCTAAGTCCATGGTTTCTTTGTAAGGATTTTTTCGTAAAACTTGATTAACATCTTTAAATCTCTTTAGCAGGTGTGTGGGTACACACACCCGCACACACACCCACCCACCCACACACACACACGTGCAGCCTCTAAATATGCAGCACACATATCTGAGAATGGTCTCTGTGGTGTGAAATTTCCAGTTTTCCCTCAGAGCAGCTCAGAATGGCTTGTGATTGGCTGATCCATGGCTTAGTTGTGGGGACCACATTGTCTTCCCTTTCCTGGCTTTATTAGCGCCTTTCCCTAGGGAAGTCACATGTGTATCCTTTTCGGTTTATTATTGTAATTTCTTATCTGTCTCCTCCTTCAGGCTGCATGTTCTCTTGAGTTCAGGGACTCAGTTTGGTTCATTGTGGCATTGGCCGCCCTCTGGCCAATTCTTGGCACAAGTTCTTGGCTCAGTAAGTATTGTCAAATGAGTGAACCAATCTGTGTGTTAACTTTTAGCAATGGTTAATTCTTCTCAATTTTACAATAAAGATACCTATACATAGAAGTTCTGTGATTTAATCCCTGCCCACACCAAGGTCCTCACAGTTGACTTTGGAGACCAAATGTGAGGAGCAGAGGTGGAGGGGGAAGGCATGGGGCCAGGCAGTCCAGGCACGGGGCCAATAAAAATGATGTTTCGTTGAGAGGTAAGACTCTCTCTTCTGGCATCTGGCATTTGGGTCAGACCCACCTATCTTCCCAGTATTAACTTATCAAAGGGAAGGAATGAAAGAGCTAAACTAGAAAATGAAATAGGCAAATGTGTTACCTTGTTCAGAACAACGGGAGGCATTTTTGAAATACAGTGCTGGAGAGGCTGCTGGTGGTGCTGAGGGATTTGTAAGATTGGAAGAGTGGCCTTGTGACATCTGACTCTTTGCAGCAGCAGGACTGGCGGGGACCAGGAAGGACTCAGGTGAATTGCATCATTTCTGTTTGTTTTGAAGAACTGCTTTGTAGCTTGTTTAAAATCCAGTTGGTTCAGTTTTTTTTTTTATGATCAGTTCTATTGAGGTATGATTTACATAGACCAAAATTTACCCTCTTTAGGTAAATAATGGTCTGAGTCTAAGAGAAATAGACAGCCATGTAACTACCACCACAATCATGATATAGACTGTTTCTCATCACCTCCTAAAGTTCCCTTGTCCCCTTTTGTAGTTAATTTCCCCCCCATTTCCTCAGCAACCACTGACCTTATTTCTGTTCATATAGTTCCCCCTTTTGAAGAGTGTCGTAAAAGACGGTGTCACACAGTGTAAATAAAGCCTTTTGTGTTTGGCTGCTTTCACTTATACATACTTTTATGTCAGTAGCCATGTAGAAGTTCTTTCCTTTTTACTGCTGAGTGGCATTTGATTGCATGGATGTACCATATCTTTAAAGTCCATTCACTAGTTCATGAAGAGCGGGCTTGTTTTAAGGTTTTGATGATTTGGAGTAAAATTTCCATAAATGCATGTACCAGTCATTGTATGGGTATCTGTTTCAGTTTGTCTTGAGTAAATACCTGTAAAGGGGATTGTTGAGCCATGTGGGAAGTGTATGTTTACTTGCATGGGAAACTAGCAAACCACTCCGAGTTGGTGGTAGTGAGCGCTTCTGTTGAGAACTCTCGTTTTGATGTGAATGTGTCCATCCTATAGAAACTATTAGTGTTACCGCTGTTAATGAAATAAATGAGCCCGTGGATGAAACAGTATTTCACGTTGTGTACGCGTTGGGGGAGTTGGAATATCGGCACAGTGCTCCGGAGAGGCCAAGGAAGTGCTGTGGGAAGCAGGTTATATTTACGCCCACAAATATGATTACAAAATGAGTTTTTTGCTCATGTTAGTGTGTAATCAGAGAATAGTGAGAATCGATGCACAAAGCCTCCTCTAATGGCAAACACTGGTGGAGGTGTGCTGCTACAGGATAGGTGTCGTCAGGGACAACACCCAGGGATGAGCTGGCTAATACAATTCCCGCTGGACCTCCTGTAAAAAGGAAAATAAAGCCCAAGGCCTGCAGCATGAGGGGTAATCGTTTGATGTTGCCTCCGAAGTGTTTTATTACCAATTTGCCTTCCTGCCAGCAGCATGCCAGCGTTCCAGCTACACAGCATCCTCGCCAGCACTTTGTGTTGTCTTTTTTTTTTTTTTTTTTGCATTTGCCTACTTGTTTGTTGTTGGTCATTCTAGAAGATGGTTGGTTTAGTTTTGAGTATAATGGTATGGACATGGTCTTACGTTCATTTTTCTCTCTTTAATTCTTTAATATGCTGTCATCACTTCTCTTTTTCTTGAGGAAGTTTCCCACGTTACCTTTTCCCTTCACTGGTTCCCTTTGTATAGACTGTAGGATCAGCCCTTCGTGAACTACTGTCCCCGGTTCTATTTCTGCAGATTTGTGGTATGTATTCCACCCGACTTTGCTCCCTGCTGAACTCTTAACTGTTAGATCTCATTGCGCTTGTGGGCAGGTTTTGTGCCCTTGTGCCATTCTGATGAGGACCAACCAGTAGGCACTCAGGTAGTGTTCTATATGGATTGACTGGTAGGAGATAAGAAAGTAGACTCTGTCTTGAAATAATTATTACTATTCTTAAAAGACTCTAATTTTTAATATTTTTGTCTGTAAGATGTTATTGGTAGTCTTTTAGGACTTAAGAGAAGCATGTTTGCCAGATTTTCAGTTCTGGGTTGGGGATCAGTTGCCAGAAGCCTGTGATTGAAATTATTGTTTAAGCTATCAGGACTTTTTTTAAAAATTCAATTTAATTTTAAAATTATTTATTTATTTTTTTGTGGGGGAAGGTAATTAGGTTTTTATTTATTTATCTTTAGTGGAGGCTCTGGGGACTGAACCCAGGACTTTGCGCATGCTAGGCACACACTGTACCACTGAGCTATAATACCCTCCATCCTCCCGCCCTAGTATCGGGACCTTTGAATTGCTGCAGCTGCACTACAACGTCTTCTTCGTGTCGGATCAAGTGCAACTTTGGAAGTTCCCATTGAAATATCTCCTCTTGAAGCAGTTAGGCTTGGTTCGGCTTGGTTTCAAATTCTGCCAGTTTCAAGCACTGACAAATTCAGTTGGAAGCGTTAATTAATATCTTAGGTAATAATACAGATTTATCCCCACTGCTTTGAGTATCTTGGGTCAAATCTTTTCAGTGACTACCTTAGAAGGATTTAATGAAAACTGATGTCTCAGTAGTAACTTTGGGTGCAATAAGAGAAAAGCGACACCTTACCTGTAGGAGAACAGTGATTCAGATAACTGAGATTTCTCATCACAAATGATGCAGGGCGGAAAGAAATGTCACATTGTTTTTAAAGTGTTGGACTAAAAGTGCAGAACCCAGTATCCAGTGGAAACATCCTTAAAAGTGAAATGAAGATATTCTCAGGTGATGGAAAACCAAGAGAATTTGGAGTCAGCAGACATGCTGTAATATAACCAGTAAAGGGAAAGTTAGGATTGGCTGGTAATGTTCAGTAGTGTGCATATGCTGTGTGTGTATAATAAAGTTATGCTTTCTACCAGTTAAATAGTTCCTAACCCAGATGATGGAATCAGCCATGTATGGGAATCTCCCCATCGAAACGGTTTTGAGAAACATTGTAAGAGAGAGCAGACACCAGGTTGTGTAAGAGTTGGATTTCTCTACTCTCCACTTGCCCCACTCTGTGATTCTTCTTTTTCTAATTGAGGAAAGCATGGTACTTTCATTTTTGTCAGAGACTTCTCTAAGGGCAGAACGATGTGATCACCTTTGAGCATGTGTTTTGAAATTGGTTGCGCATCTCTAGACATCACCAACAGCGTTGTCTATAGCACATTAGAATTACTGAGTTTCCTTGTCTGCTTGGTGGACGTGTAATTGTCCCTTGGCTAGACAATAGGTATTTGTTGCTTCTGTTGATATTGGCATGGACTAAAGAAATGCTTTGAAAGGTAATTTTATAAGAGAAAATGCTGGCTTGATGTTCTGCGATTAGGGGAATTATAAACTCTGTGAGATCCTTATTTCCAAGATAGACATTTGCAGGTAAAATTTCCTTCTTGGTTTTGACAGTTCCAACTGCGTCTCTGAAAGGTTTTGTTCTTTATTCTGGAAAATTTGTATTGATTTGGTGGCTTACAGTTATACACAAGTTGTTAAACCGGCTCTGTTTCTTGCCAGAAATGGCATAAGAAGATATATAAAAGGTGTCCTTGGTTCTAAATTGTTGTTTGTCTTTAGGCTAAACCTTCAGACATATTTGATATCCTAAAATAGCTTCTGCAACGTGCAGTTTACCCAGATGGGGTAAGATTTTTACTGGAAATTGATATCTCCCCCCATACCATCCCTCTGTCAGGGTATTCTGTTTCTGCAGATAATTCCTAGACGAGGAAACTTGTGAATGTGATAATAATGTCAGACAGGACATTTGAAGTTTGTCAGTTGTTTTCAAACATAGGTACTGGATAAGAGATCCCTGTGTGTGGTTTAATGGGGCCTTTAAACTTAATTATGTGAAAAAGCAAATTACTTTCTCTTATACTGAGTGTGTGTTGTTTTAATGAAGTTATTTGTTGGACGGTGGTTGATTTTCAAAACTGGAGTCTATAGCTGGATGGCAAATAAGAAATATTCCGATAAGGGAATCAAGAAAATCTCTCTCTGTGTGTGTGCGCGCGCACACGCATATTTCTGTGGTGGGAAGCAATTCCGTCATCAAGTAGACATTTACTGAGCACCATAGCCAGGGAAACCTGTGCCTTCAGCGTGGGCATTACATTTATTTACCTCTAACTATGATCACGTCTCTTCACCATGACTGACGCTTCTCTACTCCTTCAGCCCAGTTTTGTGAAAGTCAGTTAACCTGCTGCCTCCATCTCTTCCTCTCTTACCCCCTTGGGAGCCCTCCCCCTCATGCCACCAAGACTACCAGTTATCCCCACGGCACCACGCTGACGCTTTCAGGACTGAGGTAAACTCGCCTGCGGGCAGTGATGATGCTCTCGACCACTTCCTCTGTGAAACACCCTTCCTTAGTTTCGGGTTCTGTTTGCCTTAAGGTGACAGGACACTATTTGTTCCCTTCTCTGGCTATATCTTTATAGTCTCCTCTGCAAGTTCATCCTACTCTAATAGACTGTTAAGTGCAGAGGTTCCTTAAGGCTCATCCCAATTTTTTCCATTTGGTACTCTTCTTGGAAATCTCCTTCATCCCCCACACTCCTATTTACCGCCTGAATGCCAGTCTCTCTGAAGTCTATTTCTAGACCTGAGCTTTCTCTCAGCTCCACAGTCATGTGCCCAGATGCCAGCTTGGCTTCTTCAGCCAAACTGCTCAAACCCAAAGAAGCCAAGACTGAGCTCAGGATATCCCTTCAAAATCTGGACTTCAGAGTGAATGGCCCTGATACTCTTTAATTGGACTGAACTGAATCCTAAAATCTCCTCTCTCCCATCCCCTTTATTACGTCCTGTCAACTCAACGTCATTGCTGTTTCTCAGTCTTAGTATGGAGGTGGACTTGTAAGTCACTGGGAGTTAAGGTAGATCTTATCAGTAAAAGATGCTTTGAAGTTTGATTATCCATATGGATAGAATATAAAATGTCATCCCCACCTCAGACCATAAGCAAACAATGCAGGATAGAGTAAAGATTATAAAAAGCAAAACTTTAGAGCTTTTCCAAGAAAATATATGCAAATGTACCTGTGACCTTGAGAGTTTTAAACTATACCCACCAGATGTGTGCCACACACAAAAACACAACATTTGAGAAATGTTTATAAATTCAGGTCACCAAAAGTTTTTATACATGTGAATCTTGGCACCTTAATATAAAATTAAAAAAAAAATAAACTAGATATTGGGTGAAAAGATTTACAACAAAACACACTAAGAAAGCATCATAATTAGAATGTTTAAAGTACTGTTTCAGATAAGTAAGAAAACACTCCAAAACTGTTCATCCCGCCAAAAATAATGGATCCTCTTTCACAGGTTCAGATTGGCAAATATTAAAAAATCATGCAATACTAGGTAGTAGCAAATATGTTGCACAAGAACGTATTGGCTGACGTTGGGTGTATTAACAATACCTACTTTGAAGAACGATTTGGCTGTACCTCATTGGATACATATAACCCACAGCCTACAAACCAACAACTCAACTCTGAGATACGGTGTTCCTCAATGGGACCTTACTGGTAATTGGGGCGGGGTAGACCTTTCTTCTGGGGCATCATTCATGTCTCTGATTCACGCCCTCTGTGTGTGAGTTACGCCCCCTACCATAGTCATTCAGACAACCAAACATTCCTCAGACACTTCGAATCACTTCTAATGGGGCAGTCCCTGGCTGATTGAAAAACTCGGGGAGGAACTGCCATAGGCTTCAGAAGACACGTCTAAGAACCTCCTTTAAAGCTCTGTTTAATTCTGTTTGTCGTAGTAAAATGTAGTAAGCATCGTAAGTATCTGTCTGCAGGAAAAGTAATAAATTACAGTATCTTCTGACAATGGAATATTACACAAATGTGAAAATGACTAATGAAGGACAGTCTCCGTTAGATAAGGGGAAGGGCGATTATTTCTGCTACAAGCGCAATTAAATATACCCAGGTGTACAGATTAAGCCCGTCCTGTCAGAATACCTGAACTTCATTTACATTTATCTTTCCCCACAAGATAAACATATGCCCTCAGATTTTTACTTTTACTGAAGTTAGTTTAGATTTTTCTTTTTTTTCTCCCCCTGTTTTAACAGAATGTGATAGGAAATTTCCTTTTTATCTTGATGGTTAACCGAGAAGATACCTCAGTAATGACGCATTCTGACTCATAATAACTACTTGCTGCTCTGCCCTTTGAACTGATATTCAGATTGTGAAAAGAAGCCCCTTTCAGCCCATTTACAGTAAAGGAGAATTTTGAGAAGCACAATAGGAGTCGGTGCTACTGAGTAACTCTAAAGCACACAATGATAATGCATGCCGTTGTCATTCTCAGAGCCTCTTTCCTTCCTTGTGTTTCTCATTTAGATAGTGGTTGTGGTCCAGGTTCCATCAGGAACTTTTGAGCTGACGTTTAAAAGATTTGGTTCTTTTTTTCCATTTGGCCAATTGCTAGCAGCCAGCTGGGGAGGATGTCTGGGTTAAAACCATAATAATTGAAACTTCCATTAGGCTCTTGGGCTTGGGGCTGTTTCCTGTAAATACCTTGTCCTGCCTTTAGTGGTTTGAAAAAGCAGACTACTTATTTTTGTTCAATAAATGAAAACTGAAGTTTAGCAGGTAGGGTAGCATAGGTATCTTGTTTTGCAAAGAGATTCTGCTGCTAGTGCTGAAGGTTTGCAGAGTGTGGGTTGTATTTTAACTTGTAGCCCCTTTGGGTGTTGATGACAATAACCTATGAACTTATGTCATTGTAGGAAATGGAACAAGTATGTGTAAGTTTGTTTTTACATATCCTTTGAGATGAAGAAAACTCGGTATATTTTAATACTGAGATAGTTGGATTTATCTCACCAGTCTTTTCTTCAAACCTTAGATTTATTCTTTCTTTAAGTTGCCATTATTCTGAAGAATGCATTGTTGATTGGAGGGATGACATTTTCAAGCATCAAAGAGACCACAGTCCAACAGTGTATTGGCTTTATGTACAGCCTTGAGAGCTATGATTTTTTTTTTCCTAGACACATATCTTTTATGTTTCTATATTTGCAGTACTGTTCACTTCATACTGTACTTGTACACTTGGGGAAATTGGTCACAATGCTTTTGCAAAACTTATTAAAAGAGTTCTGATTCCAGGTAAAATTTAATAAAACCACTCCAACCTTTTATTTTCCCTGTGAACAGTGAAGTGAAACCTGCATAAAATGCCTGCTGAAGGAGGTCTCTGGAAAGTAAATATCAACATGTGGATCAGGGGAGAATGCTAGACCGAAATACCACTGAAGTAGAGATGTGCTTACAGTTTTTTTCTTTGCTAATCCCCCAGCTTGAATTCAGTGCCGTCCAAAATCAAGAAGTCAGTATTGGGACACAGAGATTCAAGAGACATTTCTAGTTCTGGTTCAAGGAGCAGAAGGGGAAGCCCTAAAGCCCAGAGAGAAGGGAGAAAATCTCCCATCTTTTTCATCTCCTTTCTCTTGGTTTTGTCATGCCCCACTTCCCAGCAATCTTGTGGCAGGCAGTAGCAGCAAAAACAACTGGCAATGGGAAACTGCAGGAGCCAAAACAATGAGTTAGGGGAACATCCTTTCTATTTGGCAAAGCTGTAGTTCTTAGAGGCAGGGCTAAACCATTGCTTGCTAGCTTTTTTTTTTTTTTCCCTTTAATTTCTCTTGATCCTCCCACTACTCTGGTGCCATCATAGAAGTGGATTGTTGCTGATTGGAGGAGTGAAAAGGAGAGTTTCAGGATACCTAGCAAGTGTCAGAGGACACAGCTGAGAAGGAGGGGCTCAGGAAATGATCCCGTGAAGCTGTTTGTGAACTCCTGGATTCACCAGTATCTGCACGTGCTTGGATCTGATACTTGGTTGGCATACCAAGGGCCTTGAGGATGGAATTAGTAAATAGAACTTCACCCGAATCCCAGACTGATCTCCAAGTGGTGCACACCCAGTGCAGATCTGAATGGCCCTGCATAGCTTTTGAAAATGGAAGTGATGTTGGAACCACAGCCCATAGAAAATGGGTTGGAATTAATGACCAGAAGCTAACCAAATCAACTGCATGATAAAACAGTAATATCAACATTTACCGTAGTTTTAAATAAGGCACAGGATTTTTTAATAAAACATTGAAGATGTTCAGGATACAATCCATATTGACATATGAAGAACTACAAGCATCTCAAATCATAGGAAAAGACAATTAACAGATGACAATGAAAAGATGAGTTTAAAACAACTGTTATGAAAATACTCAAATGAATCATCTTGAATCCTGAAATAAAATTTAGAATAGGAACCATTAGTAAAGAAATAGGAAATATGAAGTAGATCTAAGAGGAAATTTTAGAATTAAAAAAATACAGTAGCCTCTCTTTCTTGTCCATTCCCCCTGCGAAAAAAAACAAAAAAACAAAACAACCCAAACACACCTCACTATATGGATTCCAGAACAGAATGGAGATGACAGAAGAAAGAATAAACAGACTTGAAAAGCAAATCAATAGAAATTATCCAGAAAGGGAAAAGATTGAAATATATTGAAGAGACCCTGGAACTATTGGAATATAACAAAAGAGGCATAATGTCTGCATGCTTGGAGGCCCAGAAGGAAAGAAGAAAGATTGTGGCTGAAAAATATTCCAAGAAATAATAGCTGAAAACTTTCCAAGTTTGGCAAAAGAAATAAAGCTGTAAATTCCAGAAGCTAAGCTAATTCCAAACAAGATAAATCCAAAGAAATATATACTCAGCAATATCAAAACTGCTGAAAACTAAAGACAAAGACAAAATCTTGAAAACAGTAAGAGAGAAGTGATACCTTACCTATAGGAGAAGAGTGATTCAAATGATTAACATTTCTCATCAAATCATGGAGGGCAGAAAGAAATATCACATTGTTTTTAAAGTGCTGGAATAAAAGTGCAAAACCCAATATCCAGTGGAAACATCCTTAAAAGTGAAATGAAGATATTCTCAGATGAGGGAAAACCAAGAGAATTTGGAGTCAGCAGACGTGCTATAATATTACTAGCAAAGGAAATTCCTTAGACGAATGGTAAACAATACCAGAATGAAATTTGGAATATCAAGAATGGAGGAAATGATAAATATAACAGACTTTTCTCTTCTTGAATTATAAAAAAGAAAAGGTTTATCACTGAAATCAAAGTAAAACATTGTCTGATGGGAATTTTCAGTGTGTTTAGATGTAATATAGAAGACAGCTTATAAGGGGGGAAGATGAGGAAACTATATGGTGGTATGGAAGGCAAAATTATCTCCCTGTCCCCCACAAATATCCATATTTGAATCCCCAAGGCCTGTGAATATGTTACAATAAATGGCAAAAAAGACCTTGTAGATGTGACTTTGACTATAAACCTTGAGATGGAAAGAGTATCCTTTATCGTCCTGGTGGACCCAGTCGTATCACATGAGTCCTTGAAAGTGGAAGAGGAAGGCGGAGGAGTGGATCAGAGATGCCGTGTTGAGAAGGACTTTTCTGACTATCTCTAGCTTTAAAGCTGGAGAAGAGGGCCAGGGCGTGTGGGCGGCCTCTAGAAATTGCAAAAGGCCCTCAGCTGACAGCCAGCAAGAAAATGGGAGCTTTTGGGTCTGGACTGACCAAGAAACAGACTTTCCTCTAGAGCTTCCAGGAAATTATGCAGCCTCATGAATACCTTGATTTTAGCCTCCTGAGATGTGTATTGGACTCCTGACCTCCAGAATTGAAAAATAATAAATTTATTAAGGCACTAAGATTGTGGTTTTTTTATGAGAGCAGCAATAGAAAACAAATGCATGTGGTTCGGTTTCTCTTTTGGAGTGCTGGATTATTGATTCTAAGTAGAGGATAGAACGTTAACTCTGCATGCTGTAACCCCTAGGTCAACCACTAAAAGTATACAGAAAAAGATATAGTCAAAAATCACAATTAATATATTAAAATGGAATACTAAAAAATGTTTAAATAACCCTAAACAATGTACGACAGGAGAAACAGAAGAACAAATAGCAGAGGAAACAAATAGGAAACAATAAAATGCTAGACCTAAATACAAACATATCCATTATTACTTTAAGTGTAAATGGTCTAAACAAACCAAATAAAAGATGGAGATTGTCAGATTGGATTTAAATATCAAGAAGACAAAACGGTTGTAAATGTGTACAAATAGCAAGAGCCCTTCAAAGCACAGAAGCAAAAGCTGACGTAACTAAAAGGAGGAATAGATAAATTCATACTTACAGTTGAAAAAAACCCAACACTCCTCTCTAAGTAACACAAGTAGTAGACAGAAAATCAGCAAGAATGTAAAAGAACTAACCTGTCAACTAACTAGATCTAATAGACATTTATATAACAATCCATTAAATGCACATTGACTAAAATATTTCTAAATGAATTTAGAAATAATCCCTTTGAGCATACTTACAAGTTATAATTGAATAATGTATTTGCGTCCTGCTAATATGAAATACAAGTTTATGTTTAGAATTACATTTTTTAAAGCAACAAAGAATTGTAAAATATTTTATATTTTTAAAGCCAGAATGACCCAATATGAAATAATTGAAATAATAATAATTTTAAAACCAGCTAATACTGTATTAAAAGTTTATTCTGTGTAAATAAGCACCTATTCTGTTCTAAGCACCTATTATTGGACAAATTCATTCAATGTTCACAAGACCCCTATGAGGTAGTTACGGTTAAACTTATGTGTAAAATAGAAATAATAAGGAGACACAGGGCTGTTAGGTAACCTGAGTAAGATAGCAAAATTTGGGATTATGACAGCATTATCAATAATTATAAAAAATAGCTTTTCCTGACCACTTTCTCTGCATCAGACATTCAGACACTTTAACTTACGCTTTATCTCATTTTGTTGGTAAACTAGGTAATATCAACCCCATCGGACAGGTGAGGAAATTGAGGCTTAACGTGAGAGTACATCTAAGTAGAATAACGAAGCAGAATTCCAGCCTGTGGGGTCTGTCTCTAGAACCCAAGGTCTTCATCTCTGCTTTGCCTATGGAAGATCCCAGGTCCATCCTGGGATGCTGGTGGTCACCAGGCATGGACTGTAAAGTCACAGAGTCCTGACCTTCAGGAGGCAGTGACTTCCCATTGACTGAATATCCTGGGCTGCGTACAAGTGCATGGAGTCTTTGATTTTAGAAGATGCTTTTTTTGTTGTGGCTCTTGGCCTTTTTTGCCCTCAATTACTTGTGGCAATGTAAGGACAAGGCCGGCTTAGAGTGACTTGACCACACTGTGCTTTTCCATAGTGGGAAGATTTACTGTGAGGCACTCGACACATAGAGTAAGAGTGGTTTCTTCAAATTTGATTTCAATCTGATTCCTAATGAGTCTACCCTGTTATGTCTTAAATTACCCCCTTTCCTGCATAGCATTTACCGTAATGATTCTTATTTATTTGTGAAACATTCCTGTCTCTCACAGCCAGCTCTTTGTGGGAAAGATTTTCTCTCAATCTTTTATTCTTAAGCTGAAACTCTGAAGGTTGCTTTCCTTAAGATTCCCACGGTACACCTTTTGCCAATTCTTCTGATCTGGTGTATTGGAATAAGGACAGAACTCTCCCTTTGATAAATGCTTTTTTCTCTAGTCACTTTTGTTTTGATGTGAATTTTAAAGATACTGGATGGGATCCTAGTTGATATGAACATGTATTTGTCCTTCGAAATGCACGTTTCACTCTGGAAAGGAAGGTTAAGTTTCAAGCAGGATTGGCAAACTACAGTTTGCTGCCCGTTTTTATATATAAAGTTTTTTGTTTGGAACACAGTCACACTCTTTCATTTAGGTCTTGTCTATGTTCCTTGGTGTCACAACAAAGCTGAGTAGTTTAAACCACCACCTGGCCCTCGAAGCCTACAGTATTTACTAACTGGCCTCGTACAGAAACTGTTTGCCGACTCTGGGTTTAGAGGCAGAGAAAGGCACTCCCTTAAACATCTTGCATTAGAAAATGCTATTGCTTTTCTAATAAGTGTCTTTTGCTCTGCTTTTTCTGGAGAGGAAATAAGAAAAAAGTCTTCCTTTTTTCTCTTTACTTTTTATTATTCTCCCAAAGTTTATACTAACTGACAAATGTTGGATATATTTAAGGTATGTAATGTGGTCAGTTTAATATGCATATATGTCATGAAAGGAGTACCATAATCGAGTTACTTAATATCTCCATCACCTCATATAGTTATATACCCCTTTTATTTGTATATGTGGTGAGAACACCTGAGATCTACTCTCTTAGCAAAGTTCAAGTATACATGGTGACTATAAAAATAAAAAAGACAAAGAGACTCGTGTTGGCAAGGGTGTGGAGAATAGGGAACTCTCACACTCTGTTGGTGGTATAGCTGTTATGGAAATTGGTATAGTTATTATGGAAAACGAATGGAGGTTCCTTAAAAAATTAAAAACCAGAACTAAGCTGGCTATCCCGTTTCTGGGGTATTTATCCAAAGGAAATGAGATCAGTATCTGCAAGAGATACCTGCCTGCCTTGTTCCCGGCAGCATTGTTCACAGTAGAAAAAATAGGAAAAAACCCTCAGTGTCCCCTGAGGGATGAATGGCTGAAGGAAATGTAGTATTTGTGCTTGAACAGTGGGATATTATTTAGCCATGAAAAGAGGGAAATCCTGCCATTTGCAGCAACATGGATGAACCTAGAGGGATGTTAACGCTGAATGAAATAAGCCAGACACAAAAAGCACTCTTCTTATGAAGCATTTTGTGTGTGTGTGTGTGTGTGTGAAACTCATAGTTTCGTTCATTGCTTTAGCTTTTCTGTAACTACTCTGGTTAAAACAAAAAACAAAAACTTGTAATTCATTTCCTTAATAATGCTTTTCCTGATGTTTGTAGACACTCCCAAACAAATGCTTCAATCTTGATCCCTTGTGAGGACTTGTGAGTCCTTCTTCCCACTTTGCTGTGCCCTGACCTGACTCCACTGAGAAGTTTCATGTTCTTTCTCCTTGTCCTCTGTTTCCTAGGGATCACTGAAGTCTCCCGTGGAGACGCGCCCTTTCCCAGAGTGACTTCTTTGCTCTCCAGGCAGCCATGGATCTGGATAAACCATCTGTCTGGGGCTCATTGAAGCAGCGGACCAAGCCTCTGTTTATCAACCTGAGCAAGAGGAAGGTGAAAAAGAACTCAAACAAACCACTGGACTTAAGGGCCAGGCATCACCTGGACCGCCGTGTCAGCCTCTCTGTCCCCGACCTCCTGGAGGCCGAGGCCTTGGCCCCTGAGGGGCTGCCTTACTCCGGGCCCCAGTCATCCTACACCTCGGTGCCCAGCAGCCTGTCCACTGCAGGGATCCTGCCCAAAAGCAGCAGTAGCTCCTTGAAACAGTCTGAGGATGAGTTGGATTGGGGCCAGGAAGAAGCTGGCCACCTCCACGTGGTGGAGATGGACTCGGAGGAGACCTACGCCTCTGCCACTGAGGACAGGAGGGCCTCCAGCAACGGCATCTTTGATCTGCTCCAGAAAACTCCCCTGGGAGAGGACACACCGGGAGAGCCGGAGGTGAGACCAGGGCTGAGCTCTTTCCTGTTTCTTTCTTTTTTTTTTTTTTTCAGCTGCTTCTTTTTAGATGCATTCAATACCCTTGGAATATTTGGTCAGAATTCACTTTTGTGGTTAGCTTGGATGGAGACAATGTCATTTAGAAGAATTTAAATTAAGGTCATATTGATTACACACAATGTTCCCATTAGTTTTGGGGTTGACCTCTATGTATTTTAAAAGTATTACAAATAACCTTCCTAGAACACTTTAAGACATTAAAAGCCCTATTGGATGAGTTGTTTTTTTTTTTTTCCATCTCCTGGCAGAGAAATTAAGAGCATAACTTTTCCTCTAACTTTTTGCTGAAGTGTTTGTCTATTTCTGTCTGTCTCTCTGTCATCACCTGATCCTTCTCACAGACAGAAGTGCATATTCCTAAGGCATGTGTGCATGTGTGTCTCCCTTTGGCTGCTGGAGAGTTGGAACTTCCTCCTGCTTCACAAGTGTGTGCCTGCAGGAGTGACTGCTCCTGTGCCCCTGTGTGCCACTGACCTGCAGGCAGCTTCACGTGCGTTCTCGGAAAATTAAAAAAAAAAAGAAAGCCAAACACTAAAGGAAACAAATTCTTAACGATTCAGGGATTTTGCAAAGCTTCAGTATTTCAGTAAAATAAAACAACCAAATATAAATATAAGAATTCTTATATTTCTAGCGTGAATTTAATTTAAATTCAGTCACCAGATTACCAAACTGATTTGGATGATCAATCATTTTAAAAAAAAATTCTTCCATTAATGATACTGAAGTAGGTTTCAGTGTTGAGGTAATGGCTTAATTTTTCTATATTCCAGGTTAGTGTTACGATTGCCTAGAAAACTGGTTATTCAACTAGGATTTTTGGCTTTACTTTTAGAACCAAAGCTATTAATTATGCAGTGTATCTGGATTTCACTGGGGAATGGAATCTTGGATATTTGAAGGCCATATTCTTTTGGAAGCATTACTGTGTTAAGACACCATTAACCATTAAATGACTTAACTGTTTCATAACCATTAACATTTATGAAACCCTTTTTGTAACAGTTTTATGATTTTTACAGTTATTTGTAAATTTGAAAAATGCATTTCCACTAATCAAAATATAAATTAAGTGAATTATTAAGCGCAGTTCCTAATTCATAGTTCCGTGTGAAGGAGATAACATGTTAAATTATATGCTAACATTAATCTTTATCTTTTTGTGACTTATTAACTGACCAGAAAAAATGGAGTGAGCTTCTTGGTTTTGGCTGGCTAATAAACTGAAATTAGAATAAGTTTTTTTTTTTTTTTTTTAAGTTAGTGCTGCTAAACTGTTTCACTGGCTATAAGCATTTCATGCCTGCTCTAACTCAGGCACCATAAAGGTTCTGATTGGAAATAAGAGATGGATAAGAATGTAACCCTGCCTTCAGGTTACAGTCTGTTGGGACACAGCTTTGCCCAGCATTAAGTGTAGCGTAAGAGGCAAACAGACATCCGGGCTGTCTGTGCAGAACATCCAAGCCTTTTCTCCTGGCAACTCAGTGGGTGGGGAAGATCATACTTGGGGACCAAGGGGCGTGTTATGTGTGAGGCAGTGTTGAATCTGGCACAGAGGATAAGGAGGAATTGACAGGTGAGGAAATATGACAAACACAGGCCTGAAGTGTGGATGGGGCCAGCCAGGGTGGTGAGCATTTTGTTCTGTCTGGCACGGAGGCTCACGGAGTTTCCTGACGTGATGTATGTCTGCGGCGGGTGGGCGGAGGTGGGCTGTGCTGAGTGCTGGTCGGTGACGACGGATGAATGGTTTACAGATGAACTGGGGATAGTGGTTACCTTCTCTTTTCCAGTTTAAATGCATGAATGCCTGGAATACACAGTCCTTTAAGAGTAGCGAAGAGAAGCAAATGATTATGTTCTTTTCCTGCCCTAAAAATAACTGACAGAGACTGGGATGGACTCTTCCTTCCATGGCCACTTAAGTGCCATCTGTCTGCTTGGTGACCTGTTTGCAGAGGGTGGAGAGACCAGGCTGCACTCCTCAGAGCACAAAGATCACTTGTGGTCAAATACACTGTTCCACCCCCCTGTGTTGGGTGGGCTGCTCCCACTGACCAAGGATCTAGTTTGACACTCGGTACAGAGGTCAGCCCCTCCCTTGCTTAAGTTTTCCACCAGGCTGTATTAATTTGGGGGTGGATGTGACTGGGGGAGTCTCATTGCCTTTCCGCAGATCTTGCCCGTGTGAAGGGCATTGATGCGTGTTGTGTCTGAAGTTGACCTTCAAGCCACGGGCCACTGCTCAGTGCAGTGGGGCCATAAGAAATTCAGTTTGGTTGGAGAAGGTGGTGGTATGAGGGCCCTGAGTGGTCCATGAGTTCTGAAGGAGTTCACAAATGTCAGATGAAATAGGAAGAAGCTAAAGTTAAGGAGACACAGAGGGAGAGCAGCTTATTTTTTCTTCTTTTCTTCTCGCCTTGCTGTCTTTTCTTACTTCCTTCTCCTGCCACCATTCCCCGCAGTAGTTATATTACAAAGTAATGTCTCCTGCCTTAGAGAATCAGTTAAGTATTTAGAAAATACAGAGAGTCACCCCAGAGTTGATGATGGAATAGAGATTAGACCCAGCACTGGAAAAAATGACAAACACTATGGGGCAGTCTGTGGTCGGTGCTGGAGAACCAGAAGATGCGGAGAGCGGTCCCTCCAAGTGTGTGGTCGGAAAGGCTTGAAGAGGATGCGTCGTGAGGTTAAGCCTCAGATAGGTGGAGGGTAAATCGCAGTGGTTAAAGTTCCTGTCCCCGAGGCTAGAAAAATAGAACATTCTTCGTTCACAAGTGCCCAGCAAAGACGCACAGCTCTGGGTATGGTTGTGTTTACCGATGTTACTAATTTTGTTGTTACCGTTTCAGCATGAAATCGAGGCCGAGGAAGTTTTATGACTTGCCTGATGTAATCCAGCTAGCAAGTATTGGAGCCAGGATCTAAATACAGGACTGTTTGAATCCAAAGTCTGTGCACAAAACTCTGGGTACAACAGGGGTTTAGAAACGCATATCTACAATTTGGGAGAACTCAAGAGCAGGTGATCTAGAGAAAAGTTAATCATCAGAGAAAGACATCTGTTTTTCTGTGTCCACTGTGCCCTTTTAAATGCAGGGATAGTTATAGTGGCTTTAATGGGCTTATCATCATGGTTTATAGCTAAGAATCCTGAGTGGAAGGACTGCCACCCTCCCCACCCCCAGCCGTGTAACCCCACAGTGGGGAGCATCCTTCCCTAACGTGTTATCCAGCAGCTGGAGTTTTGAACAGCTGGCTTGGGTGCAAGCTGATGTGGATGAGGAGAGTGGTTTAGAGAAGTACCCTCTGGGGCATTTCCAGGAACTCTAGTGACCACAGAGAAACAAAATGACAGACCACAGAGGAGAGGAAACAAGCTACAACTTGCAGATGAAACAAGTACACCACTTTCTCCACACTTAAATTACCTGGTCTTCACTATTTTTGTTTTATCTAAAAAATCGTTACTCAACATAAATCGTGTCAGCGAGACGGGCCTGTAAGCCGTGTCCTGGGGTCCTTCGTGGGAATTGGCCCCTTTCTCCTTTTTTCCTCCCTCCTTCCCCATCCGTTGAGTACCTACCATGTGCTGGTCCTGCTCTAAGGCACTAGGAACCCAGCAGCCAACAAAACAAACAAAAATCTGTTTCCTTAAGAGATCCTATTCTAAATGGTGGGAGACCCAGGGAGATTCAGAAAGCGATAGATTTAATGGAGCAAAATAAAAGCAGAGAAGGCACTGAGGAGCGCCGTGGCGCAGGTGTTACTGTTGTGAACACAGCGATCAGGAACTGTCTCTTCTGAGATGATAGCATTTACTTAAAGACCTAATGAGGGGTGAGGCAGCAGGTTGTGTGTGTGTCTGTAGAAACGGCATCTCTGGAGGAGAGGGCAGCCAGGACGCAGGTTCCAGGGGCGGGGGCGGGGGGGAGTGTGCCTGGCGTGTTTCAGGAAGAGTTGAGAAAGTGACGTGACTGGTGAGGGTGCGGGAGGTGTTGCAGTCCCTTCTGAGGCCGTACCCCGCAGGCGTTCCCACCCTGCTGGGAACTCTGCTGCCGGAACGACCACCCCGGGCCCTGGATGAGCAGATGCAGAGGAGCCCTGCGGGCTCGGGGCCGGGTTGCTCACAGCCAGGGCAGGATAGATGGATTCATAGCATGTGCGTGGCGCTTGTTCAACCTGCTGTGGACACTGGGAACAGCCGTCAGCAGGTTCGCCTCGGATGGGCAACTTGCAGGGTGTGGCACTGGTTGATAAACTGTGCGGAGAGGGGCGGATGGCAGTGTCCCGAGAGGTACCTTGATTGTGGATCTGTCACCGGAACGGTGTCTGAGGGGAAAGGATGGTCAGGATTAAGGAAGGGACTTGAGTTGCTGACCATTTTCTTTTGAGTTGTTTTTTCCAGTCTTCCCAAACGCATCTCCTGTTCTCATAGTGATGAAAATAATAGAATAGCGACCCCGACCTACTGATTGGTAAGAACTCTGCTCAGTGCGATACAAATAAACATTATCTTGTTGGACCACATCTGTTGGGCTCCCTCCTTGAGCAAAGAATCTCGTACAGTGTCTGGCCCAGAGAAGCTACTCAGTAGTTACCTGTAAATCAATGATTTTTTTCCTTCCCTACCAACCTAAAGGGAATATCTTTTTGCCCCTGTTAGGGATGTTTGCAGGTTACGGACTTTAAGTAAATTTTTCAAGGACACAGAGCTAGGAAGTAGCAGAAGTGGGATTCAGGTCCAGGATTTTGTGCCTCCAGAGTGTTGTCTCCCACCGTGCAGAGCTGCCTGTCGGTGTGAGGCAAGGTGTCCTGGGTTCGGGTACTCCTGGTTCTGGGCGCAGTTGTGGTGCAGTCAAGAGTGGACGCCCGCGGTGCCGGGGGAAGCGCTTCTCTTTGACAGCTGTTCAGTCTTTTACGCTCTGGCTCTCTATCTGTAAACGGGTAAATTGTAAATTACGAATAACAGCCCATGGACTTATAAGAAGTTAGTAGGAGTGCGTAGTTGGGAATTACAAAGTGCTAAGCTGGGCAAAGCGAAAGGGGCCACCATAATTCTTTTAAACTATCTCCTGCTAACAGTCATGAAAAGAAATTATGGAAGGTCAGTGGGCAAATCTTATTGAGCATGGTAAGAAAAGTTTATCACACCAGGGTTGGCACACGTTTTCTGTAACAGGCCAGGTAATCGATAAGTCCAGCTGTTTGAGCCACAAGATGCTCTCTGTTGCAACTATTCAGCCCTGGTGGTGTAGCATGAAATTAGCCTTAGAAAATATATAAATACAGACATAGGCAATATAGAAATGAATCGGCGGGGCTGTGTTTCAAAGCTTAAAACTTTCTCTGTAAAAATAAGTGGTAGGGTTTAGTCTGCTGGTCTGTATAGTGAATGTGTTGCGTACACACACACACACACACCTGACTTAGTATTTTGTGCATTAGGTGGTATTCTAGAGTAGTCGCTGTAAGAGAACGATCTTGGGGGTGGAGGAAAAATAAACGTGTATGTACCTTGCTCAGTAACCTAAAAAATTGTGTAAGAGTTGCACACGAGCAGACTCAGCCGTTTGGTAGACCCAGTTGTTCTGAACTGGCATTCTGATTTTGACCGCTAATTGCCTCGCGGGTTGTTTTGGTTTTGTCACTCCATCCAGGCATTGCTTCACAGTCTGTCTTGCCATCTGATCCCCTTGGCTCCTTCTGCTGCTTTCTTTGCCCCGTCGGTATCTGTGTCCATGGCTGCTCCCATCCTGAGTGTTTGTATGCTTAATAGCAGATGTGGGTTAAGTAATTAAGTAAAGATACATTGTGTATATCATTTGGTAAACTTAAAACACTTGAATATTTTCCGAAGACCATCTAAACGATCTTCTCAGCCAGCTTTGTACTCAGCTTCCCTGGATGTGGGTTTATGACTTCTTCCACTAAAAGTTTAAATAGCCAGTGATTGTTTACATCATTTATTATTTGACTTCCTGTGTGTTCTTCATGGTAAGATCCTTCAGACAGCCACGTGGGAGGTGTTATTTGTACAAGGTCACATTTAGTGTACACGAAAGAAAATGTTGTTTTTTCATATCAGTGTCCTGCTCTTAAGACCTTTGGTGGTGAGAAGAGGAGATTTTCCTTTTTGAAAAGTAATCGACCCATCCGTTCAGAATAATCTCCCCGTTTTACTAAATTTGTAACCTTGCAGATTGGGGAGCCTCATCTAAAGAGAATTCAAAGTATGTATTACCTTTCCATAAATTTCACCTTAGCAAGATACAATGGAAATATCAATGCAAATTTGCTCTCATTAAAAAAAAAACTCACCACTTTTGTGTGCATGCACATGCACACACAACACACAAACTCGAGTTATCTGAAAGATAATAGTGAGAGTTGTGTGAGAGAAGACAGCCTCATGCCAAGATGTTAACGCTGAGTTTCTGAATGTTTGTACATGACTAGAGAGTTATGTCATGTTAAGACGTTGATTTTGCAACATTGATGATATTCAAAATTATTTATCTTTTTGTGAGTGTGTCCTTGGAAACATTTGTTTAAAATGCTTAAGACCAGTGCTTAATGGATAAACAGACTATGTTGCACTCAATGGTGCAATACTATTCAGCAATTAAGGAAAGAACTGTTTATCCAGATGTTAACCTGAATTGATTTCAGAGGCAATGTGCTGAGCGAATGATGTCAGACAGTGTCAGAAGTCTGTATGCTGTCTGATTCCATTTATACTACATTCTGGGAAAAAAATGAAACTGTAGGAGGGGAACAGATCAGTGGCAGCCCTGAGTTAGGGATGGGGGACCCGTTTGACCACAGTGGGATGACACGCAGGGCCTTTTAGGGGTTGATAGCAGTGTTCTGTGTCCTGATGGTGGTGGGGGTTACTCAAATATCTGCAGAGGTTAAAATATCAAAGTATTTTGTGCACGTGTGAAAAAGCCAGTTTTACTGTGTGTTAACTTTTGAAAAATAAAATTGAGAAAGGAAAATGAGAGTGCTGGATTCTCCTTGTCGAGAACAACAACAAAATACTCTAATGATAACGGATACCAGGGATCCCCGATGAGAAGAATATTAATTGTGCATTTTAAAATGAAAACCTCTTTGCTGTGGTTTACTTGGTTTACAAAGAAGGTGTAAATAGTGCAGCTGGCCCTCGGTGAACCATCCTGTGGGCCCTATGCAGAGTGCAGGGGAAGATTCCAAGCGATGCGTCCCCCGCGGCTGTAACCCTGTCCTCCTGTGCTTCCGTTGCCTTTCTGCTCTTCTTTACTGTGATCGCTTCCCTTCCTTCGTGTGCACATACAGTGTGTGACAGTTACGGTGGCTGTGGGAGCCATTACTTTAAGTTCTGTGACTTTTCTGTGAGTAAAACCAGCGATAATGTTGAATTAATGTCATTCTTCACATTTAATTTCCACGTCGCGGTGAGTGGAAGACTTAACTGTGTATTTGAATAAAATCCCCGTGTCCATTTCTGACAGCGTGTAAATGATGGTGGTGGTGGTGTGGCGTCATCTTGTCACTTGATCAGTGTTCTCATTGAGAGCAGGGAGGCTAATTTCGGAGAGTGTATATGGTCTGCTGGTCTGAGGGGTGTGGCTCCGTAAGCACGTTCACTCTTGTGTTTGACAGTCGAGGATACTGGATCATTATGTTCCTCAGCTAATAACCAACACTTCATAAATTCTGACCCCAGCACTGAGTTTTGTGCAGTTGGTTCCATGAAGCACTGATTCATTTAATAAAACTGGAGACACTAACGGGGGTGTTCAGGTTATAGAAGATCAGACAGCAGATGGTACTCGTTGGTTCTGCACCTGAGAGCCTGGTGGGGCTGTTCTTGGTTTTATAAATCAGGCAGAAGAAGAATTGCTAAGCTTCCAGAAAACAGTCGTGTAGCATGTAATAGTGTAAAAGGCATTGGGAGGAATTGCTGGAAATTGCGAGAGCCGCGTAATGTTTGAGCATCAGCATAATGTGGACTTCAGGGGGTCCTGTCCACTCTCCTGGGTGTCTTTTTACACATAACAAAGTTAGGAGGTACCAGCCAGGAACCAGACAGGGAGGGGACCAGCAGAGTCCCGGCTGCCTCCTTCCTTGTTGGCTTATCAGGTCGAGCCCATGTTGAGAGTGAGGGCTCTTTGCCCAGCTGAGCAGTGATGGTTCTTCCAGAGCCAGGGGGCTCCGGTGACTGAAGTGCTGGGGTCCTTAGACAAAGGACCCTTGGTCCTGCGTGAATTAACCTGAATTGAATGGAATGTATTCACAATCCAGAGACATTGGACCTGGAACTGGGAGAAAGAGGCAGATGTGATGGGAGATGTATGGATGCAAAGAACTATATTCAGGGTTTCTATTCTCCCTGGTGGTGGCGTGCAGGTCCCCACACTGACTTGTGATCAGGGCTCATTGCCTCCAAGCAGCGTTTCTTGATGTCGCTGTGTGCAGAAGGGGTGGACCTGAGAGCTCCTACTTGTCGGAAGCCCTTCCTCAGCCCTCTTGGGGCCTAAAGAAATGTTCTCCATCTCTGGAGACCCAGGTTCTCTTGCTGCCTGAGCTCCACTTGAGAGAGTGAGTCAGTGTCTTGGAAGGCAGCGTGCCTTCCATCCAGGTGGAGTCTCTGAGTTTGCCACGACCTCCCTGATTGTTGCTGTGGGTGGGAGGGACCAAGGGCCACAGTGCTTCTCGTCCCCACCTTCGCCCCCCTCCGCCACAACTTCAGGGTCAGTTAAACAGCCTCTGCAGGCCTGCCACCTGTGTCTGCATTTACCCATAGCTTCAGAGTTACTCAGCCTTGTTTGGAGGAAGAAATCTCATGTTTTCCCACAGGAAATCAGCCCCGGCTAATGTGTCCAACAAACAGAAACACACCCCAGATGCTGGGAGACCATTTGCTGGTTTCCCGTCCTCTGTGCCCTTCCATGCTGGCAGCCATCCTCACCACAGAATCTTCAGAAAATCCCAGAGCTCCTCTGGACCTCGCATTCGTGCATATAAAACCTGATACGATGCAGATGTCTGTGTCCCAAACCCTGCCCCCTTCATTGCCCCATGGACTCATTTCCTGGGTGCCCGAGGCATGTTTAAAGTAGGAGCTGTAGACAACGCCCATCTGAGATCATTTGCTGAACGTTTGCATTTCTCCTTTTTGGTTGGTTCTTGTACAGTTGCTAGACTCATGAGGTTGTGGTTGGAGGAAGGTCTTTCTTATCACATTTGAAACATTTCCTACTTGACTGATAAGCTCGGGTCTCTGATACCTGATCTGCCCTTTTCTATCTGATGGCTGGGGTCCAGGCAGGCCCCCGACGGAGGGACCTGGCAGGATGGCCCTGCTACTCCCATGTCCTCTGCTGGGACAAAGCTGCTGGCATGCTAATGACTTGGATGAACTAGAGATGCCTCAGTGGCCCAGCAGGATCAGGCACGCCTTATCCACACTCTGATCTGTGACTAAGATGGTAGAGGCTGCAGCCAAATGGACTCCAGTGAGTCAACCTTCTGCCAAGACTTGCCACACACACCGGAAGGCAATCGGCTTGTGTGAAACTGAGCATGCAAATGGCAGATTCAAAGGGGGAGGAGACCCGATAAGGGCTATCTTTGCAGGTCGATATTCTTTTGCTTTCTTTACAGCAATTATTATTATTATTATTATTATTTTTTCTTATTTACAGATGCTCTGTGGAAGTGGTGATCTGAATGCTTCTCTGACATCCGAACAGTTTGAAGAGCAATCTGTGAGTGACATTCCTGAAAAACAAACACTAAACTGTAAATATTTCTTAGCAAATGTTTGAATCTGTGTCTCTTTGCCTGCTTTCTTTCTAAAGGGTGCCGAATTGTATCCACCTGCAAAGACAGACTTTGCAAATTGTAGCTGGAAAAGATTAATTCAGTGTCCATTGATTAGTCAGAGTGGAATAGATTCTTCTAAAAATACAAAGCAGCCATGAAATCGAGTGAGTGTGCAGGAGACAAAGCCATTTGGAAGTGCTTTGAAACAGGGGCTGAGAAACTTTCAAAAGAAGGCCGTCCAGAATGACTCAGCCTCGAGATCGATTGATTGAATGTCAAATAAAGGGACAATAAAATCATTTCATTTGTACTTCGTCTTTCAAAAGACGAAATTTTGCACTCTTCAAAACGTTCATTGGATTCGTTTAATAAATATTTGAAAATAGACTTGAATTTGGTATCATGGCCTGTGGGAGTTGATGTGTTCCTGAAGAGGGAAGTGAACTTGGGGGAAGGTAAGGGTGAAGTGTAGGAGATGCCTCCGTGGGGCACAGGGAATAAAAGAAAAACATGCAACAGGCAGGGGAGCACTAAACAGAGAGGAAGTGTGTCCCGCGTGGACACAGGGGAGGCTCCCTGTCGTATGGACGTGGTTCCGTAGGCAGTGGGCTGAGTCAGTCATGAAGTGCAGCGTTGCTATGACACGTGGAGGGGGGGGCGGTGCACCGGAATTGATGGAGGTGGGCGGGGCTCTGGGGGAAGAAGTGGGAGTCCTCATCCATACGAGCTCGGAGGTGTGGACACCTGTTCATGGGAGCTTGAACACAGCCGTTCTTCCGCGTGCCCCGCCGGAAGTTATGACATAAAGGGTCCTGCGGGACGTGGGCTTTAAGGGGATTTCACGTGTTGGCGTGCACCTTATCTGACTCTTCTTGGAAAGTTAATACTGCAAAGATATTATCATGAATTCTGATAGACTCCTGCTGGGGAGGAAGATCAGGACGTGTTAACAGAACAGTGTGACCACGTCCTCCACGTGGGTGGGAGTGGGGATGGCCCCTGAAGATGGGCCATGACAGGGGTCGCCCTTTTCCCTCCGACGTTCTGTTTCTTGGGCCCCAGACAACTGACCTGAACTGACCTCTCCATTTGTGCAGACTCTCAGGGAAGCCGGCGATGGCTTGAGCAGCCTGCCCAGCACCTTCGCCTACCTCCTCACCATCCACCTGAAGGAGGGCCGGAACCTGGTGATCCGGGATCGCTGCGGTAAGGCCGGGCTCCGCCGCGCTGGGGGTGGCCTGCACGCCTCCTCCTCTCAGCCCTCGTCTCCAACTTGTTAGTCAGCCTTTTCCACCTCAGCCTGGGTGGTGAGAGACTGGAACACGAATCTAAGCTTCTCCAGGTAGCAAGGTGAATGATGTAAACACGGGGCATCTTACCGTTCTCTTCTCCTGTTCCATTGACCATAATGATCAAATATGACTAATCAGAGTTGTGCTAGAATGAGATAAGATCGCCGTAAAGTACTTGATGGCTGGCATGTAACAGCTGCGAAAGAAAACACTTCCTTGATCCTGGTTTAATTATCCGTGAGAAATCTGTGAATACATCCTTATTCTGAGTTATCAGACATACACTTGGATGGAGGTGCCCTTTGAACCACCCTCCTTCCTGCCCTGAAATCCCACTGGGCTGCTCCCCTCCCTCAGGGTAACATCTGTTATCTGCATGTGATGGATCTGTTCACCTTTGCTACCTGTTTCTGTGCATTTATACCTACACACATTTCTTAATTAAAATGATATTTTAATACCGTATTCTGCAATGTTAACTGAATATTCCATATTATTCTGTAGTAAGTTTTTTTTAACTTCACCACATGAATGAAAGATTTTCCTTGGGTTTCCATGTTACTATATCTCCTTTCTTTTAAATATTACGTGATATCCCATAGTACGATGTATTATTTATCTGCTTCTCTGCTGGTGATAGCGGGTTTTTCTTACTTTCTCAGCTGTATAAATGATGCTGTAATGAACATCCTGTGTGGTTCTGTGCACAGATAAGGACATACCTTAGATAAAAATAGCCTGTGTGTAAGAGGAGACAGTGAAGCGAGACCGCCTGGGCTCAAATCTCGTTTTCTCTGTGTATCTTTACTTGATTTAAAAAATATTCCTTGGGCTCTGTGACAGGTTTCTCATCTGTAAAGCAAGGGCCATCATATTAACCTACCTTGCAGGCTCCTAGGAGGATTGACCGTAGTGCCTTATATAAAGAGTTTGGAAACTATGAGTTGGGTTTCTAGCACTTAATAATACTTCAGTTTAAAAAACAAAAGTGTTCAAAAGGTTTGCGATTATAGGGTTTGTGATTGAGGATCGGAAACGTTGTCACTTGGCCTGTCCAGAAATAAGGGGGCAACCTTTCCGAAACAGAGCTCCCCACCCTGGGTGGTGATGCTGCCGGCCGGGTGCTGGACGACGGCCTTCCCTGATATAAAGAGCACTGTGAACATTTTATCCAAATCTCTCGCTTCTCTGGCTCAGATACAGGGCTGGTTTGTGAAGCAGACTGTCAAGGTGGGATTTGCAGATTTTCTGGGGCTTTTGATGAAGCCTTTTACACTGGAAAGCTGCCAATTGCTCTTTGTGGAGAATCAGGCAGGACCCACGGCTTCTGAACAAGGCGCAGGTTTAGAGCTGGTGTCAGGAATGTAGTGTTAGGTAGTTGTCACCCAGAGCATCCTAGAATTCTTAGCTGTCAACTTTTCTATCCCTTGTACAGAATATGTAGATGGGTGTGTGTGTGTGTGTGTGTGTGTACGTACATTGAGTAAACCCAGCAAAACCCGCAGGTCAATGAAAAGAGCTGGAGTCCCCGAGTGACTAAGCAGTAGGTTAGTTCGCCATCATGAACATGCCCCTGTGTCCGTGAGTCAATATGGATATAAGAGCAGCGTCACGGGCACAGGGGCGGGGCACAGGGGCGGAGTCATGGGCACAGGGGCGGTGTCATGGGAGGCTGAGGGCTTTGATGAGGTCGCTCTGGAAGTGTGGCCACATGGGGCAGATTGCCCCTTTATCGGTAGGTCATCTTCCCGTTCTTCCAGGATGTCTCTTCGACTCTGCCGTACGTGGCCCTTCAGCTTTGACTCAGCGCAGGCCTGGCGAGCCCCCTGCTAATTAAGCAGCCTCGTTTTGAGGGGACGGGGAGGCGGCAGGACAATTTGGGTTGCTACGACGCTCTTGCTAGGACTGAGCCTTACCCAAATGCTGTAAAATACCCAGGCATGGCCTTCCGCTCACCTTCCTGAGCCACCTCGGGCAGATAGACCGCAGCCCTCCCTCCTGTCCCTGCTCTGTCCCGGGCACCGGCCTATCGCCTGCCTGCCGGTCCCCTCTCCCCTCCGCCTCGTCATCTCATTTCCCTTTGCTCTTTCTACTCCTCTCCCTCATCCTAACTTCTTCCTTTTACTCCTTTATATTCTCCATTTCCTCCCCGCTCTTTTCTCTGGGAGTCTCTACAGGCTGTATTTTTTTTTTAAATGTTTATTTATTATTGTATTGTTTCTTTTATTTTTGCAGCGGGAGGGGGGAGGTAATTAGGCTTATTTATTTTTATAGGAAGTACTGGGGATTGGACCAGGACCTCATGCACGCTAAGAACGCGCTCTACCACTTGAGCTATACCCTCCCTCCTCGCTGTATCGTTTTTGGCCAAATTAGACACACGGCTGTTTTATGTTCTCCGTCCAAGCCGTTGTCCGGTAGCTCGTGGGGGTCTGTAATTTTGAGATGGGTAAAGCAGAAGGAATGTGATACTGACCCATTCATTTTAAGTCCAACTGCTTCACAGTTTGGTTCGTGCGTGGAGGGAGTTGCACACTGGCTCAGTTTCCCAGAGAAAGGAACGCGGCTAAGAACATAACTTTGGTGTCCTGGGACTGGAGGTGCTAATGCCAGCAGCCCTGCTTTCTAGGCCTGGCATGAGCACCATTTGACATGGGCAGGCCTCTTGTCCTGGGAAAAATGCCCCACTCCAAGCAGAGCATTGGATGAAACCCTGGAGCATTAATTCCTGGAGAACAACAGCTCTTGCATTAAACCCTGTGTTTTTCCTCCACGTGAAGGCAGTTACAGTGTCCTGCTGTGAGATAGAGTACTAGGCTGCCGATGCCCTCTGGTGGCCACATGGCAGTATTGCAAAAGGGAAAGAAAATTCACTGCGGGAGTTCACTGTGACAGCCGCAGTGCGGACAAGTCACTTGAGCTGTGGGCCTGAGGGTGGAGAGTTCATGGTCCTCCTCTTGGTGTGAGTTTTAGACGATGAAAATTCACGACCCATTCATCCAGCAAACTGGATTGTCTAATCCCAGCCCCGGTAGACAGCTGTCCTGTGCTTTTCAAGCAGGGACAGCTTCATTTGCAGATTACAAGAAGAATGCATTGAAACAGTCATTTTCCTGTATGAAAGGAATAGTTTAGACAAAAATTGTAAAGACCTCCTACTAATGTGAAAAGTGGGCCAGGCTATTGCAATAGTGGTTTAATAAACCACTAACCAGCTACCGAAATGTTCCAATGTCCAGCACCTCTGATTGTGGTCTTGTTTGCCTCCTACTGTTTAGCAGGCTACTTTTGTAGACGGTACCATTTGAATACATTTCTTCTTTAACAGGGAAAGGGTACTCTTGTGTTAGACCTGGAGAGACACGTCCCCCTCATTGTAGCTGCGACTGGGGGACAGGTAGGGTGTTTCCGGCACTCCATGTGAGGTCCTGAGGAATAGCTGTGTGGTTATGGGGTGTTATGCGTGGGGTGCAGCGTTGGGGGGGGGGTTCATCCCTCTGCTTCTGGGCAGCTCTGGGGGCCTGGGCCAGCCCTGTCTCTTCTGTTTACCTGCTGTGGCCAGTAAAAATGACTTATGTGTGTGTGCCGGGAGTTGCAGTGTTGAGGGGCACTGGGTAAGAGTCATGGGCTCTGCGTGAAGATATCCAGTCCAGTACTCAGCACCCTAGGCTCTTGGCCAGCTGGACTCCAGCTTTTTTTTTTTTTTTTTTTTTTGAGAAAATTGTTTTAAGTAACCATTGTTAACTCAGCAGCCATTTTCAAAAGAAAAGAACAAACATGCCCAAAACGGGGATTCCTATCAACCTTAGTAAGAACATCAAAATACTGAGGCAGGATGGTGTATATAGTGGGACAGCTATTTAAGGCACGCATGAGCCCTCACCAGTGATGTGATAAAAAGGAATCATCTTGTCATAAAGAAATTCCATCATCAAAAAAAAAAAAATAAAAGAGTCCTGGGCTCTGGGCACAGGCAATCTGAGCTTGAGTGGCAGCTCAGACACGGCATAGCGTGACTGGGGATTCACCTGGTGTGTGTGTGCTGGAGGGGATGTGTGTGTGGTCAGGGCCACAGAGCGACAGACACCCAGCGTCAGCTGTGGCGGTTACTGCGTCTGCTCCCAGTTATTCTCATGTGGGTTTTATTTCTGTTGTTCCCTCTGGGAAGGGGAACGGCTCACGGCGTTTCCGCCAGTTTTATCATGGCCCTGCTTCGCAGTCTTCTGGTAATTCGTTCCACCTTTTGCATCTCTTTTGCTTTTCTCTTCTTGAGGTGGATTTTGTTACCCACCCTGCTTCCCTGCAACTGCCCCCTCCCAATGGGGCAAAAGGAACAGTTCATTTTGTTTTCTGGGACCAGTTTCTTCTTTCTTATCAGTGTGACAGCAGAAAGGAGAGACTCGTTGTTAAAGGTGCATTATTTAAAGAAGAACTCCATTGTGGATTGATGGTTTTGTTTTTCTCATCTTAAATTTGACTCAAAAAAACGCCCCTGCAAATTTCATAGCGACCGGCCTGGGAAAACTCAGTGTGAATGAAGTTGTCCAGGTAGGTCATTGCTCACTGGGATATTTTTACTGAACCTACTGCACTGATCTGATTTTTTAAAAAATACTGTGTTCTAAAGTGAAATAGGATCTGACTTCAGATTACTTGATTATTTATTTTCCCCTCACAGATATCTTCCTATGTTATAAAAGTTTTATTTTGAGAAGGAATTAAAAACTTCAGGGGACATCATTCTTCGCTTAATCAGTGTTCCAGGTTAGGTGATTAGCCCAGATTTTTATCAGTAGTAATAATGCTGCAGTAAACGTTCTTGTGCCTACATCGGTGTCTCAGGCTCGGTTTCTTTGCAGGTCATTTGTTGCCGTGGATTGGATGTTCCCTGTCACATGATCTGAGCATCTCAAGAATCTCCGTACAGAACTGCCCGCTCACTCTGGAGAAAAACCTCTTTATTTTGCTCACCCCAGTGTGTGGCCCGCTGTTTCTCACCTGCACTGTGTATCGGTTTCCGTTGTTAATTTTGATAGAGGAGAAGTATCATCTTGTTTTTGTTTTAATGTTTGCTCACGACTTTGGACCCTGAGACATGCTTGTTTGGTTAGAAGATCTTTTCTTCTCTTTTAAGCACATCCATCGCTGTTGCTCATGCTTCCGGTTCCGGGCTGTGTTCACGTGGACTTGGCTACTTTGTCATTTGCATTTAAATTTTGTTCATAGAGTTCTTGTTGCAAAGATCTTTTCAGGTCCTACAGTTTTATCCTGGAGAGTTTCCCCTTTTGTTTTTGTACCTCGAAAGGTCTTTTTCTCTCTTGAGAGAATACATATTAGCCTATATTTATCTTCTTTTCTGTCTGGTTTTACTTTTTTTCACTTATCTCTTTGATCAGTCTCTTTATTTTGATTTCTGGCCCCAAGGAGGCACTTAGTTTTACTTACTTAATTAAACCAGGACTAACTTTTCCTTTCCCTAATGATTTGACGTCCACTTTTTAATTGCGTTTTAAAAATGCAATATCTGTTAGGGTCTGTTTCTTGGATTTCTCTTTGATTCTTATGGATGTGTCATTTTGTTGTGGTGCCAGCACCGTGTCACTTTCACTGTACCCAAAGGTCACTGTCAGTACTTTTTATTTTGCAAAAACTGGGGCTTTGCTTCGCGTTGGAGTACCTTCTCTGAACACCAGATGGCGCGAGATCACTGGTGTGCTTGTGTGGGAGCAACGAAAACACATCGGGTCAGCGTGTTCAGGAAGATGCTTGCTCTAAGAGCAAACATACAACTTTAAAGATGAAGGAGGGGAGGGGATAGCTCAAGCGGCAGAGTGCATGCTTAGCATGCACAAGGTCCTGGGTTCAATCCCCAGTACCTCCTCTAAAAACAAAAAGATAAAATAAATAAATAAAAACTTTAAAGATTCGAGCACCCACCCTGACACTCAGATAGCAGTTGGTTTTCCTCCACTCAGTGGGTTTACGTGGCCTGATGAGGTCCCGCAGCGAGAATGGGGCGCTGAGTTTGGAAACTTGTTGGCCAGCCATCTTTCCCTCTGGAGATTTCTGGGCTGGGTTTTGTTTTGAGACTCTGCATCCTCGTAGGTTGATTATAAGGTCTTGATGCTCGCCTGCTCTGGAGAGTGGGTTACTTTTTCTTTTCAGTGGAATCTGTGAAGTGTTCTGGAGCAAAACTGGCCTGCAGCCTGTGTCCGCTGCCTGTAGCCAGTCTCCTCCCACCCACCTGAAGATCTCTGACTTGGACTTAGCTCGCCTTCCGTGTGGTTGGATGGGGTTTCTCTCGCAAGATGGTTTGTTTCATCAGTTCATTTCCATATTTATCTAATACGTGTATCGCAGCAGGCTGTGTTTCGAATTATTTTCTTTCTTAAAATTTTTTTATTGAAGTGTAGTTGATTTACAATGTTAGTTTCAGGTGTACAGCAAAGGGATTCAGTTATACACATACATACGTATTTTTTTTCTTTTCAGATTCTTTTCCATCATATATATTGCAAGAAATCGAATATAGTTCCCTGTGCTCTACAGTAGGTCCTTGTTGTTTATGTATTTTGTGTATAGTACTGTGTGCCTGTTCACCCCCAACCCCTGGTTTATCCCTTGAGGAATTGTTTTTGCTTCCGTGTTTGTTTGAGATGCTGAGAGGGTGTGTTCTGCTGGAGGGCGCGTGCACAGTTTACACTGAGGATGTAGCACGCGGAGGGTGCATCTGTGTGTTTCCACGTGTCTATGACTTGACTTGTGGCTTAATTTGGATGAGAGCCACAGCAGTGGGCAGCCAGTTCTGTCATGCCATCGTGCCTCGGAGCTTGTCCGGGCCGGATTTGAGGTGGGCAGCCTGGCCCGTGGTGCCGAGGGCTCTTACTCCAGGGACCGTCAGATGTACCAGATCCCCTCCAGTCCCAGCAACCCGGAACCACCGCAGGTTGCTGAATTCTGGAGTGTGGATCTGAACATCCCCGTGGGGGCTTGTCTGTGCCTCACACAGTCTGGGGCCTCAGCTGGGAGGACTTGAGACTTGAGGAGGGGACTTGATCATCTGAAGACTTAGAGGTGCGTTTGGGCCCGGGTCGGGTCCCTGGGATGGGATGGTTGGAAGAGGAGGGCTGTTCCGCTGGAAGCCTCGCCACGCAGCCCGGCTTCCTTGGAGCCTGGGGGTTGTCACACTTCTCCTGTCTCAGCGCAGGGCCCCAGACAGAAATGCCCAGCGCCCCGGGCAGGAGCTGCAACATCCCTTACAGTGCAGCCTTGAAAGGACCATGGTGGCATTTTCACCACACTGCGTTGGTTAAAGCAGCCGCCCAGGTTCTGGGGGATGGGACAGGCACCCCACTTCTTTTTTTTTTTTTTTTTTGATGAGGGGAGATAATTAGGTTTTTTATTTATTTATTCTTAGAGGAGGTACTGAGGATTGAACCCAAGACCTCATGCATGCTAAGCATGCACTCTGCCACTTGAGCTGTACCCTGCCCCCTCCCTGTATTGTTTTTGACCAAACCTTTCCTCTTTTCTGTGTGGTCATGCCTGCCTCTTTTAGCTGGGTTCCTCCTTTTTTGGTATTCCAGGCAGCCTCTAAGCAGAAGGTTAGACCCCTGTGTGCCTCCAACCCCTAGATCAAGAATAGGGGTGCGGATGTCTCTTAGTGACCACTCACCAGAAGCCAGTTTGTTCAATAATCTGTTCACCAGGGGGCCCATTTACTGAACCTACCGAGCCTATCCATACCTTGACAGTGTTTCCCATTCATCTCTTTATAAAATTGCGTATGGAGTTGTTAGGTGAGGACTTTTAAAAAACAGCTTTTGAAGGTCTCTGGGTCATCTTAGTTAACGGGTTATGAAGACAAAGCAAACACAGCATCTTAAATAATATTTAATTTATCTCAGGCCAAAAAAAAAAAAAGGTAGAAGAGGATGGATGTGGCGTGGCCTAAGCTGTGGAGCCCAGGAAGGGGATGTCTAAGGACAGAAAAAGAGAGGATGTTAGAGGAACAGAGGTGGGGAGGAACAGAGGTGGGGAGGGGCAGAGAGTAGGGAAGATGGGGAAAACTTGGGGTGGGGGGGGTGGGGTGGGTGGGGCTGAGGGAGGTGTAGGGAGGGCCGGGGCAGAATCTGAAGGCCCCAGGAAGACCTCACTGCCCACAGCTCTCTGAATTCCCATTATTTCTTCCATACAAACTATAAATAGTCAAAATAAACAGTTTTGCTTAAGCTTCATAAATAGTTGAACTAAGCAAGTTTTGGTAAAATTGGTCATTTCAGATCCTTGATCTCACTGTGAATTGGCCATTGGAAATTCTTTCAGAAAATGGATTTCCCTAAGTTTGGTAAATTACATTACAGGGGCCCCCCCGATGGTCAGGCGCTGTCCAAGCTGCCGTTGGGGCGTTCCATATGGTGGGCTCCCCCAGAGGAGGGAAGTCAATGGCACGAGGAGGGAAGTCAATGGCACGGGGAGGAAAGTTCAGGAAGAGTTCAGCCCAGAGGTGCTAAGTGGCAAAACGTGGATAGCGAGGCCCTTAGGTGGTCTGGGAGGAAACTACTCTTCTGAGGTTGGTAGCAAAAAAACAGCTTCTAGAAGCTTGCAGCCACCATCTGCAGAGGGAGGGGAATGTGGGTGGTCCCTGCATCTGATTTTAGTGGAGAAGCCTGGCTTGGAATTCTGCTAGACTGGAGTCTACTGCTCCCAGTAAGGTAGACTTTGCTCTCCAAGGGAAATCTGTTTCCTCTGTCCCATGTGATGCCCTCTGAAATTCCCCAGGCCTGTTATGGGTCAGCTAAGAGAGCTGCACTTGGCCGGGACTTGATCTGGAGTCTCAGCTCTGTTGCTGGAGCTTTTCTTCTGGAAATCAGGCCTGGTCCTTACTTAAGCCAGCCTTGGAGAAAGTCCTAACTGATGGGGCTCCTGTAAAAACAACTCAGGTTTCACTCTTTTTCTGGCAAAAAGAAAAATTCTGCATTGAAAAGTGTCTAGATGTATGTGTATAATTAGAATGAATAGCCACTTGTTACTCTAAAGCCAGAGGGTAGGAAAAAAGTTAAATTTATACTTTCCCTATGTTTCCAGATACTGTTTATGCAGGAAAAATTCATCTACATGTATCTCAGCGTCCCTGTAGGTCTTGGTAAATAATTGACTTGAAACTGGACTTGTAAACAGATCTCCTGACAAAAATGATGAGAGATTACAGTATGTGGACTTGGTTGTAAAAATGTGGAGATCATTTCCTTTCATGAACAAACAACAACTCTGAGAAATGTATTTAATTAGGAGCCTTTTCTAGCTTAAGACAACCTTTCTTTTGGAGACCGTAGGGCTAAAGTTTTTGACTGGGCGATTGAGCTTGACTGATGGCAAGTAAGTAGGTTTTGTCTGCAAATACAGTGTTTACATTCAATGCAGTGGGTTTTTAGTTCAAATTAGGAAGGCTAGTAAGTTTTCATGTATATGACACATGAACACAAAAATACATATGTAAATGACCATCAAACTGGTTTGTAGAACTATGGGCACAGAAGGAGATTGATATGTTACTGACCGAAGAAAGCAGGTAAAAAAAAATACAGTAAGAGGCTGGTTTCTTTTAGTAAAAATTGTGTGTGTCTAAAGTCTAGGTCCATATCAACATTTTAAGCTTTTATAATTGGTAGTGATACTCTTTTTTTTTTTTTTTAAGTGCATCTTGACTTTCTGCCTTTTCTACAATTGCCATCTGTTGTATTAGAAAAAGCGAAGAGAAGGTGTTTGTAATTGGAGTTTCATTAGAGATGTGTCTTACTTGCGTTGCTAGGCTAGTTCTTGAGCCGGTCTGGGTGACGTGGTCTGATCTGTTTACCACCTCTCCTGTGGATGGTAAGCAAGATCTTCAAATACCATGGCTCTCGATGACTCTTTCCTGATGATGGACTTGAGTTATGTGTCCTTCTCACGGAGCTGCCTGTTAATTTCCTGAGATTATATCTGCAAAGTGCCCTGAAGTCCTCAGGAATCCCCCTTGGGACTGTAGGTGGCTGGGGAGGGTAGCCAGGACTCGTGAATACAGAGTGATTTTTAGTTTTTATACATACAGCCCGTTCCTTCCAGGACAGCCCAGGTTGTTTCGTGGAAATTTGCCCAGACCACGTGAGATCCCTGTGAGAAGTCTGTATGATTTTCTATTCAACTTTTGAAGATGGTTCAAATAGACAGAAAGGGAGATAAATTTCACACCTTTAGAGATGGCAGTAGAAGGGGCATGCAGAGACAGATTGTCAGTGCCTGTTACTTGCCAGCTAAAATAAAGAAAATGGATATTTAATTACTACTACGTGCAGGCTCCCTTTTTAAATTAATTGAGTAGTGATACCAAAAATAGTAGCACTTACCATGTCCAGGGCTGGAGACCGTTGCCACTGAAGTATGTTGGTTCATTCAGTTCTCAGGATAATCCTCTGATGTTGCTACTTTTCCATCTACAAGTGACGATAGTGAGGTATCAGGGAACTACGTTGTCTGAGATCATACAGTTACTAAAAGGAAGGGATGGGATTCCAATCCATCATGCCCATCTGCAAAGTTTATTCATTCCTTGATCACGTATTTATATTGTTGCAGCAAAGTGTGTTACAGCTCAGTTGTGACAGCAACCTGGATCCGGGTGAGAGACCAGGCAGCACTCGGAGAGTTGTTGGAGAGCTCAGGTTTATTATGCTGGCGGGCCCAGAGGAGTTAACACTCCAAGCTCTGGACCCCATCTGTAGGTTTACACAGGCTTTTATAGGCTACCAGTCTAGACTTTGCAACATCATATGCAAATAAGTTATAACAAAGGTGATTAGGAACATGCTTTGTAGAAACAGACCAATCAAGAGTGAGGGAAATGGACCAATCAGGAGTGAGCTCCATGCAAATGAAGCACTACAAATGGACCAGTCAGGAGTTAGGTCAAGGAACCAATAGACTCTTAGGGGTAAATTCCACTTTCCTAGAAACAAGCCTTTTCAGAGTTTAAAAAGCAAGATAATGCCACTGGGCCAGGGAACCAGATGGTGCGGGCAGGAGAGTAGTGGCCTTGCCTGGGGGACCTGCTGGTCTTTTTTATGGGGCTTCCCACCTCAATATCATTTGTCTACCAGGCATCTTAGGCAACTCTGGACATACGTCTTCCTTTCCAGAGCTGTGATTTGGAGGAGTTTAATATCATGTGCATAGGTGGTGCCCCAAGCAAACTGTTTTCTGTATTTAAATCATTTTAGGAAATACAGAGTAGAGAAGTTTTAAGCTGATTTTATTGTTGCTGTTGTTCACTATGCATGCATTTCTTAGGAGAGTATGTTCCTCGACCCAGGGAAGTTCCAAGTGAGGAAGGAGTCTACAGCTTTTCCCAAGGGTTTTGATGGTTTCACCCTTTTGGTCTGCGAAGCATCTCAACATACTAGTGTTCTGTGTATGATGCTTTGGGAAACCCTGGATCGGTACCTCTTCTAGTCCGGGTACAGCTTTCTCCTCAACTCCCCGGTGCTGTATTATCTCAGTTACCAGGTTTCTTTGCTTTAGTGTTTTTTCTTCCTTCTGAATTATAAGCTGCCAGATTTATATTTCTAAAGCTCGACTCTGATCATTTTACTTTCCTGCACCATAAGTAAACCTGGATTTCCTTCCCTCTCACACTAAAATCATTCCAGGTGGACCAAAGACTTAAGTGTAAAAAATGAGAAACTACAAAATCAGTGGAAAGAAACATGGCTGAACTAATTTAAACTCCTACAGTGAAGAAAACTTCTTTCTAAGCAGAGTGTTCAACTACAGTGCCATAAACAAAACTGGTAAATTTGACTCAATAAAAATGACCGTATCTTATGACAAGAAACAATGTTAGCCTGAACAAATTATGACAGGATTTATAGCCAATGGCTACTTTCCATAATTAAGGGCCCATTCACATCCATAAGCAAAAGACAGACCATGAGCCCACAGAAAAATGGGCAAATGATATAAATGAGAATTTCTACGACAAAGACAGACAGATGTAGGTCACTAAAATACGACGATCCTAAGCTTTACTCAATGTGTTAATGATAGAGAAAAACATACCATTTTTCACCTGCCATTCGTTTAAAATAAAAGTTGAGAACATCAAATGTTGGTGGGCACGTAAAGAAAAAGAAATGCAAACATGTATTTGTGGTCAAAGTGCAGTTTTGACGGACTTTGGAAGAACAGTTTGACAGTGGTGATAGAACCAGACAAGACAAATACTCATTTGCCTGGCGGTTCTTTTTGACTGTAATCACGTATGAGCTCCAAGATAGTCAGACAAGGATGCTTGTTGTAGTATTGTTTACGCTAGTTAAAAAAAAAAAATCAGAGGTGATGTCAGTGTTCATTATTTGTTAACTAGTTGCATAAATTAAGATACAACAATACGTTGAAAATATATGCAGTTGATAAAGAAAATGGTGAATCTGTATTGCTGATACGAACAGAGCTTCAAAGTACTTTCGCTGTGAATGCAATGAGTCCAGTGCATTTTAATATAATTACAATTGGTTTTTTTGTTTGTTTGTTTTTGTTTTGTTTTTGTTTTTTTTTGGTAAAACTCTCAAATGCATAGTGCATTAGAGGAATGGGAATGAGGAAAGGTTATGAAGAGTTTTCTTTTTATACCTTTCAGAGTCATGTGCATGTATCACACTTGTGAAAACATTAAAACAAAAGACAATAGGAAAATAAAACCACTATATTTTTTTGTAGAACAAACACTAAGCTCCTGATTTTCTAATTTTAGGCTACTTTAGTCTCTGACTCAAAATTGGGTTTTTTTAAACTTTCTCATTATATGTATATGTTTTGCCCTTAATTTCTGGATAAATTGAAATGCTTGCTTAGTACCACACACATCTAGCCATCTTGTCTTCTTTCCCCTTTCAGTTCCAATTCCTCCAGCTGAAATGGCCTCAGTCCTCCTCTGCGTGGTCAGACCCGTCCGTGTTTCAATCCCCATCTCCCGTATTTCAGCCTCCACTGATACCCCAGCTAGAGCTCATCTCTCCCCTCTGTGAACTAACATAACCCCCGACTTCTAATCTATGTGGACACTTACCTCTTGGGCCTTGTGTTACATGTACGGTCTTCCCGCTGCCCGCCAGGTGCAGAAGGAAAGGATGTGGGATCCATCTTCCTCTGTCATCCCCCAGATCCCCTAGCCCGGAGCCACGCTCTGAAGCAACCCGTGTTTGTGGCACGTGAGCGATGTTGGCAGGCCTGACAGGTACAGGGTCAGGGGAGCTGTGACGGTCCCAAGTGTCATCGAGCATGAGCAGAAACAAGGACCATCACTCCCTGTTGTTGGGGGAAATTGGTCCAGCGTTGTCGGAGGACCGGTGACTGCTGGTAATCTCTCGGCATGCAGAGAACCACAGTGCATTTTGAACGGAGCAGGAAACGCTGGCCATTGATGCTTAAGAAGCCTGGATATTCTAAATTTGAAGCTGTGTGACTCCGCTGAGTCCACGTGGCAGAGCTGGTGGCCGCCCCAGGACGGAGGCACAGACTCTGGCCTCCTAGCTTCCCTCTCCCCAAGTACCACACTACCTGTCTCTTCCACAGAGCCTCATTGTTCACGAAGCGCCCAGTGAAAAAGGTCAGAGTCCACCCATTCAGGTGTCATCTCGTCATCTGGGCCATCTGGGAGCTGCATTCCCGAGCAGCGACCCCTTTTCAGAACCTGCCTAGTTGAGATGTCACTTCCCTGACAGTGAGGCACTTAGGCTCGGAGAGAAAAAAAAAATCACCATGTGCCCCCTCCCCCCCTCCTCAAATTTTCCCCAACAATTAACGCCGCACTAACTTGACACCCTCTTTGCTTGTTTGGCTTGGTAAACCCTGGTCCCTTTTTCTGTGAATTCCAGACATTAATATTTTCTTTCACACAACAGCGGCCATTCACCCGTGAAACAGCTTGAACATTATGTAGCTGTCAAGATGCCTGGGGATTACCCAGTATGCTTTGCCTGTGAGAAAGTGACACCACCAAGGCCTAGTTTTGAGATGTTTATTTTGAGAGCGTGCTGACAGGCATGAAGGCCTGATCCCAGAGTGCCAATTTCATTTAATTAAAGGCCTCTTTTTATTATGGTTTTTCCCTCACTTTTTTTTTTATATATCTATATCAAAATGATTGTTAAAATCTGACTTGCCAGAGATGTTCTCTTGGACGATAAAAGCCGGGGGGAGGGGAATGGGGCTGGGTGGGCAGTGGACTCACTCTCTTGTGGCTGTTCCACTGAACGGCTGTGAATGCCTTCATTTTCACTGTCCTGCTCAGAACTGCCGCTTAACGTGGCACAGGTGCGCCTGCGTGTGTCCAGGTTTAAGATAAAAGACAGCTGGGTTTCTGCCCCTTTGTCGCCAAACTGATTTATCTACTTTTGTTACAGAAGTGTAGTCAGTTACAGTGTGTCAGTTTCTGGTGTTCAGCACGATGTCCCGGTCATATACATACATAGATTCAATTTCACATTCCTTTTCATTAAAGGTTATTACAAGATATGGAATATAGTTCCCTGTGCTGTATGGAAGAAATCTGGGTTTTTTAAAAATCTATTTTTATGTTTCGTGACTAACATTTGCGAATCTCAAACTCCCAAATTTATCCCTTCCCACCTGCTTTCCCGGGTAACCATATGATTGTTTACTATGTCTTACCTCCACACTTAAAACGTGAGCGTTGGAGAGATATGTGTGTGTATTTGTAGTTTAATTTCTTGGTTTTTAAAGTTAGTGGCCTTGCAGTACTGGAATGGCTGAGTGATCAAAATGATACCTGGGTTAATCCATGAAGACCTCTAAACAATGTGTTACTTGCTCCAGTGCTGTTACGTCCACTTAAAAGAGTTGGGATGTGTACTGTGTTCATTTTCAGTCATTTCATTCCTGCCGCTAAATAAAAACCTAAGAAAGAGCTGAAAAAGATGATTGAGATAATTAATGGTGGGTGGTAATGAGTTGGCCATGCTTGTGGCAGAGTAGCCTACTTACTGTAATAATTGATGTAAAATTTTTAGACTGTATGAGCTTGACTTTAATATCAAGAACTCATGTCGGTAAATCGGTGGAGGTCTGTATTGGGCCCTGGCCAAGGCACCTGGAATTTGTCAGTGAACTAAACAGACTGTTAGTCTTTGAGTGCTTGTCCGCAGTCAGTTTCACAATTAATTATACTAGCACACCTCCCCAAATTGGATTTTTTTCTTCTGTCCTAGCATTATCGGCCGGCCTTCGTTGATGCCCTCGGGGATTATTCATTCATTTGTGTCTTCTTTACTCATCATTCACGAGGGATTAATGGAAAGTGTGTTTCTGGCAGGGTTGTGTGTCCCTGGTATGAAGGCACACTTGCATGCGTGTAACACACACACACAACACATCATCCTCGCATTGTGTTTGTGGGCAATTTTTTTTTTTCCTCAGTTGATCTGAAAAGTGTGGAGGAGGGCACGTCATCGGCCCTTCTTTCTGCTTTGGACAGAGTGGCTAGTGGGACATTATTCATTCCCTTTGGCGTCTGTTTCAAAGCTCCCCGGGAGGAGCCGGCGGGTCAGGGATGTCGGCCCGGTGTCGGCTCATGGGGGCTTCAGCTGGCCGGGGGTGGGGAGGAGTGTTCTCAGATTCCCTGCAGGTGCAGGAGGCGGGGAAGAATGGGCAGCCCTGTCGGGTTAATCTCTACGCCCCGGTTCCCTTCCAAGTCCTGTCGCCCCATCTTTTAAACCAGCGGTTCCAGAGACGGATGGATGGATTATGATTATAAAGTACCGGGTTCTGTCGAGTCAGCCATCTGGCCACATGTCTGCAATGGTTTCTTTCCATTTTCATCGACTGACTCACTGCCATTCTTAGGAAGGGCTGGGCTTCCCCCCAGGACTCCTGACACTGTTGGCTGGAGCTGGTGGATTTGATTTCTTGAATTTTTGTGGGTTGGGCAGTGATGACATCCCCACAATAAAACAAAACAGAAAAAGCTCCAGGAGCCGGTTTATATGCCGGCACTGAAGGCAGAGACGAACCAGTCATTTACCCCAGATGGTTTCGTTGCTCTCTCCTCTCCACCTCTGGGGCCCTCAGTCTCCGCACAGGGAGACATTTGTTCTGGGCGTGTGCAGCGAAGTGCTCTTAAGCCTGGAGAGTGTGGAGAGAAAGCTTTACTTAACGGAGATCCGAGGCTTTTACGTACATTTTTAAAACCTGTCTTGCTCTCTTTTTCTTTTAAAGGCACGAGTGATCCCTATGTGAAATTTAAGCTGAACGGGAAGACTCTCTACAAAAGTAAAGTCATATATAAGAACTTGAACCCCGTTTGGGATGAGATAGTTGTATTGCCAATACAAAGCCTTGATCAAAAGCTCCGTGTGAAGGTAATCACAGATGACTTTCAAATCTGCTTTTGTGTTAAAAAAAAAAAAAAACATTTATTTCTCAGCGATATTCGCCCTCTGAAAAGTCAACTTCCCCAAAGGAATTATTTTATCATTCCTAGCACTGGGTTAAAAAACTAAGTATGGAAGGGGGTTCTTTATACCCTTTGTCAAAACTGTATGTTTCTCACAATCAGAGTGAAAATAATCTCTCCATTGATTGCTTTTAAACTTACTGAATGTGGAAGAATTATTACTGCCAGTGCAGTGGTGACAGGTACTGAAGCCTTTCTCATTAGCAATAACTTTATACTTAATAGAGCTTTAAGCTACCGGTTGTAAGCTTCAACTACTCTAACATCTGGGTTAAAACTGCATGAGTTGAGTGCAGGATGGGATTGCTGTAGAATATTTAGCAAATTTCTATTTAATTGGTGGATTTGCTCACTGTGGAAAATTCTCAATTTTAATGAGAGACCATTGAAACTACAGCGAGTGGTCCATTGTGCATAACATTTTAATGCATACGTATACCTCCTTAAACGTATTTTCTGCTGTTATTTTGGCCTTGGTAAGGAAAAACGCACAGGTTTGAATAATTTTGTTCACTCCATTGGCTCGGCTAAATTTCTCTTTAACCGTATGAGTTATTTTTAGATCTAGAAGACTGAATTCAAAATTCCCAGCCCATTGCATTTATTAATAACTTGATAAACCCAGTTGGTTTACCTGATTAATGTGTTTGTTACTGGCCTCCCCCTTTTTGTAGGTATATGATCGGGATTTAACGACGTCTGATTTCATGGGCTCTTCCTTTGTCCTGCTCAGTGACCTTGAGCTTAACAGGTATTGTAATTTTAGCTTCTACTTGTTATTAGTGAATTTTAGAGGGAACGCAAGATAATCAAATGACAAGATAAAAATCTGAATAAATGAAAGAGTGCTTTAAAAGGTAAGTTTTTCAAAAACAGTGTAAGTTTTTCTATGATTTTTGCTTTTTTAGCTCCCAGTTATATACTGGTTGGATATTAAATCTTCCGTAATGTGTTCTAAAATATGTATTGGATTTTGTACTTTCATCTGTTGATATTCAGGCTCATTAATCTACTTAAAATTAAAACCAATATTTACATTTTATTTGGGTACAAGCGGGAAAGAATTCAGTTGAAGAACTATTGAATTAGGCAATGCCAAACAGTTACTCTACCCTGAAGATGATTTATTTTCACTGAATTTGGTGCTTTTGTAACTTGAGGCTCACTCTTATTCAGAAGTAGGAGACGTTTACCGCAAGCTCCTGATGTATCACAAGACTGTAAAGTGCGACCGACCAGTGCTAACATCGTTTTTTGCTTTTTGCTTGTAGAACGACTGAGCATATTTTAAAACTGGAGGATCCAAACAGTTTAGAGGATGACATGGGAGTCATTGTGTTAAATCTGAACCTTGTAGTAAAACAGGGTGATTTCAAGAGACACGTGAGTGTTGCCTTCTGTTCTTTAAAAAATCCTTCACTGCAGTTTGTCTTTGACGAATGGCTTGCCATGTGACTGACACTTTTATAATTATTTGGGTAGGCAGAATAGTTGTACAGAGACTTAAGGTACCTGTGTGGGATAATATACATCCTTTCTTTTAGAAACCTGGAAAGAAAATTCATTCAGAAATGATGTCTATTTTTGGCTAGGGGGTGTGAAGAATATAGCTATTATTAAATGTATATGCTTCTTATGGTTTGCTTGTAACAAGTCATCCTGTAAAAATAGACTTTTACTAAGTGTTAAGGTTTCAATTTACTATTTTCTTAGGTACTGGATGACTTAGGTACTATTCAGTTATGAAAAGCCATTGCTAGGATTTAATCATTGTGTTGTATTAAGTCTATGTTTGCAGCATTTCCATTTGTTTTTTTTTTTTTTTGTCTTCCTTTTTTAGCTACCAACTTTTCTACTGTGAGTACTTCAGGGAAACTACACATTTTAACATTCTCTGGTCTGTTACATGGAAATCTCTAGTGAATGCACTACCTATTGACATCAAAAAAAGCATTGGATTTTGTGACAGTATGATCGAGGCTCTGTTTTTAGGAGCAAATATGTGACTACAAACCATGATCTTATGTTATATGCTGGGATTGTACCTTACAATTCCAAGAATTAAAATGAGAACAAAAGCATCTTTGATTGTAACTTATTTGAAAGGTGCTTTAAAAGCCAACTAAAAGCAGCCAGTTGAAAAAGGACTAAGATGTGTTAAAATTTAAGCATGTTTAGAATCTGGTATAAAAATCTGAAGCCTGTTTATAAATTAGGCTCCAATAGTACCTCCTGAATTGAGTCAGTGGGGTCAGTGTGGAGAATATTCTTCATTTTGACATCACCTTTGCTGTTAGTTGTAATTTATTTTCATGATGAAAATCATGACTGATTTACTAGTGAAAACACTGAAGACAGCTTAAAAGAGCACAAAGGAGCTGCACAGTGACTTTTCGGTTGCTAGAGGGTCAACTAAACAGTTCTATTTTTAATTTGAATTCTTTACTCATGAGTATTTACTTGCTGGTAACTGGTAGGGGGTGGGGAAGACCTGCATTTAGCAATTGTTTAAGAAGTAGCACTGTTCAAACTTGATGTTTTGATGTTAAAATGTCTTCTGTTGATGTTGTGTTTTTTTGTAATTTTAAAATTTTTATTTAAAAATTTTTTTTAATGAAATATGATTGGTTTACACTGTTATGTCAATTTCCAATGTACGGAACAGTGATTCAGTTAATATATATGTATGTCTATATTCCTTTTCATATTCTTTTCCATTATTGACTATTATAAGGCATCAAATATAGTTCTCTGTGCTACAGAATAGGACCCTATTGTTTACCCATTTTATATAGAGTAGTATTTTATATCTAGTATTTTATATCTGGCAAATCCCACCCTCCAACATAATGAAGGAGGGATTTCCCTTAACTTCTCTTAGTCTTGAAGGTATTGCCATCAGATTCAGTGTCAATGCATCCAGCAGGTGACCGGTTCCTTGATCTGGATGCCAGGTTCAAGTAACATGCAATGTAAATAAGAATTATTTGCCACATGGTCGAGCAATTGCTGGCTGATTTAAGTTCTGAAATTTATTACACATATAAGTGGGGTTTGTCAAGTTAGATGATGACCTCATGAAGATAGCTGCATATTTATTCCACTTGTGAATTTTTCTGTAGTGTAGTGGATCATGTTGAGCAGTAATACTGGCACTTAAAATATATTTAAATATTGCCAAAATTTGGAGTTTTTAAGCAGTGCCATTTCTGTTAAAATGTATTTCAAATTGCAGAGCAGTTAATACCTGATGCGGCTTCAATTTGTTTTTGGAAAACATTTCAGAGAACACCTTTTCAGAGCCCTAAAAGGAGCCACATTTGTCATCTTAGTTTTTTTTTTAATTCTTGTTTTTAAAAAAAAAATTTATTTATTTATTACTATATTATTTATTTTATTTTGGCATTGAGGGAGAAGGTAATTAGGTTTGTTTTTTTTTAGAGGAGGTACTGGGGATTGAACCCAGGAGCTCACGCGTACTAAGCATGCGCTCTGCCACTTGAGCTACACCCTCCCCCCTGTCATCTTAGTTTGGCCCTTTATTTCCTTGGACTCCCTCCCCTCCTGTTTTTGGAACTTTTTCGACTGTGCGTGCTATCTGTGTGTTCACACAGTTTCTCATTTTCTTTGTTCTTTGCCTGCCCAGCAGTGGTCTTCTGTACGATGTATTTATTATCTGTATATTTTTTGGGGTATTGTAGAAAACCCTGCCTGCCCTCATTTGTTCTGATTGGTAGTATTATTCTGCTATTTATATATTTGATTAAAGTGTACCTGAGCAAGGAATGCTTCCTCCTGGGCCACGTGTGGTTATTCAACACACAGTGCATCGCGGGGGCCCTTTGGATAGAGTGAATATCAGAAAATTCTTGCTCTTTTCATTGAGTTGAAGTTAATATTTAAAGATACCCTTTTTTAAAAAATTTTTGATTTTGATTTTTTTTTATTGGAGGTACTGGGGATTGAACCCTGGACCTCACACACACTAAGCACACACTTTACCACTGTGCTATATCCTCCCACTCCCCAAGGATATTCTTATATTGGGATTTTAAACAGGGATACCTAACACAGGAAACTTGAGGTTATTTACGGATAATTTGTTTGTAAGTTTCCGTGTTAATTTAAACCCTGGTGGAGAGATTTCGATTTGCAGTCTGGGTTTTGTACCCACCTTTCTTCCTGTCATCAGTGAGGCAGTCTTTGTTGCTTTAGAGCCAAGCTGATAAAAATCTTAACATCTGCACGAAGCCCGTGAATGTACCCTCACATCCAGGGATTTCAGTGCACACGGGCGTGTTTGTTGTTCGAAGGTAAGGTGCTGCCTGGAAGACCGACAGACCTGCCTTCTGTCTCTTTTTTTCTTGGCAAAAATGGGATTGTAGTTAGAATTACGGCCTCTGTCATCAGACAACCTGGGTTTGAATCCCGACTCCGCTGCTTTTCAGTTTTGAGAGGTGAAGTGATCCGGTCAGAGTCACAGAACTCCTCAACGTCTCTCAGCCACAATGTCCTCAGGTGTGAAGTGATTTTAAAGAAAGATCATCTGTTATATAGGTTTGTGAGGGTCAAGATTATCAAATGTAATGCTGAGCATCCGGTAGATAAAGTTGTTTAGGAATAGCCACGTGTATGCCTGTAAGATGGTAATGAATTTTAGTGGTGGTTTTGGGTGGAAATATTTGTCAATTTTGTTGTCGGGAAAATACAGAAAGAACTGATTTTCGCACCCAGAATGTAGTACCCCTACCTCTGTGTCGTGTGCTGGGTGGCGAACTTTCAGTTTCACCAGGGGGAGTGTTTTTAACGAATATTTTTAAAGTCATTTCTGTACTAGCATTTCTAGTTGCTGATCACTGGAATATAAGTGGATTTCCCCCAAAGACTGTTTGTTTTCTGGTTTCTAATTTATCGGGGAGACGTGTTGGCAAAGTGGATAGGTCATTTGCCTAAAGGTACTTTTTCCTTAAGCATAACAGTTCACGTGGTCTGCTCGATTAGACTCATAATTGAGTTGTAATCTCCCAAATTTATCCAACTTTTAACATCCAGTTAGCTGGTTAACCAGCCAGAGTACAGCTTCACAGTGCTGGACGGTGACAGGAGTAATGAGAGGATTTTGTTAGGAGAGAATTTTAATTGTAGCCGAAATTCCACCGCCGTAGCATGACAAATGAGAGATCAAAGGAACGGTGGTGGAGTTCCTTGCTGTTCAGAACCTTTTTCCTTCCCTCCCTCAGTGCTGCGTGAGCCTCTTCTTCTTAACCGCGCAGGAATGACCCAGATTGCTTTTCCCTATTATTTTGAATGTTGAGATTTAATCAGCAGAGGAAAATGGAGTCATTTTTTTTTTTTCTAGTATCGACAACTATGGAAACCTGAACATAAACTAACTTTGGCCATGATTTTCTTAAACATTTTCATCAGACTATCGGAATATTTTAGGAAGGAGAAATCTGCCTTTCCAGTTTGTTTTTAGCAGTAAAATTATAGTGTTTTCAGGCAAATAAAAACATGAATATACTTGTAAGGACTGAGCAGTATTCGTATGTCTTTGTCTGTTCCTTATTGAATATTAGGAGATGTGGGAACACACCACAGAAATGAGATTTTTTTCCTGTTTCTAATTACTTTCTTGCTCAAATGTATTTTCTCTGTAGCCTCAGAACTTGAGTGTCCATTGTCTGTAATGCATTCTGCACCATCTAACATGATAATACAATCACGTTGTTAACGGTCCTATTTCTCTCTTTTATTTTGCTCTTTTTCATCATTCAACGGACATAATCCTTAGCGTTGGTCCAATCGGAAGCGGTTAAGTGCCAACAAGGTAAATACAGCTGTTTTTCTCTTGACGTCATTTGGTTAAAAAGTTTTATCTTTGGAGCAAACACAAATGTATGCATGGCTGATAGCAGCCAACCTTTACGTGTACCAGCTTTCTTTGCCTCTTGCTGCTGTTAAGAATAAAAATGAAGCAATCTCTCCTTTAAAATTTCATTTAATAAGGGCATAGCCAGATGTTTGAACTGACACTTGTTTTAGAGGTGACATTTTATATGTACCGGCCATGTTAGAATGTTATACTTCATTAAGCTTGAATTATTTGGAGTGGAGTGCGGTTAGATTTAGTCCTTTAGGAAGTTATTTACCATTAGGTGGAAACCAGCTTTGGTGTTATAGGGGTGATGAAAAGATTAATGGAGGGGAATGAGTGGGATATTTTATAAATCTTTTTTTAACATTACTTTTATTTTTTACCTTTTTTTGGGGGGGGTGTGAGAGTTTCTTTAAGGATTCCTTCCTGAAATACTGGTGATTTTTCACACTGTTAGTATCTTTGAAGCAATTATACACTTCGGTTCAATTTATAAAAAGTCTAAGTGTAGCAAGGTAGGAGTGCATTATTAAAATATCAGGTTATGAAGTTGGCACATTGCGACTGGAGTGACTGAATGTCAAAATTAGTATAAAGGTAAACAAATGAAACCCCCCAAAATGATTTATGACTTAATTCAGCAGCTCTGTTGCTTTTAAAAAGGGAGTAAGCCACGTGGAGGTGGCTGGGACGTGTCTGTGTCTGAGGAGGGGGGTGTTGGCGGTCCCTGTATGTGCATTTATTTACAAACACACACAGGCACCCAGACGTATGCCGGCTCTGTTCTCCAACCTCACTGCACTTTGGTTATTTACTTCTCTGTAAAATAAGGAGATTGAAACAAAGATTTCGTGAGTTTGTATGAGTGTGTGTATGTGAAAGACGAGAAAGAGAGAGAATATGAGATTTGGAACCTGACTAGAACTAGTCATTTAAGAAGAAAGGCAAACTTTCCAAACCTTGCTTTTTAAAATCCAAAGGACTCAAAAGTTCTGACTCTTCCTAAAGTGCATATCCTTTGTGTTTGGAGTACTTTAAAAATAACTAGGCTGAGATGCTTTATTACCCCACCAGTTCACAGGGTTTCCAAGCCTCTAGTTCGTTTTAGAAATAAAATTAAGAGCCAATAAGTCATCATTGTGATGCAGTCTCAAAAATGCCTCCAACTTTTGTCTTATTCCTTTGTAGTCACTAGAGGGTAGGAGAGCATCACGTCTGTCCGCGGAGGGGAGCCCGGCTCTCCCTCTCCCGTGCTCGGAGTTTCTGTAACCATCCGAAGCAGTAAAGCTCCCCAGCACGCTCTGGCCAAGCCTGACAAAGCAGTATTTTCTGGTTTATTGATTCTGCTGCTGCACTAAAACACTGGTAGGGTACATCAATAACCATCTTTAGTTAGGGAGCTCCGGCCTGTGGAAGAGCCCTGGCAGTTTGTGGAAGAACATAAAGGCTGGGAAGAAAAATTGTGAGCTTGGGGAATATTGGAGTCTAGGGAGGGCGGGAGAGGTTATGGAAGAAGGGCCAAAGGCATGAGGAGGGAGAGAAAAAATGTTGACGGCCGGGATGAAGATATCAAAAATATGAAGGGAACAGAGGGTCCTGGAGAGCAGTATTTATATCTGGACGGCGGAGTTGTGTCTTTTCCACCGAGCTGCCATCTGCTTTTTTTTCCCTCTCACTGTAGCTTCTAGAATTTTGACTTCAGTGTGCTGGGCTCAGAGACTTAATAAATGACCAAACCTAGTATGTATGTTTAATGAAGCCAGACATGAATAGAGCTCCTTGAAAGCTACTCATGGTCTAACAGGAGAGATGCAATTTGTGTATTGGTGAAGAATTTCAAACGTTACCCTGACTTTTTGCTCCTTAGAGTTGGCAGTTTTGGAGAGGAAAGAGAGATTGCTTCTAATTTGGCTTATGAAAATGAAGTCACGTGGGCACTCTGTAGATGCAGCGATGAACCCTCTGTGAAAGTAGTTAAAATACCCTGATCAACCTATCTCGGTATTTTTAAACTCTAAGCTTCTTTTTTTTTTTTTTTTTTTTTTTTTTTTTTTTTTTAGGATTTCCATATTACATTTAAAAATGAGGTAACAGAAGTTTGACATAAAGAAGATTACTTAGCTATGAGGAACTAAACATTTTGCTAGTCCTCAGTGATGGATTACCTAGAAAAGGTCCTTGCCCCTTTCACCTCAATCTTATTCTTGTAATAACTTAACTTTATTTAAATAATTGCTTCTTAAACCCATAAGTTTATAATTCTGCATCCTCCAAAGGGACTTAGAATGGCAGGGTCTTTGTGTGCTGTCTTCTAAAGTGTCCCCTTGATTTTAATACTGACTTTGATTTTAAAATAGTAAATACGTAGAGGTTGCCCTTAAAAAATAGATTTAGGTTTCATCCAGAAGCCTTTGCTTCCTTTCTGATGAGCCTTTTGAAGAGAGAACTGAAAATCTGATTGAAAAGGGCCTGAATTCTGTTAACTGATTCTTTTTGAGAAATTTATGATGCATCATCTCTTCTGTGAATAGATCTGTTTCCAAACCTCACTTCTCACTTTCTAATGTGTGTTAACAGTTACAGGGACAGAAAAACAAAAACAGTTTCTTGTCTTACATCAAATTGGAGACTGGGATGAAAGCACGGTTATAAGAAATGGAATGGACAGGTCGCTCTTGGTGTTCAGAAATCTGCACACACATACGCACACCCTCTCTGCACTTCCGTTTGGGCTGGGTTCTGACTGACCAGAGTGCCCTTTGAGTTACGGATTTTATTTATTTTAGATGAATTTGCACTGAGATACAGGATCTATTCTAACCCATTGTTGACCCACTGTTTCATGGCATCGTATGTCCTCCAGGTAAGGTAGAAGACGTCCCTGTACTGGTGCAGTATTTTTTTCTGTATGAAACTGGTTGACTAATGATGCCCGTTTGGCTTCATATTCATTTATCTCTCTTCCTCCCTGTTCTTGAGAAGGCTGATCACTGCAGGGTACATCTTCTCCATCCCCCGTCAGGTGGCCTCCAGCTGGCTGTGTCCAGTGAGAGGGACTCGTAGGGTACCATAGGGCGGGAAACGGAGGAAGCTGAGGAATTCTCCCCTTTCCCTGTTTCCCGTGGTGTCTCAGACGTCTGGGACACTTTGCATCTTCCATTAGCCTGGCCTCCTGTGATCTCAGGTTCTATCAGCTTCTACCACCTGGCATGGGCTCTTTTTGTTGTCTCTCTAGCCCCAGGGTGGTTGAACTTGAGCCTGAGTGCAAAATCCAGCCCCACGTCTGCTTTTGCAAGTAAAGTTTTATTGGAATGCATCACCTCTGGCTAACATGGCAGAGTGGAGTATTTGGGACAGAGACCTGAATTCTTACCATCTGGACCTTTACAGAAAAAGTTTGCTCTCTGCTGCGTCAGCCCAGGAGTGCTGGCCGCTGTCCACGGTCACTTACCTTCGTGATCTCCGTCTTCTCTGTCCGGAGTCTCAGCATGTACATCCCTGTGAGACCAGTTCTCTGTTCTCAATACCTGGAAAGGCTCTCTTTTCCTGTTGGATGCCCCTACAAAATATAGGGCCTCCGCTCTTGCTTTAGGCTTTTTTGATACTTCTTTTAGTGTCATGACTTTGTAAGAGTTGTGGGTTGCATGGTGAGGGTTCTACACGAATTGAGGTTAAGCCCTCCCTGTCTTCTTTCCCCTTTCCCACTTTCTCTTTTTGCCTTTGGCTCTGCCGGCGCTCTCTGTTTGCAGCTCTCAGTCATGCTCAGGTAGGACCATGAATCTATTAGAACTGTCAAACCTTGTGTGTGCTCCAGCCCAGAAGAACAGAGCCACTGCTTTCCAAAACCGTTCCTCAAATCTCTCTTCTCAATAACATTAGAATCAGTTTTGGCCAAAAATCTCTCACTGAACACATTGGTATTGGCAGGAATACTGTCCTGGGAATTCGGAGGTGAATAAGACTTGGCCGTCGTAACTGTTGGGTTCTTAGGAGAGATGAGTGTAGAGAGAAGGGGTATTCAGAGATTAGACCCTTATCTTGGCTTTGCAGGTAGAGGGGCAGGATGAAGGCTGGGGGCAGAGAAAGCTTTCAGAGAAAGAAGACTGCAGTGAGTCTCACCAAATCGGAGGAGGCAGTGGACTGAGACCTGACACTTATAAAATAACACGGTGTATGCAAGGGCACCAAACTGTTACCAGCTCCGAACGATTGGCTTTTCTAAGCAGACTGCTTGGCCCGGCAGCATCAGCATCACCTGGAAATTGTTGGAAATGAAAATGTGTGGCCCCTCTTGAATTGGAAACCCTGGAGTGGGGCCCAGCAATCTTTTAGTCAGCCCTCCAGGTGATTCCAAAGCCCATGCATGTTTGGGAACCACTGGTGTGGACTGGGGTCTGATGTGGGATGCTGGGAACCGTAGGACACCAAGCCCGAGATGCCATGAGGGGCAGGCCTCTCAGGGAAGTTTGGCTGGGATTAGGGTGAGCAATGTGAGCAGGCACTCGGGCTTGGGGGCCAGCCCTGCCCTCACAGAAGCCCGAGAGTGAGCACCTCCCTAGATTCTTCACCCCGACTGCTTCCCTGAACTCACTCTAGTCCCAGTCCCGGATGGGGATGTCCCTGACCTATTTTAAGTGAAAGGGAGACATAGAAACATGGAACAGAGATGTGAAAGCCAGCAGGATGACACACGTCAATCAAGAACTAACCAGAGGATGAATATGATTGCATATAAGCCCAACGCTTAATTCTGAGCTTCCTGGAAGTCAGGGCAAAAAGGAAAATCTTCTCAAATCACATGGCCTTCGTGTTTTTCCTCCTGGATCTTAAACTCTGAGAGTCATTGAATCTTTATAGACTTTATCCATTTTTTTTCATCTGATTTTTATTTTCAAGTGCAAGAAATTGAGCAGGGATATCCCCTCATCGTTAAAAAGTAATACAATTTTTTTTTATAGCTCATGTGTTTGTACATCCTTGGGTCTGTGGTAGAGTTTTCACCTACAAATATAAATCTCATCTTCCATGTCCATGCTCCTGTGGGAAGTTTAGAAGGCTTTCTTTGTGTCCTATGCAAAGATTTTTGTGTATTTCCAGGAGGATTTATGCCTGCAGGGTTCTCTTCAGATGATATACGGAGCTGCTGGGTAGGAACTTTCTGGAAGCCTGTTGCATGAATGTGCGGACCTTCTCATGTCATGCTGTAAAAGCTGTTGACGATGAGCAGTAGCTTTATGCTGCAAAAGCCCGAAAGGGCTGTTTCAGGGAAACCTTTTATAGACTAAATGTTCTCCCTTCGTTTTCCTGAGCATTGCCAACGTGACTGGGATCTTGTTTACTATCCATTTTGCTTATAAAGCGAGCTCTTTTCTTTTTTTGCCCCCCATGCATTTGTCTCCACTGACTACCTACTTTTTCACAGCGACTCAGGAAAAATAATTGGAGTCAAAATAAGTTGCCTTGGCAGCATTGGAACACATATTTTTTCAACTTCCATCGCTGAGATGACCTAAAAAGTACCCGTACCACGTTTGGCACGTAGGCCTATTAGAAAAATCTTGTGGAAGCCTTTTCTCAATGCCTTTCTTTTGAATTTAAAATTTTTTTTTGTAATGTTCGTGTTTTGTTTACCCACAGGAGTGCTTTGAATCATTAGCCCATGGTATTTGTCAGTATAGTTGCTTATAGTGGCATCGCTGAATGTCATGTTGCTTTTGGTGACACAGGCTGTGGCCCCAGCTCCTGGACTCCGTGTCCTTCTTTCAGGATCCTTCTTCACTCCTGACCTGTCTGCCCCTCTTTCTGGCCCAGGACATACAAGAGGCACTGGACTGACATGTCCATCATCCTGAGGTTTCCACCAAGAAATCAGGGTACTGGAGTCCACATCACCAACCAGCACAGCATGTCACTTGGCCAAAATCCTCCAATAATTTATGTCGCCAAGCTGCCATCCGTTTTATAGGTCCCTGGATGGACAATCTGTTCACTGCTTTGAGAGCTTATTCCCAGATGAAAACCCCCCGAGATTTCTCCACCTGTTGGAAGGGAGCAGAAGTGTCTGTACTTCCCGTCTCTCTCCCTTTCTTTCCGGTGAAATTTTCATGACCCGGAAGTAACTTAATGTTTTGGAATCTGTTGCATGTTTTACAAAAGTCAGCATGTTTCTAAGTGAAGAACCCCACCTTATCTTCACTGGCCGTAACTGACTTGTGTGTTTCAGAGGAAAGTCACCCTTTTTGTTTAGGCAAATGGGTGTGGGTTTGGCAGGGTAGGGGCTGAGGAGAGAGCCTATGAATGAACCTTCATAGAAATAGTGAAAGGTTCTGATCCCCTGGGAGAAGGGAGAGAAATAACCAAACCCTGATGTACTGTATTTTATCCATTATGTCTGCTGAGAAATGAGGGTCAGGACCCAGAAGCTTTGCTCTGTCTCCCAGTGTTTGTTGCAGTTCAGGGGGATGGGCTCCTCCTCTGATGGGTCATTTCCTTCTCTCCTTTCACATTCCAAGCTGCATTAAGATGACAAATTTCACTTATGGGCTTGGGCACAGACGCGAAAACCCGAGCTATTGAGCTAACAGAGTGAGTGCAGAGGAGTTGATTTATGGCCGGGAAAAAGGGAGTGTTCGAAGAGCACCAAAGATTTTGAGAGCCCGGCTCTGAGTCCCAGCTCACACAGGATGGTCCAGACGCTGCCCCCAACCACAGACAGAGCTCTAAAGCCTCATCCCAGGTCTCAAGGGTGGAAGAGAAATGTGCAAGTAATTAAGAACGTCTTTAAAGCTCATACAGACATCCTAGACTACATCGCTTGCACATGAAACTTTACTGGGACATAAACTAACGGTGGGCTTTGCAGAGATAATTTAAGGTGAAATAAGTGGAATAAAGGTCTTGTGTTCTTTTCTATCTGTGTGCTGTGCAATAAATACTTCTCTTTTCCTACTCTGCCTTTAGTAAGGAGGAAAAAAAAAAAACTTGGATAGCAAAGAGCAAGTCCGTCACATCAAACATGACTGCGTTAAATACTGAAATGTTCAAAGTCCGACTGAGATAGATAAAGGCTTTGATGGAAAGTGGATATTTCCCAGGGACATTACAAGCAATAATCCAGATGTTACAGCCTAATGCAACGAGTGTCCGTGGATAGATCAGGAGCTCCAGCCAAGCCGGGCCTGATGGAGGCCCTAGCCATGCTCTCCCATGCTGTTCCGCCATATGGAACCTATCTCTGGGCCCCCTTAATAACCAGCTTCGGATTCCATTTTCACAGAGCTCATAGAGCTAAGTGGGGCTGTTTTATGGACAAGTTAGATAGAAGCCTTTCCAAGATAAACATCCAATTTGAAATTAGGACATACCAAGCCACAAAATTATTTTAGAGCATATTTCATGGAAAGCACTGCCATTTTTCTCAGGCAATTGCCAGACTGTAGGATGCCCTTTGATCCCGGGTGGACTTGACTCCCTTCTTTAGAGAAAGGATTTTGAAAGAGTTGCAGTGTTTGGGGAGGAATATATCTGTCGGAACTTTGAAGCATGGCCATGGGACAGGTCATGCTTTAGCTTGTTGGTTGGCAAGTCAAACTTGAAGAAGAAAAAATAAAAAAGGAAATTGCAGCAGGACCTATGAATCAAAATCTCATTTTCTTTTTGAAGATAGACGTTTTCAGCCTGTGTACTTAATAAGCTATAGAATGTGTTACATGTATCTGCATTTATGTGCACACATATAGATTGTAAACACATCTGTGTATCTATTTACATACTGTGATGGTGTGTGTTGTTTTTAGCAGATATAAAATTAGTTAACTTTATTTCATAAACCTTCATTATGGAATATGTTCTATCTACAACCCAACTGCAAGTAGAAGTTAGAGAAAGAATTGCGCGTGTTCTCCAGAAGAGAGGGTTTTTCTTTTTCTTCCTTTTAAATTAATTCCTTTCACATCTCCTATCCTTGCCCTGTCTCAGTGCCTCCAAACCCCTTTGTATGTGTGTGTGCATGTGCATGTATGTGCGGATTTCAATTTCAAGTGAAAAGTAACTCGGATATGAAATCGGGAGTATGGATTTCCTTAAATGGACTTCACTTAAGGGAGTCATAAAAGGATCAACGAAATGCTTGGCACCGTTGTATTATTTAGTAAGAGTGGTGGGGCATCGTGTGCTGGATGAGGCCAGCGGGCGTGTAATTAATATGGCACTGACGTACCGCTTGTTGTGATAAATTGCGACTAACGGGTATCCCAGCACAAGGATGCCTCAGTGATCTCGAAGATGTGCTGAGCAGGTGACAGGAATGAATACGCAGCGTTAGAAGCTCATTGTTTCCCTGCGATGCTTGACACCTCCCGCGTGTCTTCCCTCAAATGAAGCCGTCCGTGTTCGGGCCGTGTCGCTTACCAAAAGGAGACCATGAATGAACTCCACCAACTGGATGCAGCCTGTGGATCATGTTAGGATCCTCACTCCAACAGACTAACCATTAAAAGACACCAGTGGGACCTTCAGGGAAATGTGAATGCGTCCTGGGTGTTTGACAACCTTAAGATAATTGAGTTGACTTGGGTGGAGTTGTGGTCCTGGCATCTGGCGTGCTACTTATTATGTAAGAACAAAAAGGGATTTTGCTTTCAAATATTTCAACCAGGGGGAAAAAACATAGTGAAGGGACAGATGAAATAAGATTTGCCAAATGTCAAATCTGGTGAATAAGTGCGTGGAGGTTTAATATATACTATTCTCTCTACCTCTGTGTATGTTTGAAAATTTCCATAACGAAAATTAAAAAGAAATGAAGTCTGCTTGTCCTCTTTATAATTTAATAATAGGGGATATTTGCCCTTTCTCTGTATTCTGTTTAAGGTGTGTGTGAGTGACTAATGTAACGTAGAAAAGGAAAAAAAAAAAAACAAGGTAACAATGACTGGGTCCCAGGCACTGGGCCGTGGTCTTTATCCATCCTTCCCTTCTCCCCAGGTCTGCTAAGCTCATCTGGCTGGCTGGCCGATTACAGGCTCCCTCTGGAGCTGTGAATCTCACAGTGGTGTTAGGCTTTTTAGTTGTAGCCCAAGGAATAAAGGGAAGTGGAGACAGGCTCAAGTGTGAAGGATAAATTCAAAGCCGTTATTTCTAAATGCCCAGAGGGGTTCTGTTTCCCGGTAGGGCTCTGCCGTGTTCTTCTACCTCCGCCTCCCAGAATGCCCTTCTTCCCTTCCTACCATTAAAACAGCCGAAGGCCCAGCTGAAGGATTCCTACCAGAGAGCACATCTGGGTGGGAGGACAGCAGGCCGGCACCAAACCCGAGTTTCATTCGAATTCGTCCTTCGCTGTACATTTCAAGCCTGGGGCTTGAGAAGGAAACCACAGAACTGTGATTGCAGTACCAGCGAGGGCTAAGGACGCTTTCAGCAGGCAGGGAGTGTTATTTATAATCGAGTATTGAAAGCTGGAATTCCTCTGATCACCAAAGTTGCACTCAAGAATTATCAGCAAGTTGACATGTCCTCTTTGTGTTTCACTTTAGTCCTCTCTGATACGCAACCTGCGGCTCTCAGAGACCTTGAAAAAGAACCAACTCTGGAACGGGATTATAAGTATAACTCTGTTGGAAGGGAGGAATGTTTCAGGAGGAAGTATGACAGAGATGTTTGTCCAGTTAAAACTGGGAGACCAGAGGTATAAAAGTAAGGTAAGTTCCGTCAACCCCTTAAGGATAACAGTATCTGTAAGATTTTAAAAAGATGGAAAAAAAATGTTTTCCCACTCCGAATTTCGCCAGAACAGATTTATTTTTAACCCTCCCAAAGGTATTAGAAGCATCTCAGAAAACAAGATAATTGTATAGATGCAGTCTACTGATAAGGGTATTTGATTGCTTAGTGTAATTTATTTTAATATAGTAACTAGAGCTACAGAAAACTCATCAAATAGTAGGCTCGAATGCATGATTTATTTCCACGTTGGAAATAAGCAAGCTGTGTTTCACAGAATGCGGGAAAAGATTACTGAATGTTTTCAGAGTCCTCCAAAAATAAAATAGCATAATATGTTGTGTTTGGGTTAAAATATTTGAGATAACTAAAAATATTCTCAAAATTATATGCTCTTTGCTTTCTCTGACTTGTTAGTACTAACACCAAAAATAGTCACCTATTGCTGCTTTTTTAAATTTTTGCTGTGATTTAAAAAAAAAACTGAAGTATTAAAAGTGATTTGTTTACAAAAGTAATGGCATTTTTAGCTGTCTTTAAAAATTGGTTGTCTTATTCTGCTGATCCAAATTCCATTTAATTTTTAATCTTAGTAATTTGGTGTGTTTTTTATTTCAAAAACCATAGTCTCCACACCATGGTAATTAATTAGCTTTATATAACTGTCCGACAGGAATATTTCCTGTGTTTTATGGATTGAGGGAACTAGGGTACTTGGAAGTTAAGTCACTTGCCAAAAGCCACATAGGAAAAAAAAAAAAAAACCAGAAACAAAAAAACAACAGTGGAAGATTTTGAAAAGAAGCCTGAGGTTATCTACAGTTTGGGCTTTTCCAGTATAGAGGCCATAGCTGATGCAGATGAGTTGGAAAATGAATTGGGGCAAAAGGGTGTCTCTGCCACACAGGTTTCGGTAAAAAATCAAACATTAAATGTCATTTACTCCAGCACAAGGAGTAGAGAATCGAAGCTCAGGTTGAAGAATAATTTATTGTTAGAAATGTGAAAAATGGAAGGCTAGTTAAGGCAGAAATAAATAGATAGTTATGTTAACCAGGTAGTTCCAGGCCATATCTCACAGTGAGTGTATCCAGGATAACCACTGCTCTCCACTAAGATTCCGTTTGCCAGCCAGGGTCGGGCTAAGGACTAACGGGGAAAGTTTCCTTACTGAGCACACTTAGCCCTTTGGACCAAGGGGAAGCACAGAATTAGTCCTATATCAGTTCCATTCCCCCTTGGGGAATGTGGTACTTAATTTGTGGTCTAATAGGATTTTTTTTTTTGCCTAAATTCTGGACTCTGATATATTTAAGCCCAATGATGATGAAAAACAGCGTCAGTGACGTTGGGTGACGTTGGCTGCAGCTGAGGTGTGAGCTGTCCCTGTTTCCCACTCGGGGATGCTTGGCACCGGGATTTCATAGCTGACGCTGTGCGCTGAGAGCCTCGTACCTAGTGGCCCGCATTTTTGCTCTTTTTTTAATTCACAACTTGGATCTCTATGTAAATGAAACGAAAATCAAAGTCCTGCCAACGCATTGAACACATATGCAGTTTGCAGTCTCTCTTGGAGGAGCACAGACACATGTGTGGCGTTTTCAAACCGTGCTTGTTCATTTTGAGCTTTGGCTGCAGTGGACTTTCCTAGTCTTTCTCTCGCTCTAGTGACTGGAGTCGGTAAACTCGGATTTAAAAATAGGCAGCAATGTACAAGTTACGGATTTCTCCTGCAGTGCATTTAACAGATGTTAATTAAGACCCCAAACTGTTAATATGTATCGTTCTTAAGCCAGCACTGGACGGGTGTGCCAATAAAAATGTCACTTGCGTTTGATTAGCCAGTTATAGTATCTTCTATAAGAGAGGACAACTGCCAGGTGTCTCTTGTGGTACATTGTGTGTGTATCTATATATATATATGTATATATATAGATATACACACACACACACAGTTTATATATAAGAAAACATGTCAATAATCATTATTATAAAGGTGTTATATTTTATATGTATAAGAAACCATATGGGGTAACTGTTTTCTCTAATGTGGTGGATAAATGGGTGAATCTGGGGGTCAGCTTAAAGAGTATGATGTTTTGCCAATTCCTGTAACCTCGACGTCCCTGTCGTTCCAAAAAGAAAACTTGAACTTGGTAAGAGAGAGGCCTGCCGTTACGGTCTCCTGCGGTTTAGAAATGAAATGAATGTGTAGCTGCTGTAGCCTTGAATGCCATTTTAAGACAATAAATACTATAACTGCATGTTTTCTAGACACTGTGTAAGAGTGCAAATCCGCAGTGGCGGGAACAGTTTGACTTTCACTACTTCTCTGACAGGATGGGCATTTTGGACATTGAAGTGTGGGGAAAGGACAGCAAAAAGCACGAGGAGCGTCTGGGCACGTGAGTCGGCTCTGCTTTCTAAGCGGGGGGAGACGCGTGTGGCGCTGATGTCTGCAGGGGGCTGGGCTCGGGGGCTCCGTCTGTCTGTCTGGGCTCCCGAGGAGCCAGAACTTAGCTGGACCCTAACTTGGTGGGGGGTGGGGGGAGTGGATGCTTCTTTTATTTAATTGGCAAGTGTGTTTTAGTGTTGATTAAAACGGAGGCAAGTCGTATGTGTCAGGAATTCTCTAAAGCAAGATGACGTGCCATCTCAGACTCTCTGGGAAATGTTTGTGTAATTCCCAGTGTTCCCTATAATTTCGGTTTTGCTACTTAGTGAAATACCATGTCATTTAGTAACATTGCGAAGCTAGATGTCCCACATTTGAGGGAGACTTTTCGGTGTCCTTTGGTGAACTTTGTGGCAAACCATAATGAAATCATTTGAGACCAGATCTGTTTCTTTTATTTCTTTACTCTGGCCCCTCCCAGCTTAACTGAGGGGCTCACCCATATGTAACGGAAGATACAGTAAGTACTACAGCTTCCTTCTAGAACTGTAGTAAGAATGTAATCAAATAATTGTGCCTGCACTGTGGCCAGCCCCAGTGAGCACGAGGAGATGCTGGTGGAGGCGTACATCACCTCTGATCTTTCTAACACCCCTGCGAGTTGGTGGAATTACTCTCATTTTGTAGATGAAGTGGAATGCAAGAGGTTTACAAACACCTTGGCTGTAGACTTCAGAGCAGCGAGTGTGAGGGTCGGGATTGTGTGTTTTCAAATTCTTTCCACCAAACCACTGCCATTTATTCATCCCACATACACACCTCCTGTCCACCAATCTTAAACTTAGAACATAGCATTTAATGAGCTCTGAACAGCTGTGTGTGGTCCTTCCCAAACCAAGTTCTCTGGCACCCAGGTTCAGGGAGATGCCTGGGGGTCACCCCTTAGAGAAGAGAGGGTTCTCCAAAAACCAGAGCATCTCCCCTCTTACCTGTGCTCTAAGTTGCCGCTCCACTTGAGGGGAGAGTTTTATTGCTGAAAATGAAAGATTGAGAACCACTCATCCAGTATAATGCCTTCATTTTATAGAGGAGGAAGTACAGAGGCCCAGAGAAGGGAAATGTTTTTCCATCAGCAAGGAATTTAGAGATAGCCTTCGGGATGAGACCCAGCTCAGCCCATACCCCTTGCAGGGCTTTTTCTGTGTAAAAATACTTAGCAGGGGCTGGTCCACAGCACATCAGCTCTTCTGATGTCGTCACCCCGTCCCACCCCAGTAGCTTGTCCGGAGGTGGACGGGTGGGAGTCGGCAACGTTGGACCATTCCTCCAGTGCGGCTCAGCAGGGGTGCCACGTCCCATGGGACTGCCTGGCATGTGCCAGGGGGTTTAGGAAGCCTGGCTCTCACCCACCTGGTGGCAGTGACGTTCCCCAGTTCTCACGTGGAAGACACACCTGCACATACACACACAGCTCATCTGCATGTGCTCAGACGCTCTCAGGAGAGCAGCACTGCCCGGGGCCGAGGCCTGGGTGCTTCCACCTCCCCATTTTGTAGCCCTGGCTACATTCTCTGCACAGCCCTCTTGTCCCCCATGTCTGGGCTGCAGGTACAGCCATCACTTCCTTGCACATCTCCTGGGCCAGGTTTGTGCTTTTGAATAGCGAACTTGGCCATGTCACTCTCCCCAGGCCACGAGGGAGGTCTTCCTGGGGTCAAGCATTTCACAGATTTTGCCTGTCAAATCACTCACTAGTCTCTCCCTCCTCTACCCACGCGGGGTAACAGACACGTCAGACTTCTCTCAGCATCTCCCACACTTGTCACAACTATGACATACCGGTGCCCGGCCAACACCCACCATAGAAGGATCCGAAAGGCCGTGCTAGCCCTCGGAGTGAGGATAAGTTACGTAAAAGCACAGCCGCAGGGAACTCCGTGTCCCCAGGCGTTATCTGAACGGTGGGAACGGGGCCTCCTGTGACGAATGGTGTTATTCTCGTGGGTGAGAAGAAGAATGGCCTTTCATTTCACCTGTCTTTGTGCTGTCATGTTTCTTTCACATAATAGGAAATGCTTTTCCAAATGAGTGTTAACGTTTCTTTACAGACACAGAAGATAATTTAAGATGTCCCTTCTATGCCATGTTTTGTCATTTGGGTCTTCATTTATTATTTTAGCTCTTTCCTGTTTGTAACTTAGACACATCCCTGCCCCAGTGGCCATTCTGTCCTTCCTCTTTATGGATTTTAAAGACTTTTTTTTGGTATCCTTTTCCTTTTTCCTCTCCTGAGGTACAAAAGATAAGAAAGGTATCTCTTGGGAGCCGGCTACCCAGTGTTACCCTGAGTGAACTTCCAGGTGGGGGTGAGACCTACCCTGCATTACATACTGCTTGTCAGAGCTGAAGGGGAGATTGTGCTGGACCGTGCCTGTCACCGACCTTTTACTGGCTAGGTGATGGTTCAGATGTGGCCCCCAGCCTGGTGTCTAGCCTCCTCCTCACGCTCCTGACTCAAGGGGAGCTTTCCAAAGTCCCTTGTGTCATGGTGCACCTGCAGGCTTCCACTGAGCCACAGGTCACTCCTGAGGAGGTCGGGGCTGGTGAGAATCAAGTGCTGGGGCAGACCCAGCCCCCCGAAACCATGCTAACTCTAGTGGCTATTCACGGGCCAAAAAAACCCAGACAGTCCATCAATGGTCCAGAGACAGTGAATTTTTAGGAAGAGTAAGGAATCAAGCTATATAGACCCTTGCCCAGCTTAAACAAAATGGCTAGAGTGGAGCTCCAGATCCATCCCCCAACCCATGCCCTTTCGAAATAATCGTCTCATTTTCTTAAAGTGTATTTTACATGTCACAGTGATGCTGGAGACTAATTCATTATAGAAAATCCTAAGGCTTAATTTAGTTTGGAAAAGTTCAGAGTGAGAGTGCACAAGCTTGTTTTTAACTGAGCTGCCTGAGAGCGAGTCCTTGGTCCCACGTGGTGCCTTAGAAAGTGGCTGTGACACGCGGCCAGTTTATGAGTGGCTCTGCGGCGGGGGAGAATCAGGGCAGAAGTATCTCCTCGGACAGACTGCACCCCGTGCCGTGGATCTGCTTTTACAGCCAGGCTTGACACACTCCCCGCTTTCTTTCCGCTCACCTCCTTCCTTAGCCTCTGAGATTTACAGCTTTTTAAAACTATGGCACTCTTTTCTGCCCCTTGCATTTAAGTTAAAAGCTGACCAGTCTATAATATAAAACATGGAATTATGGTAATGAATAAGAGGTTAAAAGCTATCGTGGCAAGTAAAACTTGAGCAGGTTTGGCTGACTGATACGGTAAAATTATGTGTCGAATTAAAACATGAAAATGCGGTGGGATTAATGGAGAAAGACAAGAACAGGAGGTCAGAAGCAACGCTAAATCAGCACATTAACTGCCTGGTGGCCAGAAAGGATGGCTTAAATGCATGCAGAGAAAAAAATAAAACACTTGCAGGAAAAAAAAAAATAATTTAGTTCTTGTTTTCTCCAGATGAATAGAATCACAGACTTTTATCTGGGAGGCATGTAGCAAATATATGTATTTCCCTTTCTTGTTTTATATCGGGGATTAAATAGAGATGACAGAATATTTAGTTGGTTAACAAAAAACACTGATTTATCATTTGGTTTTTTTTGACCTTGAGTTTTATTTTGCCACTGAGATTCATTTGTTTGTTCGTTCATTTTATTCAACAAATATCGAGCATGTCGTGTATCAGGCAGCCTACAAAGTGCTGAGGGTTCAGTGGAAAATGATAACAGATGTGGATCCTGTCCTCAGGCACTGGCAGCTTTTCAGCTCCTACGAGGAAGCAAGCGGCATCTTGGGAGCCAAACGGGCGGCTTCCTGGGAGAACAGGGTCTAAGCGGAGACCTGTAGCGTGGGTGGTAGTGAGCCTGACAAGGGGATTGAAGGGAGGACTTTCCAGGAGGATGGGACCACGTGGGCAAAGGCCTGGAGAGGAGGGCGAATGCATTCTGAGAAACTTGGAAGGGCTGAGAAGGGTGGGTGATGTCACTTGATGGGACCAGAGAGGAAAGCAGGAGTGAGGTCACAAAGCCGTCAGAGTCCACCTCCTGCAGATGGACAGCGGTGGCTCCTGTCTAGACACACACACATCCGTGCCCTGCTGTTCTATTTTCATAATGTGAGGCTTGTGATTATGGTGGACTGAACAGTCTAAGATCTGACTTCGGAGTGAGAATTTCCTGGTCGCCCTAGGACCAGCGTGTAGCACCTTCTGAATGATGGTCCAAACGCGGTCACTCCCCTTGTGGATGAAGTCACACACGATGCCGTGGGGACAGACCTAACTTATTCATGCTCATTAATCACATTTTTTATGTAGAGGCTCTGAGCACCTGTTTTCCACATTGTTTCCCTCAAGTAGAATAGTTTTCTAAGTTTTGTCAGTTTACCAGTTTTTGTTAACAAACACAACTTCTTGATTATGCTGGCCAGAGTTTCCTGGGCTATGGTGAGTTAAAAGTTACTTTTTAAAAATTATTCTTAGGTCATTATCTCTGATACCTTTATTACCATGACAATACAACTGTCAGCCACCAACCTTGTAACATTTTAAACTTCTTCCATTGTTGTAATTCACCACAGCTGAATTATGGGTATTTCTCTAGGTCAGAGGTGAGCAAAACTAGGGCCTACGGGGCAAATCCAGATGGCTGCTTGTTTTTGAATAAAGTTTTATTGGAAGACAGCCGTGTTCATTTGTGTACATTGTCTGTTACGCCTTTCATGCTACAGGGGAGGCTTGAGTAGTTGCAACAGAGACCATATGGTCTGGTCCCCAAAGTAAACATATTTCCTCTCTAGCCTTTCATAGGAAAAAAAGCATCTAAGTGCCTATCATCTATTAATGTTGGTGTGAATTTTTTTTTTAACGTTGGTGTGATTTTTAACGATAATTGATGAATTCCTTATGAAAGCCTTTTAAGCCACATATCCAAAAAGTGAGTTTTATTTTTCAAAGAACATTTGCATCCACTGCAGTAAGCTGAGTTTTCGTAAGCACTCATACAGGGTTACTGTTTGGGTAAAGTTTGGGAAGCACTTTAGAGGACACAAAATGAAAGAGGAAAAGAGTATGTAACAACACTTGTAAAATTCTGGAATTGAAGAGGGAGCAAGGAGTGTTTCTAGGAATGAGAAAGAAGGGAGGAGGAGGTGGTGTTTTGATTTGCCTGGGAAGCGGGGCTGGATCTGGTCTCCTAGGTCTTCTCAGGGGCCGATCTTGCTCTGCACCCGTGGTGGGTAGCTGAGCAGACACCAGAAAGCCTTGGGAAAGGACAGCAGATTCAGTAGCGGCCAGAAAGAATTAAGAGACAGATCATTTCGTATTTTCTCAGGGTAGAATCTGGTGCATTGCAGAAAATGGAAAAAGCAGCCCAGATTCTCCTTTCAGGATTTTTATATTAAGCGTGTCTTTGGTGAATGTGTTTCAGAATGTTTACATCTTAAAGATTTTAGGTTTTAGAATATTAATCTTTCCTTGAGCCTGAAGATAGCCATTTTGTTTACATACTTCAGAAGGTTCAGTGAGTATTGTGGTAAAAGGATCTGAAATTCAGGAAGAAAAGTCCTTTAATTTTTTTTTCCTTCTACTGCATTTGCTGATCAGACAGTAAGGAGTTCCTGGCCAAGGGTTAATATACGTGGTGCTTCAGCCTCTGGCTCATCTCCAGAGCATCCTGCTTGTCCTTCGGATGGGAGGACAGGCAGAAGCAATGTGGACTGAGGTTGAAATAGAGTAAAGTGGGAGGCCTGGAGGAAAGGGTTTTGTATGAAATTCATTCCTTCTTTCCTCCTTCCTTCCAGAATGTGAAAATAAATGGGGAAGCCAGGTGGAAAGAAGAGATGGAGAGAGCAGTTCAGTTATAGAAAGTTTATGGAAAATCATCTTTTGAGGGGAGCTGATGTGAACAGTAGGGAGAGGGTAGCTTTAAATTCATTCTGAAGAGGAAAGACATCAACTTCTTAAGAATCAATTAATTCCTGGGATGGGGCAGGGACTCTAAGAGACTGGGTCCTAATCCATGGGCGGAAGGATCTAGGCTGAATTTTGATTGGCCTGGTGCTAATGTATTGATTTAATTGGCTCTTTCAAGTCACTAAGGAAAGTAAAAGTAAGTCTTTGGCTGAATTCATTCATTAACTGAGAATGTAGAAGCCATTATGTTTGTCCTGAAATCTGGTATTTATGGGGCTCTTTTATCTAAAATTGGCAAGGCGGTTTTTCGTGCAGGTGTTCTGTCTTCATTATCGAAATAATCTTTTAAAAATGAGATGGGTACGAGAGTTTCACAGTGGACAGAAATGCCTTCAGAAGTGCTGAAAATGTGCAAATTTCTGAGAAGAAACCCACTATTTACTTTGCATTTCATGCGGGGCGTGATTCACCTTTGGTTTAAAATCATAAACAGCCCTATCCAAGTATGCTGTGCCTTTGAACAGTCACTAGGAGAGTCTGCAGAGTTAGTGCAAATATGCTATATGTTGTTCACAGTCTTTTTCGATGACTTTTTGGAATTAATGTCAGGTCCGTTATGAATTATCCAAGAAAAAATTTTCATTGCCTAATTATATATCGTTTTTGACTCCCGAACATAATTAGCTCGCAGAGATCCTGTCTCTAAATGACTTTTCCTCATTCACAAAACAAAACCACCACCGCCACAAAAAGGGTAAACTTCAAAGGACCAGAATGACATTGTTAACGATATTAAAGTGAATGTGCCACACATAGGCTATTGCTACTTTGGACTAATGAATGTGAACGCCAGAGAAAAGTCTTACAAATTTGGATCATTCATCTTCCCATAAGAAAGGGCTTTACTAAATAAATGAGACTGAATATAACAGTGTGAAATAATGCTTAGCAAAATATTCCTAAGCATATATACAGTTGCTATACCTGTTCAGAATTTGCAGGTACTTAGTTTTGTAGAAATGGCATAGTTAAAGAACTTGACGTCTCTTTCTTTCCAGGCAAAATTAATTCCCCACTTACATATTTGCCTTTGAAATAAAAACATTTCCCAAGTTATTTTTCTCATAGTGGTAAACTTTAACTTTGAAATATCCCTTATTGCTACAGAAAAAGATTATTTTGATTCAAGTCATAGAGGGTTATTTAAAATATATATATATATATATATATATATATATAATATATATATTTAATGTGTCTCCAGTAGAAATACTTGGTGAATTTATTACATGCCAGAGCTCTACCCACTCTTCTCATAACTGAAATCACTTTTGATAACTAGGAAATAAATACCCACCTATATTTAATTTTATAGGTACAGATCACCATTAAGATATTTATTCTGTAGTAAAAACTGGTATAGACTTTTAATATTATTGGTATTTTTCTCTTTAATTGGGAGGGGATTGCCAACTTTCTTTCAGATTTATTAGACTAGAACTTTTCGGTATCCATGTGGCTCATTGCTTTATATATTAGATAAGTTTGCATGTTTATTTTTATTGGCAAAGTTAGAGTCTGTGGATGATTAAGGTTAAGAATCCATCCTTGTCACACACGAGAGGCAGTGCTTCCATTTTCTGGCGAAGTCTTGAATATTCCTCGTGCTCAATAATTATAGACGGTTAATGAGAATTAACAACACACCCATGGCATCTAGGAACCCCCACTGCCCACCCTGCCTCCCTCCACTCAGCCCTGCCTGCTTCACCCACCTGCACATAAACAAACCAAGTGTGGTCCAGGCAAGCCCAGAGGTTTCCGTGTTGAAGCCAATAAATGGCCTAGCACCTCAGCCCCCTCTTTTTGCTGTTTGCTTCTGTACTTAAACGTGTTGGAGATTTTCAGCATCGCCAGAACATTGACTGTTAAGAGGCGGAAAACACGCAATTCATAGCAGATGGGTACGGCCTTTTCTGGCAGTGCTGCCGAAATGGGATCAATCAGCAGCACTGCATGCTCCATTTGTCCAGCAGAAATCCACCTGGGGAAGCCCTGTGGCACTGTGCCTGTTAGGAAAACACCTAAACACGTTTTTTTAAATAAAAACTCGCCATTGCCATTAATCTAGAAGAGAACGGCTTCTCCATGAACCCTCTCCCGCTTCCGTTCCTCCTGTCTTTTCTCCTTTTTTTTTTTGAACCAGTGTCTCTTATTCTCTTTGCTGGCAAAAGATGCAGCACAGAGAAGCCGTCTAGAGCCCTGGCCCGTAATGTTGAAGCTCTGAAACTTTTCTTCCTGCTTCTTGATCTGTTTGTCTTTCTGCCGACCTGATTTGGCAATGACCTGATTCTTCTCTGTTCATTCACCGCTTTCTCCAGGCCGCCTTGCCTTTGAATTTCTTGACCTCTTCCTCCTCCTTAACTGTCGAGCGTCTTAGCCTGGGAGTGGGTGTCACCAGCCAGGGGCGCCTGCTCAACCAGCCTGTGCCCAGACAGAGGGAGGTGTCGGGGAGGGCGATGTGGAAACCCGGGAGGCCCCGTGGCAGCCGCCGGTTAGTCACGTCCTTTCTCTGATTCCTGCAACTTTTCCCAGGTGTAAAGTGGATATGGCAGCTCTCCCGCTCAAGCAGGCCAACTGCTTGGAGCTGCCGCTGGAGAGCTGCCCGGGGACTCTCCTGGTGTTGGTCGCCCGTACGCCCTGTTCGGGGGTCTCCATCTCAGATCTGTGTGTGTGCCCCTTGGCAGACCCCAGCGAGAGGAAGCAGATCGCCCAGCGATTTGTGAGTGCTTCACCTTTCTCCGCCCCCCTCCCCACCCCCACTCCGACCCCCACTTTTCAGATGAAGCAAAGTCTATGCATTGAAAAACTGCGGGAAGAAAAGATCTTTGTCCAAAGTTTAATAGTATGTCTCGTAAGACAAGACATCAGACCTAGAGGTTAATGCATTAGCGAGAAGGTGAAAATGGATTCTAGTTGGCCTCCCCATTTTAAAAGCCAAAAAAGTGATATTTTTATTTTTATTTACCTTTTACTTTTTTTTAGCGTTCAGGATCTCTGTGGAGAAAATTAAAATCCTTAAGGGGAAAGACAGTCGTTCAGGACATCTGCATATGTAAATTGGAAATTTACCAGAATTTCACAAAAGTCACTTTCTTTTCAAACCAAGTATGACTATTTGCAGTGTTGTAGATACTTTTGCTAGAATCTGTTAATATCAAGTGAGAAGGCGGAGGCAAAGCCAAGTCAAGACAGGCATGAAAGACCTGTTCTGTGCTACCCTGGATAAAAGCAGTTTGTGATTTTTGCCTAAGTAGTTGCAATGTGCTTAAAAGTCCACTCAGCATTTTTAAGTCAAACGGCTTTGTCCTCGTCATTATTTTTTGTACTCTGGCTTTCTAGGTGTCTTTATTTGCATTCTGCTTTTATTCCATCTTCTTTGTAAATCAATACGTTTATTTTATTGCCACACACAGGAAAGGCATGTTTTAGGACAGTGGCATGAAAATGAAGCAAAGATGAATCCCTATTTAATGGGAATATTATTCTCAGCATAAACTTTAATGCCTCCAGAATCCTCCACTGATGCAGGTGTATTGATTAATTGAATAATCCTTTATCTTCCAGAGTACAAAGCTTAGCCACGCATCTTATTGTCAACACAGATTCCGCATGCAAGGTTGACATACTTTAAAGAAGTTTTGACAAAATCCTTTATTTTTTTTTTAACTTAAAAAAATGTTTTATGAAGTGTAATCTGTTTATCATGTGTTAATTTCTGGTGTATATAGCACAGTAATTCAATTTCATATATATATATATATTCTTTTTCATAGTCTTTTTCATTATAGGCCATTATAAGGTATTGAATATAGTTCACTGTGCTATACAGTAGGACCTGGCTGTTTATCTATTTTGTATATAGTAGTTAGTATCTGCAAATTCCAAACTCCCAGTTTATCCCTCCAATCCACTTCTAATATTCTCTTTAATGATTTTATTTAAGCAAATGAAAATAAAACGCTTCCCCAAACTTTCCCATGGATAGATAACAAAATCTGCCAAATTCATGAGGAGGGTCGTGTATTTATAAGGTGACGTTAGGTAAGATCATGATGACAGCTTTGAATAATGCCTCAGGATCGGAGGAGTACAAATTGAAACGAGGTTTGAAAAGGCTATAATCAAAATAGAACTATCAAGTGTTTTTTTGTTTATTTTTTTCCGGCTAGCTAGCTGGCTGGCATGTCAGAGGGAAAGACTGCCTTACAAGGCACAAGTTCCAGATCCTGGATTTGTTTTTTGGGTTGTAGGAACAGAGAATCTTCAAAGGCATTTCACCTCTAAATTAGGAAAGTATTTTATTTCAGATGTTTTCACCTTAGCTTAAACACTAGGTTTTTTTTTTGTTTTTTTTTTTTTGTTTTTTTAGATTGAAAATACTATTTGAAGAAAGAGCTTTTCCGAAGTTCTTAGGAGTGGTGCATATTACGTTAGGAAAGCCTTAACGATTCCTAAGCTTTTGTTATTCTGTCCTGAAGTGCCTAAGTAACAGAGATTTCACTATCCCTCCATAAATCCCCGGGGTCTGCTTATCACAGGTTCTTAGTTAGCTAAGAATGACGGAAATGCTGTATCCAGACATTTGAAAGCAGCGTCTTTCTTAGCAGATGTGTTTTGGAGGCCTGCGAACAGCATTTAATAGCTCATCTCTTTCATGCATGATTGCTAAACGATGCCATGTACACAGAATAGTGCTATACGTGCTTAAGAATTATCAGTAGATATATTAAAGCTTTGGCTCATACAAACCAAAAATGAAAGTACACGTGATGACAGAGTGATGCTCGATGCTCAATCTCTTAATTTAATGAGCTGGCTAAAACATGGACCGGAAAATTCGTTCTTTATCCATCCCTCCTCTTTCCAGCAGTAGTAAGTGTCTACAAAGGGTCCAAGTGTAGTCCTCTGGTATCCATAGACTTTGCTCTAACTAGGTTAGAATAATGTTGCCTTTTTGGGTGATTTAATACGTTTCATTAAGGAGAAAGAAGGGGTGGAAAAGAGACTGAGCGAGCTCTACACCCATTTTCCTGGTAGGATGTCTGTGCTATCACCAGGGGGCAATGTTAAAAGTCGATTGCCTTTGCTTTGTAATTCGTTTATTTTGAAACTGTAGTTAATTAATTCTCAGTCACTTTGAATCTGTTTGCTGCAAGTGCTTAAGTTTCCTGTTAACTTTGACAGTTTTCTTAGCATTGCATGGGAAAGGTGACGTTAAATCTAGAATGCACTTCCTGTAGGACTTTGTGGCATTAAACAGTGTATCAGAAAGCTGTGTTCATTCATGATCTATCTGCTTTTCTCCCCCGCAGTGCTTACAGAACTCCCTCAAAGATCTGAAAGACGTCGGCATTTTACAAGTGAAAGTTTTAAAGGCGGTAGATCTCTTAGCAGCAGATTTCTCAGGTATAAATCATTTTCTGTTTTTATTCTTTTTTTTTTTAACTTTTCTTTACTTCCTGCTTTGAAATGATCTTAGGGCAAAGCAGAATGTTTTACTAAGTAGAAGCATGTCTCCAGCAATCATACTCTTTCAGACAGAGTAACAGAAGGAAAGAAGGTGCAGACAATAAGTTCTTCATATTTTTCACAACATTTTTTTTTCCAAATAATTTTGCTATGATTAGATGATGTGCTAGTCCATTTGGCTTCCAAAGAAATTTGTGGATTATTTGTGTCATGACTTCTTTATCTGTTAAATCAACTGTCTGAAGAAGCTTTTCTATAGAACCTCAAAAGATGGATTTGACTCCTCGCCTTCCCTCCCCTGCCGTGCTGTGCGCAGGCAGAGTTTCCTCCTTCCCCATGTCCCGTGCAGGGGTCCCAGATCTGCCTGCCACGTCTCTGTAGCATTAACCGAAGTCTTGGCCGTGGAACGACTTTGCAGGTGACCTTGTCTCATGCAGAATTTCTCTCGGTGCTTCACTACCTTGAATTTAGAGGCAGAGGCTAGAGCAGGCACGCGCTGGGCTGAATTATGCTCGACTGTGAGGACAGTAATCCAGACATTGCAGGGTCTGATCAGAGGGCGACGTTCCACCCACGCTCTCATCGTCACCTTGCACTCTCGGGCGGACAGTTTAAACACCTGTATGACAGGTGCGATTTACCAACTGAAGAATACAAGGAAGACTCCGCAACACGGATCTGTCCATCTGCTGATGTGGGAGTGCATCTTTGTTGGTGCCGCCATCCCGTAATTTTCCAGTGTGGTCTCCTCCCTCCCTTCCTTGCACACAGAAACAGTCACTGTATTTGTGTAACCTCTGAACTTCTGGGACTGAGTTTGAGGTAACTCAGACTCCGGAACAGAGAGTTTTAATTAGAAGCACTTTATATTACAAAAATGATGGGAAATATGAGCATAGTTTTAACAAAAAGGAGTTCTCACCCTCCCTCAAAAAATGGACCAGTAGAAATCATTACTCTTATTATAAAGCCCCCCCAGATAAGGTGATCTCATTTTTAAGGAAATGCCCAGTGTGAATATCCAAAATATGGGCTTTTTTGCCAATATGAACATATAAATTCTCAAGGATGTAGATGAAATACTTCAGGGATGACTTCTAATATTGTAGAATTTACTTGCATGTTTATAAAGTCTTTTACTGATTTAGCAATTTTCCTTTCTTTGAAAACTTACAGTTTCCGAAAACATTTATTAATTCAGATGTTTCACACATGCCTTTGACGTTAGTAATTTTGTCATCAATAAAGCACATTTCGTGCTATCTACCAGTTCTCCAGAGCAGATTATGTCTTACTTCCAGCTCAGTGTTACAGATAGAACACTTTCTGAATCCAGGATTGTCGATGTCTCAGCAAGTGCCATCTCAAGCCCCAAGAACTCCTTTGTACCTTCAAGCAGTATTATCAAAAATTCTCTTTGTAGTTGTATATTTTGTGATCACCAGGAACTAATTACAGTGCATTAAAAGTTTTTTTAAGGCATGTGTACAACTATATCCATATGTGGAAATACTTTTTTTTAAACCTTTTTTTTTTTTAACCCATCCTTTCAGGTGACTTCCACGAAGCACCCCCAAAACCAGTCTTTATGGTGGTGGTTTGAAGCCAATCTGTTTTCTCCAAAGAGTGCTGTGGCTATTAAAATAAAGTGAATAGGAGAGGAACCTAAAAAACGGGAGTCTTTTGTAAAGACCAGGCAAAACCTTCTCTCCTAATTTTGACCAATTAGATTAATTTGGCAGGAAAATGTCATTTTTTTTCCATTTTCCTTATATTGAAGATATTCCGTAGATAGTTTTAGAGTGGATAACGGTGAGTACCAAAGGATTCTAGTAACAAAAAGCAGTGGTTAGAAATCAAATAATGCTGTGCAATTTGGCTAAATGCCCTGATGTTTTTCTGTCGCTGTCTTATTTGTGAGAAAATTATCACTGTTCTGAATTGAAGCAAAGGTCCTTGTCATTAGCTCCACGTGTCTTTAGACCACACTGATCTTTATTTTTAGAATCAAATTTCACAGTCTGTGTTCTTTATAGGTTGTCAGGTTCCTACAGTCTATTCCAAACCAAGGTATAGCTTTAGGGCAACGAAGTGGCCCTAATCCAGGGAGTTGTAAAGTAACTTCTCTATGTGAAAAAAGAAATGGATGCCGGTTGCCATGAAGTAGCAATCGAAATGTAATTAATGCCTGCCAGATGTTGGCGATCATATCAGGTAGTGGCAACTCACATATTATTGCCTTATTATTGTTACCAATTCACTTCATACAGAGTGAAAAAAATGCCAGCTTCCCTGGCTCATGGATCAGAAGAGGGGCCCATCATTACCAGTGCTAGGAGTATAAGGAATTACATGCATTTTCCAGTCAGCCTGACTTTATAAATGAGTATTTCATTGCAGTTGCTCAGGGAGCAGAGTTATTCACCCCTGAAAATAAAAAAAAAGAAATGCATTTACCCTGCATAACCAGGGGTGATCTCAGAGAACGATGGTCGTTGTAGACAGAATGCAAAAGGGAACCTTCCAACCTTCTTAACTTTTTTTTTTCATTAGTGTTATGTTGTTGTTGATGTTTAATTGTTTCTTAAAAACAATACCAAATGACCGTAGTAGCTGGTGCTTCGAGTTTGTCTCTCCTGAGATCCAGGGACTCTGATCAGGCGGAAGTCCATGGGGGCCAGTCTTGGTCGTGGTCCATGTAGAGGTGGAGGTTGCAGTTGCAGAGTTCAGGAACCTCTTGTCCTAGAGGAGGAATGAATGCTCTTGGTGGCCCTGCTGTCAGTTGTTTGCTGATTTTAAAGTTATTTGTGTCTTTACAAGTAACAATTAGAAAATGAAAATTCCAGTCATTGTGCCCCTCTGATCAAAGTAGGAGGATGTTCCTCATAATTGGTTGTTGATATTATGATTATATGGTCATAAAAATAATCTTTGGAGAAATTGAATCCTCATTACTTTGCTAGTATTTTAGAACATTGGAGTAACATATATATGATATATAACAATATATATACACTAAGGTGAATTCCTTTTCTATTAAAATTTAAAAATTTTTTCTATTAAAAAATCAGTGTAGCTTCTCAAATGTATTATATTAATGACCTAAATCTACTACCAATATTAAGATACTTAGAGAAGATAAGGGTTTCAGTGTTCTAATGTGTAAAAAAGATATTTATTGTTTTCCAGATGGATTCATTCTTTCATAAATATGCTATTTTATTATGTGATTGGACCTATTCAGTATTAATAGGTTTAAATTTATATAGAGCTTAGCAGTTTTTGTGTGTTTGACACTTGTTTGTGTATAAGTGAGAAGATGGTTTATTTTAAAGAATCAGAGGTAATCTAACTTCTCTTGCAGCCCACCCCCTCTGAAATTGGTGAAAGATATTTTAACGTTCTCTACAGCCGAGATGAGATGCGGAGAACCACACAGTTACTCTAATAGAAGAGCCTGTCAGATAGCTTTTATTAAAGCGTTTGTCTCACAAGCACCTTGTGCCCAACGTAACCTAAAGTTTTTAAGTAATAGGTTACCCAGTCTGATGGCATTACTTCTGGAGTAAACGGGGCCATAGCCTTGACTCACAGCCCAGATGATAAATTGTACTTTGAGGCTCAAGGTGAGCACAGCTGTTGGTAATGTTTAATGAGACCAACATACTTCACTGAGCTCCCGCTCACAGTTTGAAGTTCCATGTTCTCCGGGGGTGCTTTTTTTGTTTTGTTTTTAACATTGTGACTTTGGGGCACTTTTTGCCATGCAAAACCCACCCATAAAACACCACAATTTTCCAAATACATGTGGGTTTTCTTGACTTCTTGGCAGTAAGGTTGTCACTTAGACTCTTTCTCTGTTTCCAATGTTCATAAGACAACTGTCAAATTAACAGAATCTCAAAATCAGAGCATCTTTATCAGAAGAATGGAAAAGACAATATGTTTTTAAACAAAATACGTGGGTTATAGTGAAGGAGTCTTACCAGTAAGCACGTGAGGGGCCGTGACAGTGCCTGATTCAAGAGAGCAAACATACAATGACTTCAAGAGCCCCATGCTTCTTTTCAGGGAGCCCAGGATGGCTTCCTAACTGCTTTTTAAGTTTCTCTCAACTTAAGAAAAGTCAGCTTGGTCAACTTGGTGGTCAGTCTAGTGAGCTTCAAGAAATTCATTGAGCATCTACTGTGGATCAGAAAAACCGTCCTGTAGGGAGCGTAGGAACACTTGGTCCTTCGTCTACAGCAGCAGGCCACTAGGGGGCAGTGTGTTTCGTTGATGTGAGTGCGGACCTTGCTCAAAATCCGGTGGCATTTCCAGTTTAGCGGTTCCTTCTCAGTGCCATTAGGAGGAGCTCTTCGTCTGTTCCACACACAGGGTTGATCTCCCATGACTGTGGTCAACTCCTCCACTCATTCATTAAATACATGATCCCTTTCCAAGAGACAGCAACTCATCCCTTGGATAAATCAATGTTCAGTTCAATAATTTATTCATTGAAGATGAAAATTAGCCCCCAGTTTTTGCCCTTTATTTATGGTAGCTGCCTTTCATTTTAATTCCTACATATTATGACATAGAAGATGTATAGAAACAGAGACCCACGTGTAAATCATGATTCTTTCACATACAGGCCTTGGGTCTACTTAAGCCTCCAGGCCCTCAGGGGTGTTTTGAGAGTTAAAACTAAACGAACATACCTGACACACACAGTACATGCTCAATAAATGCTATTCCCATTCTTTATTAAATTTCTTTTTCTAAAGTACAGTTCACATGGGGACCTTCACAGGTTTTGTTTTCTTGACATTTGGATCATAATTTCTCTAATTTTAAGTGATGTTGGAAATACCAGCATTGCTCATCACTTTTAGCTTTTCAGCCGCTATTAGAACTCTACAGTCACCACCCTATGGTGCTTTTTCTTTTTGTTTCTGTTTCTACTGCCTGATAAAAATGAAGAAAAAATATGCTTCATGGTAGAAAAATTCTCATACTTAAACCAATTTAGTCCTGGCATTCACATTTTGATAATGTGGATAGTAGTTTTACCGATATGAGATACTTTTGTGGGCTCATTAATTTTTTGTTATACATGAAAGTACAGTTCTGCAAAGCTGTTGACCAAAATACTGCATTTAGGTCCCGTAGTATAGAGTAGAAATATTCCAGGCATATGCTATAGTACTGACTTTTGAGTAGTTTCTGTAAATATAACACTGGCTATAAGTTTTTTGTTATAAACTATAACACTGGCTATAAATTTTTTTTAACACATAAGACTGCTTGTATCAGAAGAGGAACAATTTTATAGTTACTGTTCCCTAGGAACTTAAAATCACGTGTCCATTTTCTAGTTTGTTTTCATTGTCTGCTTTTTGCAGTTGTATCCATGGCAATACCTCCCCTCTTGCAGATGCCCTATATTCAGAGGGATGGCTGTAATTGCAGTTTCTAGAAAGCTCAGTAGTAGAGGTTTAATGCTTTTAATTTTTATGAGAACCTCATGGACAGTTGAGCCCAAATCAGGAGCAACTTTTTAAAAACACATCAAAAACTATCTAAATCTGCCTTTGGCAGGCCATCTGCTTTAACAGTCTGCCAAAGAACGTGGAGTCTATTTGATGTAAAGTTTGGAAGTCTGTAGAAGATTTAGCCATTTGTAACTTACCACCACCTTGAGAATGAGTATCAGTTCACTTGTGTTGTCCTCTGAATTAACAACCGATCTTAGTGGTTGGGTTCTTAGTAAGACCTTGATTTACTCAGCACATACACCTTCTCTGTGTGTGAGTCTGTGGTTGGTCCTGGTGATGTGCTGGAGAAGAAGAATTGGTCCCTGCCTTCACGTGGAGTGTCTGACTAATCCAGGAGCATGTAATGCCAGTGATGCTGTTAAGGTCAGGAACAGGGAGCCAAGATTCAGTAAAGGGACACCTGACTGGAGTTCCTGCAGGAAGTGGTGTTTTAGCTGAGATGTTGGGGGGGGTGGGGCTAGCATAGTAGAGGTGAAGGAAAAGCATTTTACAATGAGGGAACAGCATGTTCCAAAGCCTGCAGGGCTGTTCCAAGACACCAAGAAAGCAAGTGAGCCTGGAGAATGGAGCAAGGGGGCCTCAGGGGCAAGGAGGCTACCGTCTTCAGTGGAATCAGGTTAATAGGAACATGGGGTCCCAGGGAAGAAATTAGGAAGCTGTTTAAGTAAGGGAGTGATATTCCATATGAACTTAAATACACGTTTATTCTGGAGGCTGTAAAGAGCAAGGATTTTGAGGACATAAGAGAAAGAAAAGGGGGAGATGTTGGGCAAATTCAGTGAATGATGGTGTTTTATGAAACTGGAGTTGTGACAGGGGAGTGGAGTTAGAAGAAGGAAAAATTCGTATGTCGCCAGTCCTTGTTTGTTCTGTGTTTGTGTTGGAATATCCAAACATCAGACATTCAGTTAAACAGCATTTCAGTAAAATTAAGTCCTCTTCCTCTGCTGACCTCTCTGTCCCAAGAGAGATCGGTGTGTCCCCTGCTCTGGACTAGGGGATCAGGTCCTCCTCTGCAGGACACCACAGCAGCCGTTCTTCGGGTTACAGACCTTGCATCCCACTTGGGAAGGCAGGAGATGCTTGAAAGTTGAGTCCAGAATGAGTAGAGATCAGTGTTTCCCCTTCGTTTAAAATCCCTCTCGGCTCCTAGCAGGGTGCTCCCACATTTTAGGGAGCCCTAGAGTGTTTGTTAACGAAGGAACAGGCACATCGTCAGACCCAGACTAATGATCGTAAGAAGTTGAAGGGGAGCTCTCTGGGGTTGAAGGCTGCAGAGAAAGTTCCCTGGAGATGATGCATCTAGAGGTCGGTTGGGCTTTGTTTTTTTTGGAGACGAGTGGGAGTTGAGAGAGCACTGCAGGGAGGAGCTGGTCCAGGTGCAGAGTGGGAGGCATGGCCCAGTTCCCTGCCTCTGTTCGCTGGTTGGGGGGTGGGGGTGGGAGGGGCTCAGGCACACCAACCTTGATAAAGGGTTTGGGACCAGGGTGCAGATCAGGATGGATGGTGTGGAATGAACTGTTGGAGGATGTGGATTTTCAGGATGAGCACTAGAATTTGCTCCAGTATGTGATAGTGAGGTTTATACACAAATGACTGGCGGTAAGAATTGAAGGGGGAGTTTTTGGAAATGAAGTCTGGCGTGGCTCTGTTCCCTCCCTGCGCCCTGCATCCCCCTCCCCCACCCCGACCAAACCGATCCTCAGCCTGTCTGAACTACGATGCTTCACGGTCAGCTTCAGAAATTATCTTCCTCTAGAAATTCTTTCTTCTAATCCTGCCCCTTGTATGGACAGTCTGGTGGCTCCTGGCTGCTGGATGAGTAAAAAGAAAGGAAATCAAATAAAAAGTACTGGTCATGGCCTTCAAGGCTTTCAGGCCGTCTCTTCCTTTATCCACCTGTATCTTATATTTCCTGACCACTGCTAGTTAGCTGTATGTGTGTGTGTGTGTGTCTGCCTGCTTTTCTACCTATCCATCTGACTGCCTGTCTGTCTGTCTGTCTAGTTAGTAAATGAAAGGCTCTGATCTGTCCCTGTCTCCTCAGGAAGCAGCTCCCCGTTTCTCCTGGCCAAACCAGCCCCCACCCCAAACCTTGCTAAGGATTCGCCTCCACTGTGAAATCTTTCTGGACTTTAACCAACCAGATTGAAGTCTCTCTGAGGTTTAGTTTCCTCACCTGTTAAAAAAAAAAAAAAAAAAGGGACAGACGTTCCTTACCTCAAAGAACGGACTTGAGGATTCCAAGGGAACCTGCATAGACCATGGTGTCTTGTGCAGAATGAGAGAAGCCTTTGCTCGCACCAGCCAGCACCCATCCCGGGAGCCGGAAGCTCCCTGCTGCCTCTCTCTGTGGGCCAGGGCACCCTTCACTGGGGATGGGAGGGGCACACGTACCCTGGGTGTGCCTGCATTGGGCCCTTTAAATGAAATACGGGGCTAAATGTGGAACGGAAATGTGCAGATGTGCATTAGAAGTGGGGTAAGGAAAACAGACAGCCAGACGTCAGAGAGGGGAATGACAGTCCACTGGCGGGGCCTCTGAGGGAAGTGTTCATTGACAGGGGGACATCAGCTGGAAAGCAGAGATTATTATGAGAGTTTCTCGGAGGCAATGACTTGGTCTGTGAACCTCGGGGCCCGATTCACCAGTGGCAGGGGCAGAGAGAGTACTTAATAAATATTTGTCAGATGAGTGATACGACCTCGAAAATAGTTTTATTACTTGTCATTCAACTTCTGTAGCTGATGTAAAGGCAAAATTATTTAAACGAGAAACCTCAACTTGCCGTTGGAGGAATACAAATGAATTTTAACGTGGTGTTCAAAACCAGCCAGGGCTATTGAGGGCAAGGCGCTGGAACACCGCTCTGAATCTGAATCACTGGTGGTGTAACCGTGTCAGGGTGGCAGGGCGCCTGGAGGTGGAAGAAGTCGTCTCGATGTTTTACCTGCACAAACAGGTGGAAGAAAGAGCAAACGCGCAGACCCAAGTATGTGTATGTCATTTTGGTGCCGTTTGCTTGGTACTCTTGGGAAACATTTGGACATTTCATTCCTTATAGAAGATCGTATTTTTTTTTTATTGTGATCAGATAAAAATAGTCATTATTTAAATTTTATTGAAAGTCCCCAGTCTGTCTGGAAGCTTTTAAGGGCAAGAAATCAATCCTAAAGTGTATAGAAATGACTCCATAAATGACTCCTCTCTGCCTGTTTATACTGTAAGATTAATAAATGCAGCATTTTAATGAGCTTTGACAGAATTATCGTCCGAGAGTCTAGGCTGTATGTTCCTTGGAGACATGTCAGTGAAGTTCCCAGTTTTCTGGAAGGAAGTCTGTTCCTTATTAGCTGGGACAGCGAAGAGTGTGCTTGAGACGGGGAGGGGGGCGCACAGCTCGGCCCACCTGTGCCGGCTCGGCCCGGCCCCCCTCCACCGTGCCATGGGGTGAGCCCGGGACTTTCATTATGAGTGTCAGGCGGGTCTCCCCAGCGAGTCCTGATGGGCTGCTGTGTTGGTGTCCCTGGACGAGCGGCCCTGACACCTTCTAACCATCTGACAAACAGTTAAGTAGCTGTTTCCGCTTGGATTGAGGAGTGGAGCTCCCTCTACCTGAGTGTGAAGCCGAGAGCACGTGTCTTCTTTCATGTTCATAGTTTTAAAAAATTTTTTAATGAAGTGTGGTCGATTTACCATGTGGTTAATTTCTGTACAGCTGAGTGATTCCGTTGTGCATATATTTATATTTCTTCTCATATTCTTTTTCATCCTAGGCTGTTATAAGGTATTGAACGTAGTTCTCTGTGCTGTGCGGTAGGACCTTGTTGTGTATCTGTTTTATACACAGTAGAATCTGCAAATCCCGAACTGACCCAAACAAACATTTCTCCGGTGAAGCAGTGTTCATAGTTCTTGAATAGAGTTATGACCTTCTATGGCCAGCTTCCTCCCCACCAAACCCCAGCCCCGTGCCCTGTGAAACATGTTCCCAGAGCAAAACTGTCTTGAAAGAGGCCAGACTCCTTACAGATGCAGGTGGATTTTTGTGTGTGTTTGATTTGGGCTGCCCAACATCTGAAACCCCTTCTAGGCCTAGGGCATTTCTCACTGTATGTTTTGGAGAAGGGCTCAGGACACACCTTCATTCTGAGATGGTGGAGAGTCCATACGTGCCCTTTTCTGAGCCCTGGCAGTCAGGCCGTGGGGACTTGCCAGACGGGGGCAATTACTTTGCATCTACATCAAACAAGGCAAAGAAGCAGGAGTGGAGAAATCGTATTAGAAGCAGCTACTCTCAGGATCCAGGGACAGGAGTGCCTGTGGGGCCAGTGCTCCTGGGAAGCAGAGGCCACATCGGACATTTCCTGGGGTGTGATACTGACCGAGGTCCTGTGTCTGAGCATCCCTGAGCATCCTTTGGTTTCTAGTGAAAATTGTCAAGCCTGGTTGTCCAATCTGTGCTACGATCTGAGAGCTGTTGGCTATCATTTTAATAAATTCCTTTTCTGCTGAATTTAGACGGGGATCATTTCCGTGGTTTGTAATTGACGGCCCCGAGGCATTCATCTCTGTCCACTGCTGGATCGCTGTGTGCTGGCCACTGATATAATAGCATTGCCTTAGAAGTGTCGGCCAGGCATCTCGGTGTCCAGGCCGCTGGTCACTGGCGTGGGGTCTCCTGTCTAATGCTGACCCTTGGCCGTGCATCTGTTCTTCTGCTCTTCCTTTTCTGAAATACTGTCTTCAGGCCAGCTCCTGCATGGGCTAGTCTCTCCATTCACATGCGGTGCCTCAGAGCTCCTGGTTATTAAGTGAATTAGATGTAGGTTCAGTGACCTGAGCCCTCTCTGTGTTGGGCTCTGACCTGGGGTCCCTTGGCCGTTTGTCAGAGGCACATCTGTCCTCATGCCCCCAATTAACTCAGTGCACATGTATTTGTAAAGCGCCGGTGTGTGCAGAGGCAGGCAGTGTGTCCACATCCCACGGACATTCGAGAACCATTCATTCTGCCCCTGACTGTTCCAATTCTAGGTCCCGCCGCCAAGTCCAGCAAAAGGGGAGGACTTTCTAGGTAGTAACTTTCTGGGTTCAGCTTTGGCTTTTGGATTTTCTGATCTTTTTTTTTTTAATTTTTCTTTTGGAGGCTATATATGTGAGGTGGGGTGGAAAGAGAAGAGGCGGGATGGGAGGAGTAAAGGTTAAGATTCATTATTTTTTAAGATAAAAACTTCGAACTTTGTGAAATCCTTCTGCGTGTTTCTGAGCACCAAGAATGTCATGTGTATTCTCGGAATATTCTAAGTATATAAGATCATGTGCTTGTGTGGCCGCTGACTCCAGGGCAGAGATTTAACCCTTAATTATCTATGGTTACGCTTTTGGCTCACTCCTCTCTTATCCATGCTGAAGCCTGTAAGTTATAAGCTTCAAGTTGTAGAAAAGTAATTATCTGCATCGACTCAAGAAGAACTTAGGAAGGAAACAGAGATGAGCTTCTGTTTTAAAACAAAACACAAACGTGGACCTTCTCATGTGCTGGATTGACACCTGCTGCGGTGAAACAGTGGTGTGGCTGCATCTGGGGTTGACTGTCAGTCCCAGTCCATTAAGTGTGCTGACACCTGAGGGCTCTGTCCAGCTCCTAAATTCCTCCCCCACTCCCCCAGGGCTAGCTTAAAGGGGAGGCTCACCTTCGCTCTCAGCAAGCACAATTTTACGGTTGCGTAAGTGCATGACTTCTGTTTCACTTTGCCTCTGTCACTTTTGAGATTGATTTGCCTCGGACCAAGGAGATTCATTTGTCTCTGACCCACGTCTGTGTTCTCTTTCCAGGAAAGAGTGATCCCTTTTGCTTGTTGGAGTTAGGGAATGACCGACTTCAGACGCATACCATTTACAAAAACCTCAACCCTGAGTGGAACAAAGTTTTTACATTGTAAGTGTCTCCGCCTCTGGAATATCAAAGAGCAGCTCCAGCTTAGAGACCAACCCTCCCTGATGTGCTGGGGGCAGTCCGGGGCTCTTGAGTGGAACTTTCTGTCCATTTTTATGTGCAAAGAATGAATTTTATTGTTTTTTTTTTCCTTCTGAAAACCTTTTATGCTTTCATTTTATAGAGTGTAGTGTGAATAATAGAGGAGACCATTTGGAACTGCACGGGAGTATTATAGGAGGCATTTGTAAAGTAGGTCTCTTAGGGACTAAATTAATCTGTGAGTAGAAGGAAGCTGCCATATATCCAGACTAATTCATTCTGGGATTGAAGGAAATTACGTGTAGACCTGCCTTAAATTCAAGGAGCTTGTATGTTGCAACATTATTTTAATGTCTGAGGGCTTGCATTCTGCCAGAGCCTTTTGGAACATACAGGTTACCTCTGATGCCGCCGAGGCTCCCAGAGGCTCCCTGTATCCCAGCTCATCTGAATGACCTGCTGCAGAGTGAAGCCCACTTAGGAAGCTGGATGTTTTTCCTGGTTTGCTTTAGATTCCAAGGGACCTGCCCATCGAAGGGAGGCCCCTGTTGAACTTGGGGGAAATGGTGGTACACTGCCCTCCCAACACTGAAGAAATGCTCTGTCTGTACTTCTAACTGAAAGGATAAAAGTTCGTTTCGAAAGGAGGTGATGGTTTCCTAAGCAGAAAGTTCCCAAAGATCTATGTGAGGAGGATGAACTGTGCTAAGTAAGCAGGTGTGCAGACTGCAGTCTGCAAGAATCTCTTATTTGTTCAACTCATCACCAGAGACCATGGCTTCATGTTTCCTTGGAGCTAATGTCTGGCTTCTGGTCAATGTAAAAAAATGTTTATAAATAGGTAAACATGCATGGGACTTTCAGTATTTTGTGTTTCAACAATAGGATGCTTTCTGTGGATTTCAGCAAGTAGTGATTTTGACCACCTTTTTTTTGAAGGGAATCTTTCATTAGTTTAAAATTTTATTTTTGCTCTTCTCACTTGGAAGCCACTTGGAAATCACTGTCATTCTGTCTCCCGCCCCCTTTTTTTTTATCCTGTTTCTTTAACCATCCCACCCTTGAGTACACAGATAACGTGGAAAATGTCATAGTAAAAAAAAGTTGACTTTTTTTTTCCTCCATATGGATGTCTGAATCTTCTATGATGGAAGGTTTGGGAATACAGTCAGTTTGATTTAATTTTTGGAATTTAATTAAATGGTAGTTTTATACTCTGAGGACATACAGACTTAATTAGTGAAACGGTGTTTTCAGATCTGCATGGAACAGACTTCACTTGTGTGTTTTTGTCTCTAATACATGGTGTGTTTTCTGGTTTCAGTCCCATTAAAGATATCCATGATGTTTTGGAAGTGACAGTGTTTGATGAAGATGGAGATAAACCCCCTGATTTTCTTGGAAAAGTTGCCATTCCCTTGCTGTCCGTAAGTTGCCTTTGTGAATACGCGACGTGTGAGTCATTTTACAGTTGACAAGTTCCTATGGTCTGGAGTTGCTTTGTCAATATGGGGAAAATAATCCTCCAGCTATGGCAGGAAAGGACTGTTTTTTTCCTTATCCTTATCCAATAACTTTCAGTAGTTTCAGATATGAAGTCACATAATTTTCTCTGTATATAGTTGCATATTGATTTAACCAGCAAAAACCAATCTTTCAATCCACATTCAATCTTTCCATCTTAAGAGTTCCTCATTGGTTTCAAGGTATACATATCTTTGACTGATTTTCCACTGGTTAATGGAAAACATCCATGTGTTTCTTTATTACCTCCTACCTGCCCACTTCGTCAAAGATTATTTGCTGGTAGCTGCACAGTTGCCCTCAATTCTACTAAAAGCCATTTTCTCAAAAGTTCTGTTTGTCTTTTTAGTGGTCATGTTTGTTTTCAGGCTCAAAAAAAATGCTTTGTGGAAGAAAGCAGAGAGCCTCTGTTGGAAAAAAGAGGATGTTTTGGCGGTCCCATGAAAAAATAATGTGTCAGAGTGAGCTAACTGCTGAATGAAAAAAAGTACCCTGTAAAATTCAGACAAGAAAGCACCAAAGAATGTCTGTACATGAGCAAAGGTGGGAAGCTGGGGTCTGGATTCACCTACTCATTGGGCATTCATGTTTATACCAACTCTACTCTTCTAGAGGAGAGAATTTCAGTTTTTCATCCAACCATCCGTTCATACTGTGTGTGGTAGAGTTGCTATGGCCCTGCCAGTCAAGATGGCTTTATTCATTTCTTCCCAAACACTTATTTTTCCAGAGCTCTTAGTGCATTTCCGTGGCAGGAGCAATCTGTAATTTATCCGTGAGATTAGACTCGTTCGCGTGATGTTTGCAAAGCGAGAGACGCTGCACCTCTCAGTATCTCTTCTGGTTTTGATTGCCTGGTTAATTTCTCCCCGAGTTCCCATATCCCTGGTGTGACTTGAAGAGCGTTGGTGGGACAGCTGCTCTCTCGCAGAGCAGGCTGCTGCCAAACGTTCTGAGCCATCAGCAGCGGACCACACTGGTTCTCCGAGAGGAGATGGGGATCTGGGATTTCCCTCCTTTTAAAAAAATTAAAAAAAACTTTTATTACCACTTTGTCAGTTACTCCTGAAAGAATACATGGAACAGAACATGGGGCACACTTTTAAAAAGGTCTGAAGGGGCAAGAAGGAAAGACTCTCCTTTATAATTCAGGATCCTTTTTCTCTTTTAACAATTTTTTGGACCATTTTTTTCTCTCGTTTTTATAGATAAATCCTTAGTAGCATACTTGATTCTTTGACCTGTGAACATGACTTCGCGTCTTCAGTAACCTCCCTCTGTTTTGCACATAAATGGTTTGGTTATTTCGTCTTTCTGGCCATACCAACAAGTTGGCCAACTTTCTTTCCTCCTCCTCTTCCTCCCTCCCTTGTAATATACATTCACTGCACGCTGTGGAGTGACATCTGAGAAATAACCTCTGGCTTCATCAGCTGTGGGGTTTCTCAAGCTTAGCCCTGCTGACGGTGGATGGATCATTCTTTGCGGTGGGGGGGCTGTCCTGTGCACTGCAGGAATTTAAGCAGCACCCTTGACCTCTACCCACTAGATGCCAGCAGCACCCATCCACCCATCACTATTGTGATAACCAGAGGTGTCTGCAGACATTGCCAAATGGTCTGAAGAGGGGGCACAGTCACTCCCAGTGGAGTGGAGAACCACCAGCCTAAATTAATACAGTTTTCAAACTGTATCTTTCAAAATACAAGTAGAGTGATTTTTGAAAGACTTTGTTTAAATGCAGACAAGTCCTCTAACCCTTTTCACTTTGTCCAGCTGGCTGACAAGTTGCCCCCCGATCTATGGATTCGTTTGATGAATATTTATCAAACGTTCAGTGTGTGCCCGGAAACTGTTTTAGGTGGTACTGTTTTAACGATGACTCCAGCGAAGCCATCTCCTCTCTTGGAACTTACATTTTGGTCGCAGGAGGCAATATACAAACCAGGAAAAATAAAAGCACTGGACAATGCGTTTGATGGTAAAAGGTGCTGTGTACAAGATAAAGCAGGGAGGGGAAGATGTGTGTGGGGAAGGGATGCAGTTTTCCAGGCCCAGGGCAAGGAGGGCCTCCCTGGAAAGGGGGGCATTTGAGTGAGAGATTGAGGAGGTGAGGGAGGGGAGAAAGCCGAGGGGGTGTATCCAGGCAGGAAATAGTCAAGTTCAAAGGCTCTGAGCCCGAGCCTTGACTGTCAGATTCCAAAAATAAGAGCAGACAATGTGGATGGAGTGGAGTGAGCCCAGTGGAGAACAGCAGATGTGGGGTCAGAGCGGACAGGGAGGGGTAGCCTGGGAGAGGACCGTGGACGACCCTGAGAGCCTGCACAGTTGAAGAACATGGGCTCTTCCTTCATGGTGATGGGAAACCACAGGGAGATTTCGAGCCTGGGTGGGGCGCGGGGTGTGGTTTGGTTTACCCTGTTTCCAATATGAAAGGCGCACAGAGGGAAAAGCTCAGACCTGAAAGTTCTCCACTGTGTAAAGGCAGGTTGGCCTCAGCCCTGTACCCCCTTAGGGACTTTGGGGACCCAGGAATGTTGACCTGAAGAAGACATTTCAGCAGCTGTGGTCCAGGGTGGCTGTTTCAGTTCAGATTTATTTCTGAGTCTCTGACCAATAAATTGGGAAAGTGGTCAGATCTTCCAGAGGATCTCTGTGGGCGCTTCCTGGTACACCTGCAACCTGCCTTCTCCAAATGCACCGATTCCCTACCTAACGTGTAGATGTAAGTGTGATAGAAGAAGAAATGCCATGACCCTCCGTATCTCTAACAGGCACTTTTTAATTTGCTTGTTATTTCATTGATCATTTGATTTTCAGAGAATTCAAACTTGTGATTTAGAGGGCATGTTTTAAAATTTATTTATTTAGACCCAGGTTTTTTTTTTTCCTTTATTTAATGGCCATTGAGCAGTGCTTACCTAGCAAGCCCTGTGCTGTGCACGGATAATACGTGACATCATTCATTCTCTGACAACTCAGTGAGGCATGTATTCATATTATTACGGCCTTTTACAAATGAGGAAACTGAGGCACAGAGAGGATCCTGCAGCTGGTAAGGCGTGGTGGCTGGTTTTGAATTAGGTGGTCTCACATCAGAGCCTGAGCTCCTGAGAGGATGCTCTGCTGTCATTGCGAGTGGCTGTTAAGTAAATACTGTGCCCAAAGCAATAGCCAAGATCTGTTTTGTGCCACCACCGGGCCCAGTGCGATACGAGGGAGCAGTTGGGACATAGAGTTGAAGACTTGCATATTGCGGGAGATGCCTGCAAAATGAACACACAAGACCTGAAATATTAGGTGCCGTGTAAAAGGAACATGAAAATGGAGAGGGCTGAATTTACGTTTGGGAAGACTTTAGGAGCTGGCCAGGAAGAAGGCCATTCTGAGCAGAGGAGAAAGTGTGAGCAGAGAAACAGAGGGAGAAGGGAAAGGCCACGTTCTGGAAGCAAGGAGGCACCTTGGTGCCCAGTGCTCGGGGTGAGCGGGGTGGCTGGAGGGTGCAGCTCATGCAGGGTGCAGGGAGGCTGGCTAGGGTTTATTCTGAGTGGGGAGCATGTGAAGGCTTTTGGCCTGGGGATGACAGATATATCGGAGCAGGTGACTAGGAAGAAAGTTTCGGCTCCAGTGTGAAGCTTATTGTAGTGGAAAAAGACTCTTCCTGGAGGAATTGGTTGAAGCTCCAGAAATAAGCATCAAAGAGAAAAACCCTTCGATTCTGTGTTCTGTGCCTCTAAGGAGAAGGATTTATTTCCCTGCTTTTTTAATATCGAGAATCATAAAAATTGATCTGTCGGTGTTTCCCTGTTATCTCTAGGATATAAAACAGTATCTGATAATACCTTATTTCATATTTAAAAACAAAAAAAGTACTTCTTAGAGCGAATAACATTTGTGAGAATACATTCTTTTAAAAAAATCAAGTCATAAACTAAAACTTGATTTGCACTTTCAAGGAAAATGCAAACTACATTTTAAAACATCTAAGTATAGAATATTGCATATACTTCAGCTTTTAATCTCTCTCAAAACAGTAATGTGCTTCATGCATTTCAGCCTGTGAAATAAAGAGCCTGTTCTGAATTCACCGTATCTTTGAATCAGGGTGAATGTGCGTATTGACTGTTGGCTCACTTAAAATCCATGTTCTAAGATCACTGTGTTTATTAATGGCGGTGAATTGTTCAAAGCATCTTCATGTGCTCAGATACACATCAGAATCGAAAGAATCCAGGACAATGGGCCATCCTTCCAAATATTTTATTTCTGTTCAACTCAAAAAAAAATAGTTTTCTTAATGATTATAGAGATAGGCAAAACTTTTTACTCATGAGTAAAAAGCAGTAGAAAATTGTGATTGGAAAGAATTACAATCTGAAGACTTTCCACATCACTCCAAAAAATCTTCTAATCAATAATAGTAAATATACACTGGAAAACAATAAAGACATGTTAGAATTTTAAACTATTTCCGTCATAGACGTTGTCTCCTAATAATTATCCAATTTTCAATAGATTTATTTTCCATTTCGATTCTCAATGAAGTCATCTTGATTTTGTCTTGAAAAAATCAGACTGGCTTCTTTGCGTTTGGGTGTTCCTTCTTTAAGGATACATTTACCATCCTCGAGTTATCTAATGGGTCAATTTTGAAAGACCTTGAAAATCAGCTTTCTATAAAATAGGAAGAGTATCTGTTTGCTGTTATTTCCTACTACCTAGGGAGAAATCATCTCAGTTTGGCGCGATCCTACATTTTGAAACGAATTTCAGTCAAAGCATGTCACCCACGCCGACACGTGCAAAGGAATCTGTAACCCGAAGCACGAGCCTTGCTGCAGCCCTTAGCATCCTCTGTGAATCCAGTGCACAATAACAGCGTCACTTAATTAGTTTTATGGGACAAATTTTGTACAATTGCTTGCACCAAATAAATGCCCATGCAGACCTGCATTTGCATTTCCAATTAAATATTTGCCCAACTTCCACCTGTGATGGGTTTTGCCCATTGTACTGGGCCCTCTTATGCCATCATATTTGTTAAGTTCATGCTGATATTTGGCCATTAAAATACATAGTATTTATAGTTTACATGAATGTTTATGGAGGTATAACCAAATAAAGATTTTTTACAGGGCAAAAAGGGTGATTTTTTGAGTACAAACATTGTAGTCTCCTTCCCGTCTCATCCTGGTCCAACATGTCCATTGAAATAAAGGCAGAAAAGGCACATTTTTCTACTAGCCCTGGAAACTAGGAAAGGGTACCTTAAATATGCAGGAATTATCATGAGCCTTATGTGGTATAGAAGGTGGATGTTTGGTTATGACGGAGCAAGGGGAAGGGCTGTGGAACTCCTCTGCTGTCCAGTAACAGGAAGATGGCAAGTATTTCTCTTCTGGGTACCTGTTTTAGAGAGGCACCTGGGGCTTGGAGAGATGCAGTCATTATCCCTGGTCTCACAGATGCTCAGTTCCAGGAACGGGAATTGAATTGAAGTCTGTCCGGTTTCACGGTCCTACCATGGCCCACTGTTCATAAACGTACGAAAGAAAATGTTCAGTTTCATTAGTTATGAAAAAGCACATGTTGCAACAACCTGAGGCCATTTTATTCCTGTGAAATTGCTGTCTATTAAATAAAAATGCCTATGGTTGACAAAGTCGCAAGGAAATGGACAGGCTCTTGCACTGAGGCTGGAAGTGTAATTTAATAGAACATCTTAGGAGGGCAAATTGGCAGTACTTGCCAAAACCATAAAAATAGGCATGCCCCATGACTCAGTCATTCCACCTCTAGGAATGTATTTTTGGGAATGCATCACAGATGCTCAAAGACATCTATGTCTAAAACCATCACAGTGTTTACAGTTGTTACACATTGGGAACAATCTTAGTGAGTTAGAATGGAGGATTGTTAAGCTAATTATAGGATAGTCATAAGATGAACCATTCTAAATTATGTAAAAAGATCAACTTTTTGGGGAATGTTTCCCATACTTGTTTTATTTTTTAAGTTTAAAAGACAAGTGGTTAAAAAGTATATAAATTAAAGTCAGACTTTAAAATTAGATATATTTTTTATTGAAGTGTAGTCAGTTTACACAGTTATGTCAGTTTCTGGTGTACAGAATCATGTTTCAGTCATCCGTGTACATACATAGATTCCTTTTCATGTTCTTTTTCATTATAGGTTACTACAAGGTACTGAATATAGTTCCCTGTGCTGTACAGAAGAAACTTGTTGTTTATGTAATTTATATGTAGTCAATGTTATTTAATAAGGAATTTCTATGTACTTGTCACTGTTACTGCTTTTTGCTGATTATTTCGTGATGACCACTGAGATATGTATTCTTTTTACTTAGAGATCTCCTTTTGTCATAAATTACAAACTGTATCATTACTTTTTGCCTTGGGTGATAGAGATCTCAGAATTAAACTCTGGTCTTAATTGAAGTTACTGTCTCATACCTAAAGACAGAAGTATATATAGATTCTCTGCTCTAAGTTTTCCTTTGGCAGTGCCTTAATTGCCCTATTTAATAGAGGTTTTAAAATTATAAACTGTTAGAAAAAATTTTCTGAGTTTTAAGTATAAATGATAAATATAGTTCTTGACAGGAAAAATATATGTTTAGCTTTCATTTCCTATTATATAAATGCTGTCATGTAGGAGTTTGGCAAGTTGGGGTGTTAACAGAGCTTTTTATCATATATTCTTGTGTTGGAAGTTCAGTTCTATGAAAACCATGGAAAATGAGACTATTTTAAAAATAGTTTCTTTTGGTTACTCTTTCAGTATTTAATTATAACACTAAATATTCAAATGAGTTGATCTGTTCCTAACCCAAGCATATCCCAAATACAAGGTAGTGTATTTTCTTTATGTGTCACTGTTTATCTTTTTCCAAAAGATACTTCCTTGTAGCAGACAGACTGAAAAAGTGGAATCAACCAAATGTTCATACATAGGAGGGTTAATAAGTTGTGGTTTATTCATATTTTAAATGTTACCTAGCAGTTTAAAGAAATGAGCCTCATTTCTTTTAGTGTCTTAATATAATGTTATTTTAAAATATATACATCACAAGTTTAAAAACTTGTCAAAAGATTGAGAAATTACAGTGTCAAACGGTATGTGTTTTGCAACTTCATTCTGTATCCATCAATATGATTTGATAAAGAAGTTGCAAAATACATACCGTTTGACACACAAAAAACTGAAAATACTTTTTTCAAGAACAAATTTATGAATAAAAATTCTCAATAAAAATTTTGAAAGGATACATGCCAAATTTCCTCTCGAATTTCCTTCCAGGGGAAGGAGTGGTGATATTAATGGATGTTCAAAGGGATTCTTTTTTTTCCTGGAATTTCTCAGTCTTTTTACAAGTTTTTAAACGTGTGATTTATATATTTTAAAATAATATACATATATAAAAATCCAGACATGAATATCCTCAGTCATTTCTCTAGCTTTAATAACTGCTTTAATGTCCTAGGTGGATTCAGTGTTTTGCTGACACAATTCTAGGACATTGAGAAAGAGGAAATGATCGTTTACCCAAAAAAAGCCCAACTTCTTCTACTATAAAATATTTCTTTGTGTCCTGATACCTCTTGTTCTTCTGTTGACCTTCCCTCACCCTTAAGAAATCATGGAAATTTTAAGATAACAGTACAATGACCGTGGGTTGAGACAGAGCTCAATTGGACCAAAGTCAGCTTGGCAAATTGTCATGCTGTTTTTGTATTTATTTCTTTCAACTTTAACACCCGCAATTTATTAAGTGAGACAGTGGACAAAAGAGGAAGCTCAGAATCCTGTTTGGACACCGTTTAGGAAGGAAGCCGGGTCTTTATGGGGCACCCCTTCCTCTTAGCCACCGGCCAGGAAACCCATCTTTCTGTTGAAAACCTATTCAGTCTGAGAGGTGGGGTGACTTCGGGAAGGAAGGTGACCTCTCCCTTGTAAAGTGGAACGGCTCTGTTTCCCCCCATGACTTACTCAGCTCATTTCCAGCACTGTTTAGAAGAACACTTGTGCTGAGTGCTTGTTAGTGACAGCAGCAGTCATTTAAAAGATGGCTCAAATTTCCCCTGCTGTTTCAAACCCCTGATCGTTACAAACCCAAACAGATTTTGGTCAGCTCACGTTTTGCTGTGCCCTTTTGGAGTTAACAGATAGGCTTCTGACAAGCCAGAGGTTTAAAAACACACATATATCTACTACTGTGTGTGAGATAAACATGGCTGCTGACAAATCTAGAAAGAAAATGCCTTCATGAGTGCCAAGTCATTTTTGAAATGATACAGGGGAAGTTTCTCTTCAGTGCCTTGCATGCTGGGGTCCACAGCTAGATTGGGATACAGAACCGATGTGGTGTGCTGGCTGAGAGAGGCTATCAGAGAAACTTGTTCGTTTTGAATGTTTTTGGATTTTGACCTCAACTTTAGTTGTGCTGATGTATTTAATTTGCACTGCTCCATGGCTGTGAAATACTGGTCATTTTTTTTAAACTGGTGCCTTTATTTATTTCTTTTAAAAAAAAATTTAAATTTTCTTTTAAGGTGGGTAGAGCTGATTAGGTTTATTTATTTATTTTTGAAGGAGGTACTGGGGATTGAACCCAGGACCTTGTGTATGCTAAGCATGTGCCCCACCAGTTGAGCTATACCCTCCCCACCCCATTTCTTAAAAATATTTCAGTAATCTTTGCATTTTGAAATAATTCTTGATTGACAGAAAAATTACAAAGATGATACTGAATTCCCATATGCCCTCACCTAATTTCCCCTAATATTAAGCATCTTACATTTCCGTGGCACGTTTGTTGAAACTAAACAAACTGGCATTGTACATTCCTAGTACCTAAACTAAGGTCTTTATTTGAATTTCATCGTTTTTCCACTAATGCCCTGTTTCTGCTCCAGGATCCAACCCAAGGTAACACAGTGCATTTAGTCCTCTTATCTCCCTAGTCTTCTGGCTTGTGATAGTTTCCAAGTTTTTCCTTTTTCCCATGACCTTGGCCATCTTGAGTGGTACTAGCCAAAAATTTTGTAGATTGTTCATCTTTTTTTTAATAAGTAAAAATGCATAACCTCTGGGATTTTTGAAAGAAAGCCCATGCAGTCTTGGTAATCATTTGCACCACTGATTTTCCATCCACATACCAGTTTCAGCCTGGTAATTATTACTTTATCTTCTTATCAGTTATACCAGCAGTCTAGCCTTAAAAGTTGATTTATGATTTAATATGTTTATGGTTTAATATTTGCTTGATATTGGCTTCATCTGCGTGTGGATTCTGCATTCTCAGCTTTGTCAGTTCGTTCAGTTTTAACCCCATGGGAAGTTTCTATTTTACCTCTTGTCTGTGGCAGATTCGAGATGGACAAACCAACTGTTATGTATTGAAGAATAAAGATTTAGAACAAGCTTTTAAAGGAGTTATTTACCTGGAAATGGACGTCATATATAATCCGGTAAGTCGAACTGGAGGTACCTCCCAGTTTCTCTGTACGTAAACTAAAAGGTGACCAGCCTGGAGAGACTCAAGTCAGTGCAAAATGCTTCAGGATTTTTGCAGCTAGAGAGAAAACAGTTTTAACACTTCACCAAAGACCAGACTGGACAGTCTGTATTAATCCTGTTAAACCAGTAGAATGGATGGTGTGTAATTCTCAATAAAATGTTAAGGAAAAACAACAATGACAACAAAAAGTAAGGGGGGCAATTTTTTCAGCTTTATTACCTTTAATCTTTTTCCAAGGCAACCATTGGCTGTTGGACAGAAATATTTTCCAGCCTCTGACATGTTATTTAATTATTACAGTAGGTGTCCTGCTGTCCAGCATTGTCAAGACAAGTAGCTTTTCAATTAAAAACTACAATTAAAGGAGGAATTTTTAAATATATGTTTACTTGCCAACTTTAAGAACACAGAACAATCCGAGTGTGGAAGTCCTCCACATTTATTTTTCCATAAAATCATTTTATTAACAGCAGTATCTTTTTAGTGACTGACCTTCATCCAGGCTTTCCAGAGCAACATCCATTTCAGGTCTTTTGATCTATGCTTGTATTTCAGTGATTTCTAGAATAATTAATTAAAATGTAGGATTACGACAAGGGGAATGAACAGATCTGGGACACCTGTGCTCACCAGAATAAAACAGGCGATGAAGGGTGAACACTTGTACGTGCGGTATAAACATAGGTGCAACTGGAGTTTTAGTGGGGAAAGCCTTAAATTAAAATGTTAGTTAAGTAATGTTCTCTTTGTCCATCTGACGTAGAGAAGGACTTGAAATTCATTTTTTGAGGTTTTCCTCAGTATAATGATTTAGACCAACTAGCAAATCTCTCTGACCCTCAGTTTATTCCCTATTAGCGGGCTAAAATCAGACCAAAAGGACGCATTTACTTATTTTTCTGGATCATTGATAGGAAATGGGATTCTCAGTGGGAAAGAGGTTTTTATAGCCAGAATTTCACATGCAGGGTGTTACTGGCAAAAGCGTAGTTTCAAAACCTTGATGGGAATGAAGGGAATTTAGAGGCTCTGGTTTGAGAACTTTAGGAGCCCAATCTCTGCAGTGGTTTAGAATCCATCTATTGATCTGCAAAGTGGAAACGACCCTCTGGTGTCTCCTGTATCCCTTCTGACCCCCTGAAGTGATGTCCATGAAATGAGCCCCTGGGAACCCCATGTAGAGCCCCGGGGATCCCCCTCGTCCTTGCTCCCCGCCGGAGCCCTTGCTGTCAGGAGCTCTTGGTTTCCAGGGCTTCTCGGTCATTAGAAAAAGAGGAGGATGAAATCCATTGCAATGCCGCCCTTTATAACACTAATGTCTTTCTAGGTCAAAGCGAGCCTTAGGACCTTTACTCCCAGAGAAAAGCGCTTGGTTGAAGACAGCCGAAAGCTGTCCAAAAAGGTGGGTGGGTGCAGAAAACGGCTTTGTTGGTTCCCGCAGCATCCAGCACCCGTGTCACTTGTCCTGCCTTCTTTGCGTCTCTCCCTCCTTCTCCATCTGCCTCCCTCCCTTGTCCCCTCCTCTCTCTCCCTTTCTCTCCCCACCCATCGCTGAACAAGGACTCCCATAGGCTCAGGAAGAAGGGAAAGACTTAAATCTATGGGGTGAAGCAGAAGATGTCAGCCCTCCGTTCATACCCTAACCATTCTGGAGACAAAAATGCCTGGCTTCAAGCCTCTCTAAACGTCTCTCGAAGGTTCTTGCCCCTCCTCCCATCCTTTAATCACGGGTATTTCAGTCTCCAGTCTTGGAAGCTGCAGGGAAGTATCCTGCCCGTGGGCTCCATGAAATCAGCCCAATGGCTCTTTAGAGACTTCCCGCCTTGGCCGCACCCACGGCCGTTCCCACCTCTTCCATGTTGCCTGCATCTGGACTATGCTGGCCGTTTACCTCCCGCTGCATGAACTCTCACTGCCTCTGCCTGTGGCCCTCCGTTCCTCCCTCAGCAGTTCAACTGCAAGTAAAGACCGGGGACCCACCCCGGGAGAGGAAATTTTACAATTTTTTTTTTAACTCCGACCTTTGCAGTTCTTTTCAGGGCCCCTCCCTGTCCTCGTCAGACACAGTTCAGGATTTCACTCTGGACCGTTGGTCCCTCCCTGGCTGTGTCACAGAGAACAAAGTGTCCCCTGCTAAAAGTGTTTATTGCCTCCCCCACTTCCTGTGGGGCGAGCAGCTGTGGGTTACAGAAAGCAAGTCAAATAGAAGGGCATCTTATCATCCTTTTGTGTCCCATGAGCTTCTGGACACACTTGGGAAAGGCCTTCAACACCGCCCAAGTGTTTGGCTTTGGTCTGCCCTGACACTGAGTGCGATGTTTATTTTGTGGAATCTGAGCACACGTCCTTCTTATAATTATTATCATTATTGCCCTTGGCCCTGTTGGCTTGAAAGTTAAAACCTGAGTTGAGGTAGGTGGAGGAACCGCTTTGCAAACAAACTGAAACGGATCTACCTCCAGCTGGCAGAAAAGGCATTTCCTTTGCCAAACAGGACCTCCCTCTTTGTGTGTGTGTGTTGGGCTGGAGGGGTGGGGTTTGGGCTCTGATCACACCAGGGGATTTGGGACCGGGGCCCTGGGATATGTTAGGATTCTCCCCAAATGTCTCTTACCACTAGGTGTCCCCCAATTATCATAAAGTTGAAAAGCTTTGCTTAATATGCAAATACTTAAAAAGTCACTTAGTACATGGCAGGCACTGTTCTGAGCCCTTTGATTCTCTCCACAGTCAACAAGGTGCATAGCCACGTCCACCCCATAGCATAAGAGAGAGTAAGAAACCGGCCCAAGGTCACAGAGTGAGGAGGTGCGGGGACTGGATTCCCTTCCCAGAGCTGTACTTTCCTATAGAAACGTATATGATCATATTGTAAAAAGAACTTTGAAAAAGTATTAGGGCTCTTCCTTTCCATTATTTTTTTAATTAGCAGGTATATATGTATATATACACATAATATAATTCAGATGACCACGCTGCCTGATCTACAGAGAATATTCGGAGTACTTAAACCTAGTTCCCTGTTTTTCACCCTTTTTTCATCAGATCTTATCAAGGGATGTAGACCGGGTGAAAAGAATCACCATGGCGATTTGGAACACGGTCCAGTTCCTTAAAAGCTGCTTCCAGTGGGAGTCCACGTTGAGAAGCGCAGTAGCATTCGTGGTGAGCTTCATTTTTATGTTCAGATTATTGACTCTGAGTCCCAGAGCCAAATGCAGTTGAGATGGGTTTTATTTTACTTCCATGAAGTAGAAAGATGCACACTCAGCGTAGCTGAAGTTTACACCTGTAAGGAAACTTAAAAAAAAAAAAAATGGTATCCATTCATCTTTCTAAAATGTATGACAGTGTAGGTGGTTAGAGGATGCCTCAGCAGGTGTCTTTCTAAAACCATGTTTGTCAGATTTACCCTTGGAAATTCCTTAAATTACCTGAGTCTTACTCATATATTATCTACTGGAGGGGTTAAGGGAGCTCCTGTCCCATGTGTTTTTAAATGTTTCTGTGCTGGTTATTATAACCATTTGTATAGTCCCCACAATGTGTTTGTCTTTTCCTGTGCCCATGAACGCTAGTGTTTTTTTTTTTTTTTTGAAAAATGACAGTTGAAAAGTCACATGACTAAATTAAGACTAAAATGCTCTATGTTTTAAATAAATCATTGACAAACTTGGATATTGAAAAAGAAACATTTATTCATGTCAAGCCTCTGGAGACGTAACTGATGAGTGCACGTTACAAGTGACTTAGCACCACGAGGGAGCACCTCTGATGTCTGTGAAGTGCACTCAGTCTCTCTGATGACACTGGTCCTTGCTGATGTGCAGAATAACATTACAGAAGCTCAGAGCTGCAGGAGACCTGAAAACCACCTCAGTCAGCCACTGAGCGTCCAGGAATCTTGTAAGGACCTGGAAGCGCAGTGTCCTCACTTTGCATCCCCGGGCCTTCTCCCTCATCTGTAAAGGGACTTGTCACGGATCAGATTGGTAGTGTCAGACGTGTGGGGAGACACCAAGTCACTCCACTGCTAATCTTGTGCATTTGGTATTATGCCATTCCTTTCTGTCCCATGCAGAGATCGCAGTAGGATCCATGTGTGAGTGGTCCGGTCGTGATCACAGTTCTTCTGCCCACCAAGCATATCCTCATCAGAAAAAATCAGCCCCAGATATTGGTGGGTTCTGGGTCACTCCCACCCTAACTAGGCAAGCAGCATACCAGTTCCCTAAGAGGTTTTCTCTTTGCTGTTGGAGAACATTCTGTTTGGGCCCCTCGGCGTTCGTTTTTCACGGCTTAAGGAGGCGAAGGCCTATGGTGGTTGCAGCCGTGGCCTTTCATAGACTTTTTCTTTGGTTTGAAGTTGCTAAAACAATCAGCCTTGATCACAACATTTATTAGGATTTTATTAAATCTGTGTCTGTCTTGGACTTGGCGTTTATTCCTCTGCCTCCCTTCCTTACATTTCTCCTTGGTGGGGGGCTGCGTGGGTCGGGTTCCTCTTCAGCCTCCCTGCCTCCGTTTCCCAGCAGAATTCTCTTTAGAAGCTTGCCAGGGAACGTTCTATGTGATTCTGGGCAAAAGAGGCAGGTCAGCAGGATTGGTGGTTTCTTGCAGTCGGCATCCCGGGCCAGCCCTTTCCAGGAGCGAAGGTTTTCCTCTTTCTTGAGCTTCGTGTCTGGCACCGTGATTTTTAGAAAAACAAGAGCTCTGTTGCCCTGGATTGTGTAAGGGACTGACAGAAATGATTAATGGGCCGCTGGCCTGATCTGAAGAAAGATTAGAACAAATGAATAGAAATAGGTTGCTTTATGGGGGGTACTTCTCAGTGGGGAGGGAGCCTTGGCGGTGGGACCCCTTCTGCCTGGTACCCTGAGTGTCCTCTCCTAGCTGAGCCCTCTGCCAGGCTGGCTGCCAGATGCATGGGGTCCTTTCACATCTCTGAGGCCCTCAGAACGAAAGATAAAGAGGGGGCTTTCCCGGCTGGTTTGCCGAAATACAATTTTGCAAGGATTCATGGGAGGCCCCTCTGTCTCAGTGGATGGGGGACATTTTCCACTGGACGTCACTGAAAAAATGCGAAGTCAGTGATTGAGAAGTGGTCCACGCACCAGCTCTGTCTCTGGATTGTCCTGAAGGGCCTGAAATAGTCAGCTTCCCTCAAAACGGTTAGTTTTCCGTTCCCACTTAAATCTCTCCTTCTGAATGATTATCTCATGGTGACTTCAACCAGCCATAGTGGGGCTCAGCGATACCGCCGATGCAGAAAGGCAGACATCTCCTCTCCCTAAGCTGGCTATGTGTCATTCTGTTAGAGAGTGTTTTTGTTGCTACTATCATGTTGGTCATTGCATAACTGTCTCTGCTCTTTATGTGGGAACATATGAAAAAAGTGCATTATTAGGATAAAATTAAAAAAAATTTATTTCAGTCTCCCTATGTCTTTAAAGAAGATCATGGGTAACCTTTAAACCTTCCTATTTTTTGGAAAACATTTCGCTGTCATGGATTTTGCTTACAGACTCAGGCTCGCTGCTTGTGGAGCATCGATGGGTGATTCCACGCTGGGGGCTGCCACTCGCGGTGTCCCTGACTCCATAGGACTCCTTTAAGGGTTGTCCTTCTGTAAACTGTTGGATCCTCAGGTGACTGGGGCCAGAGAGGGAGGACAGGAGGCTGTGGTGCTGAGAGCCAGCTCCTCTCCCTTGCTTGCTCTTGAGAACACCACATTTGTCCTTTGTGACACTGCCGTTTCCTGCGATCTGCTGCGGGCAGAGTTCTGCTCCTGGTCTTCATCCATCCACGTGGCACTTTGCTCTTATTTCACCTCCCTGTCTTGGCATCACAGGGATGGACCAATTCTGTGCTGATCTGAAAGCAAAGTCTTAAGCCAAGGATTTATTAAACAGTAGGACTGCATTTGAAGACCTTTCTGTAGCAGAAGTCAGGTTAAGTGCTCTTTGAGGGTTCGCCGCACAGGGGTGGAAAGAACCATTTCGGCTGAACCAACCTCTGTCGGGGCTTCCCCTCCCCCTCGAGGTGCAGCACCACGAGCCAAGGGCAGGACTCGAGGGCTTTGTTTTCACTTCTGTTTTGTCAGGTAGCAGAAGGTTGCCGATTAACATCATGTCAGTGTCTCTCTTTTCAGATGATACAGAGCATGACTGTTACGGAATTGTGTTTAGATTCTGGCTGTTAATTTTAAGACTTGATGAAAGCACACCGTACACTTTCTAAGGATGACTCCGGATGTGTGTGTGTGACCATGTCCTATCTTGCTGAAAGCAGGAGTTAAAGCAGAGCACCCTGTTAAGACCCAGGTCCACGCGGTGTCCAGTCCAAGCGGATGGACAGACAGGAGAACGTGTGTCTTGTTAAACTGTCTGAGCAGCAGTCTCCCTTGCCAGGGGACTCACCCGCTCTCCACTTACTTGGGTGATCGTGTTCCCAACACTAAGAGAAGAAAGTTGTCTTTAATTCTCTAACACCTGCTGTGTGAATGTTACTGTGTACTGTTTAATACATTGTTATAGTAAGAGATTAAGTGTGGGCTTTTTCAGAGTGGGCAAACCATTCCAAATCATGCTTGTCCGGGCTCAGTTTTTTTGTTAGGATGATGGTAGAGAACCTTGCTCACTGCTTCTTTTGAGTCTTTTTCTCTTTCCTCTAAGCTTTCTTGATATTTTTTCTGCCATGGTGTTTTCTGAGCTTTACTTGTTTGAAGTTAAAGAGAATTGTGCTTTTTTTCACTCAAAAATTCCCATTCTTGGTTTTCCAATTGAAAGACGATTAATATGAGATGTCAGTCTATTGACAGAGGTCAAGTGTAGCTAAAATATGCCAAGAAGAAGCACGTCTGGATATTTCCCTATGAATAGATTTGTGAATATACAGGGCACGTTATATACATGCCCGTGGTCAGTCCCAGTCACAAGCTTTGAACTCTAGAGATAACAGCTTGCGTTGTTCCAGTGCGTACTGTGTGTCAGGTTCTGCTCTAAGCATGCTATAAATGTTAATTCATTTAGTTCTCACAACAACCTGCTGATGTGGGTGACAATTTCAGTTTCGCCTTCTCGTTACAGATGAGAAAAATGGCCCTATAGGGGTTAAATAAACTGTCAGAGATTATATGCTTTAAAGAGGCAAAGCTGAGACCTAAACCCAGACCATCAGGATTTAGAGCCTGTGCGTTTAACCATTGGGCTGCACTGCCTCTCGCTGAGGCCCGGGATGCAGTGACTGTGGTCCTTGTATTTAGATAGGTGGTAACAACTCTGGGGACAACCTAGGAGTCGTTTCAGGTGTGTATTTAGATGTTATGAATGAGAGTTGAGTGTATTCCAAGACGCTTTGGGAGAAAGCAACTCTCATCACATGGGTGGGAATAATTCTCAGACATAGTCATTATAGTCACAAAAAAATGGAGCTGAAATTAAAGAAATGAACGAAAGGTGGAAATGTCTGTAGCATCTTTGGGGAACAGCCCAGACCGTGGGAATCACAGGCGTATGACAGCCTTGGAATTTAGCTTGATGATCTGGAAAACCTCAGTGCTTGTTGGTTCTAGGCTGAGCCCCAGGTTGAAGTCTGAGTTATCTTTTCCTACTTTGGGGGGTGGGGAGCTCTTAGATGATGTAAAAGGGCTTCCAAGGAGAGAGTGAGGAGGGGAAGCAGCTAAAAGGAAGGGGCCATGGAAGGAATCTGTACGTTTCAGATTTTCTTCAAGAATTCCAGTTCGTTCAAAATAAGGGCTAGTGGTAGAAAAGAGTAGCTGTCTACACGAATGCACTGCTACAAAATGTTTTAAAACAGTATCTTCCAGAAAGATAGGCCCATATTTCTAGTGTGGGAAGGGGTGCCATATTGTATATTCCCGTGTCTCAGTGTAAATACATTATTTGATAATAGTTAAGATAAAATGGTTTTCCAAGGGTGATTTTTGCATTGTGAAGTTTGTATTGTAGAACCAATCATCTGTATAAGGTTTTCTGGGGTTTTTTTTTCTTGGGTATTTATATTTTACAAACCCCAATGTCGTCTGTAGAAAGACTTAAAGCTATATTATGGTATAGTGCATTGTTTCATATAGCAAAAAACATTTGCTTGACAGATGGCGTCATCAGAAGATTATTTTCAATAGCAAAGGTCTCCCAATGCCCTAAAAAAAAAAAAAAGGATTGCGTTTATGTAGTTTTGTTTTTCCACCAGTCTTTCAGGCACACACCTATTGCATCAAAGGAGGAGAGTTGGTCGGGCACTGATGGATTCCTTACTTATTAAATTTTTACTTGGATCTTTGATGTTAAAAAGCAATCTCAGTCTACCATATGTCAATGGGTATCTTCATAAACTATGCTTTTAACATCTGTGCCCTTTTTTCTGATATTTTTGTTTGTAAGAAAATGAAGAATTTATTCTTCATCATGGACAGGACCTGCATTTGGATACATAATTTAAAGCATCCATCAACCTTCCCCCTCCCCAATAAGATCAAAAGACAGTTCTCCACTTTTCTTAGTGATACCTCATATTTAATATATACAGAATGCTTTGCTTTTAGAAAGCCTGTAATTTTGAGGAATGTGAAATGATTTCACATCAGACTTAAAAACAATAACAAAATGTTGGCCACTATATATAAAAATAGATTTAAAAAAAAGTTTCTGCTGTATAGCACAGGGAACTATATTCAATATCTTGTAATATCCTTTAATGAAAAAGAATATGAAAACGAATATATGTGTGGATATGCATGACTGGGACATTGTGCGGTATGCCAGAAACTGACACATTGTAACTGACGGTACTTCAGTTAAAACAACAACAGTAACAACACAGACCCTTCCATCACACATGCGTGTGTGTATCCATACACAAGACGCAGAGGAAATTAGGAAAGCAAAAAGCTTTTCTCTTGAACATTTGTTGAGAACAGTTCAGTGAAAATTTCCTACGGGACCTTGCAGAGTGCCTCTGTTCCTGGTCCCTTCTGTAGCCCACAGGACACATATTGAACTTTGTTTGGTACAGATGAAAACTACAGTGGACATTCTGTTTTCTGATCCGGCTATTAAAATAGTGCTGGTCAGTTGTGTTCTTGATGCTTTAGATGTTTATGTGTTAACTGTGTTTAGAAGATTTTTCTTAAGTTCCAGCTCCAATGTATTCACAACTAAATGCACTGCGTTTGATTAAACTTTTGGTGGCTGTTTCCACATCCACTAGAAGTCACAATCGGATGTACAAAGCACCCACTGGTTTGGTGAGTGTTCATGCAATTGCAGCTCGGAGATTAAATATATTCCCTTAAAGCTGAAAAAAAATCCACAGTTCCAATTACCATTTTGTCTGAAGGAGAAAGTTTTTTAATACATCTTAAAGCATAAATGTATATACTTCTATATAAAGATGTATAAATATATTATATAAAATGCTTAAAATATTTGCCAGTTTATTATTTGTTTTATTTATCATTTATCTGATGATTTCCCAAATCTTCCTTTTCACAGAAGACTACCTACTATACTTTCAAAAATACTTTAAGGTTCTTTTCCAGCATTTTTTTTTTCATAAGAACAATCCATTATTGCACATTGTGATTATAATTTTTTACAACATAATTGCACCTTCTATTGACAGCTTCTCAGGCATTAACTAATTATACCATTTAATAAAATTACGGTAATTGCATTAAAAGATTATCTGTTGAAAATTTAAAAGGACACTCTTAGCTCTTTTAGCATATTTTCATGTTTATATTTTCAACTTTATAATTGAATTGCACTTCCAGACAGAGTCATAGCTACGCTGAATGAAAACAGGTGGTATTTTGGAGCGTCCCAATTTTGACGAGTAAGCATTAGATCTTCTTTTTTTTTCTTTTTTTTTTCTTTTTTTAAAAATCCTAGAACAGCATACATTGCCAAGCCTCACCCGGCCCCGTGAGATAAGAAGAGAATAGTTCTGCTGGGTCCAGGCCCGGGATGGGGATTGTCTGTCACCACCCACCACCTTGCCTGAGCTTCTGTCGGGATGCACTTACAAGCATGTGTTTTTCTGCCTTCTGTGGATGTTCTGGTTAAGAGCCATTGTCTTTCACAGACTGCAGAGAACCCAGTCTAGTTTGCTCTGCTGTCCACAGGTATCCTTCTGTGAATTTGAACTTCATCTCAACTTTAGGACCTAAAGTCTCAGAGAAAGGAAAGACTTCAGAGATCATGTCACTCCTTGACCCCTCTGAGCTCCACCACCTCCTTCAGGCTTGCCCCTCTCCCTCCCTCCCTCCCTGTCCACAACCACTGTTTGGCCAGTGTCTCGAACACTTGTTAGATACTGAGATGCAAAGGTGACATTTCCGCCTCTCCTCCTGCGCTCTTTTCTTCTCTCTCTTCCTTCATCCCCCTTCCTTCCCTCTTTCCCTCCTCCTCGCCCCATCTCCCAGCCTCGCCCCAGCACCCTCTCTACCTCCTTTGCTGCCCCCCTCATCTTCTCCCCAAGCTTCCCTCCCCCAGCCTCCTTTTACATTTAAAATCAAAAATAACCTTTTAATTATTATAGCACCCCGTAAGAAAAAAATGAATTTGCCCTTTGGAGATCTAAGCATGGAAATACTTTTAACCTGTGAAATGAGCTACACCTGTGGGTGGGAGTTATTCTCTGATGTAACCGCTGGGAGATGATGGTGTTGCTCTTCTAACTCAGAGAGGGGCCTCACTGAAGTGGGTGTTTGCGCACGCGCACACACACGGTTGCTGTTTCATTTCACAGGGTGTGTTATGTGAGGACTTGTGGAGGACCTGCTGGAGGACAGGGTAGAAACACACGCCGCTGTATTCTGTGCCGTGTGATGAGTGTCCGAGAGTCAGCTGTTTCTAGGGCAGATGGATGTGCTTGGAACCAAAGAATGCCAAAGCACATGGTTCTATCTTGAATGCTGTGATAGTGCTTTTCATGTTTGACCTAATAAATTAAGTTCTTTATGTCAAAAAATAGGAGGGATTTGATTTCAGTGACCTAATAACGTCAGGTGCACGTCCTAGGCTAAAACACCATTCAGTGTAACGTCACTGTAAGATTGAAGCATCATTTTAGGACATGGTGAGCTGCAGAATGGATGGAATGACAAAGTCCTAGTCTTTGATCTATATGTCCTTACTGCTTACGATGGGGCTGAATACACTGCAGACCATCTGTTACCAGACACCGCTTCTGTATTATCACAACTCCTCCTCTGACCACAGCAGCCTGTGGCCCCACCAGAGGGTACGGTTCAGAGATGACCGAACAGCTCCATCGTCATCTTTGCCGATGTGTGTTTTCCCAGCTTTCTCTGGACCCTGCCCACCCAGAGGGCAGTGCCAAATGCCCAAAAGACGGTCAGCAGCAGGAGAATTAGGGGAGGAGGATGGAAGATGGCGAATCTAACCCCGATCAACTGCCCTTGGATCTGGAGGGATTTTATTTTTGATTCTTAACGGAGCTGGGGACTTCCCCATCCCTCCAATCTGTGTATATGACACCTGGATGTGTAAACATTTTGTATGATGCCAAAATGGAAAGGAGTATTTAGAAATAAAAGAGGTCAGGGGAGGGAGGGAGAACCAGAGAGCTGGTGTGTGTGGGAACAGGTACAACCTGCTTCCCGCTTTGGTTTTGACCTGTTGGAGCACCGTGCTCAGCCCTGATACGTCTGGCTAATTTGAGAGTGCCGTATTTTGCGGTCCGAGCTTCGTCATTTGTTTGGAAGCTGTCATTTTTATTAGTCTCTCTGGCCGATCCCTGGGGCTCCCCATCAGGTGGCGCGTGCTCTCCGTCGTCTGGCTGCGCTTGGCAAGCCGCGGGCCCTTTGATTGCTGTGTGACGCGGGCATGCTGGCTGGGCAGCCTATAATTAGACCCACCACAGGTGACAGTTACAAGAGAGCCTGGTAATCATTCTAGCCGCCCGATCTGATGTTTACGGAGAGAGACCGTCTTTGTGGTCTGGTTAGGGTTTACCGTGCCGTACTGTACTTTTGCCATTTGATTGATGATTTACAAAGGTGTGTTTTGCTGCCTCTCCTCTTAGCTTGGGCTTGTGTCATGGGCTTTTTTTGTTGTTTAAACTGAAGTACAGTCACTTACAGTGTGTCAATTTCTGGTATACAGCACGATGTCTCAGTCAGTGTCACAGGCTTTTTAAATAACAGAGCTAATTTGTGGGTGAGAGGGTTATTTTCATTGGACTGATATTCTAACTCCCACTTTTATCAAAAAAATAGGAAGACAGATCAAAAAGCCAATTCATTATGTCATCGTCTAAACCATGTCCTTGTACAATGTTTACTGACTGTTCTCATCTCTCCAGGATTTTCTTACAACCCAAATCCATATTTTTTGGCCCTTTCAAATGACTTTTCCATTTCTGGCCAAGCTTTCTAAAATTTTTTTGTTTCAGCTCATTGCCAGGGACACTTCATTCTGCCAAGGAAAAAAAAAAGACACTTCTTAGCTCAACTGGTGTTAAGATGAGACCCCCATGGCCACAGCTTTAAGTCTGGAGAAGCATGGAACTATAGATTGTTAAATCAGGGCGTCTTCCGTGTTTATTCATAGGGGAAGGAACTGAAGGCTTCAGTAAAGTGATTTTCCTTGTGGCCTGTTAGAACAGAGAATTCTCAGCTCTTAGACCATTTTTTACGGCATGTGGCTTTTGTGATCAATTGCAATTATAGTTTTAGTTCACAAATATGAACTGCATCTACACAGTGTCCATGGATTATGGTTATTAAAATTTTTTAAAGCACACTTTTCTGCAAGTCTTATGTCTGGAGAGTTGCTACTCAGAGGGGTCAGATGCCCCAGAGTAATGTTCCTTTTTGTGAGTCCGTCTGACCTTTTTCTTATGGGGATGAATCTTCCTTATCGAGATGTCCTGGAGTCAGTGATGAAGATGATGGTCTGAGAATGCTGATGGTAATCTGCGCTTGTGTGTTCTGGTTTCAGTTTTGACTCCTGCCATTAAACTTGTTCTTACTTTCTTGGGCTACAATAACATGTTGAGTGAAATATTGTCTTACATTTGTCTTTTGTTTAAAGAGCCACAGAATACTAAGGATGAATTTGCTGGTTGCAACATTTCATCCGCTCTGGTATAAGCCGGGGACAGGCGGTTATAAACTTTACTGTCAACTATTCCATAGCAAAAGCACCTTTCCTTGGAAAGCACTCTAGGCCTCAGATTTTTAGTAAGGAAATTTCTGTAGACTCATTTCTCCTCCGAACTCTGCTCTGCAGAATAAGGAAAATGTGATGTTGTGTTTGGCAGTTAAAAAATTAGCTGCCTGTGGCCTCAGTCGCCTGCACCTCTTTCAGTAAATTTTAGTTTGTACTTCATTGGTGATTTTTGAAACTTTTATTAATGTACATATTTCACAAGAAAAAGAATTCATTTCCTGGGAACTTAGTACATGCGGTTACACACATGCAGGGACACACACATTGGGGGCGGGGTGTGATGGGAAGAGGAGGAGGAAGAGAAAAAGAAAGAATAGCAAACAGCCTGACCATTGTTGTTTCCTTAAACATCGTCCTGCAGGTGGCGACAGAAACTCATAAATGATAAAAATCCCACGATAAACTTCTGTGCACTGTTTCTTGGGTATTTCAATTTTAGTAATTTATTTTTAATTTGATACAATTGTCTACAAGCAGAAATCATTATATTAGGAAAAAAATCACATTTTCATGTTGTTAATTTCCTCTGTTTTTTAATAATGATGTTCTCAGATACTCTATAGCGTGTTCATCTTTATGCACAAGAGATAAGATCTAGATTTTGGCTGAGTTGGTACAGATTTTGTATGGCAGATAACCATTTTAAGCCTGCTTTTACAAAAATTTTACTTTTCTTAACCCATAGCTAAAATTTGATGCCTGTGCATCAAAGGTTTATAAAGTCCTTTGCTATCGAATATTAAGTTGCGCAGGTAGAGCTGTGTGTGCGTGTGTGTGTGCGCGCCTGTGTGTCAGTATCAAATCAGTTGCTTTCATTTCCTTCCCTAGCTAATTGTTGCAGGTTAGTTTTAATCTGAGTGGAATCGCAAATTCTTTGAATGCTATTTCACCTAGCAGTAAAAACACAACATAAACCGTTTCTTTTAAAAAACATTAGAAATTGCATAGTGGATATGGTGACATTTTTCCGCTTATTTTTGTGACTTCATTTTGGACACTAGGCATGGCTCGAGCAAAGTTAAAGCATTCCGTAGCCCCTTCCTGCCTGCTGGTTAAGGTTCAAAAGTTCTTAAATTGCTATTTGTGACTATATATTTTCATTTACCATTTCTCTTACGTTTGGGTTTGAAAATGCAAATTCTGAAGTGATTAGCTTAAACATAAAGCTAATTTTCAGCTCTTTTTTTTTTTTCCTTGTAGTCTCATTTAAAAAACCTTTGCAGTGCACATTTTCAAGGGTAGCTGCCTGGATTCTAAGTAAATGTAATTATTTTGGTTTAAATGCTTTCAGCTTTAGATGTGGAGTGTCCTCGGCAGACAACTGTGATGTTCTTGAGCAAATTATGTGAAATTGAATCTTTGTCTCTCTTCTGAACGTTTCGCTGAGTCTCGTGGTGAAGTTCAAACCTATGAGGTCTTGTGTACCGTACCTTCAGATAGAGAATTTCTTACAATAGAAGAGGGGGAGAAAGAGAAGAGAAAAGAAACCATCTAGCCTTCTTATATTCTTTTTCAATTGTGATTCCAACTACTCATGAGAGGGGAGAGTGGAAAACATGTGAGACCCTCGGAAAACCTATATTGCTGCCTTCATATAAAGAATTTTCAGTTCTCTGCTGTTCACAGCGGACCAAAATCTAATCCATTAAAAAAAAAAAATACATGGTAGTAAGCACTTCTTGAAAATGTTTATAATAAATGGTAAAAGCCAGCTTCCACTGTGAGATTAGCAGTTGGAACAGGATGTGTTCATCAGGAAATAGGTGATTGCTGGACCAGTGTCCCACCGCATGACCCACAGGACAGATGAAGATTTAAAAGCTCGCGGTGCAAGGAGTTGATTTGGTTCCCCCCCTTTGCTTTCTTGTGCATATTGCAGTGTTGTTTCTCGCTCGCGGTGCTTTTCTCGGTGGATCTATTATGAAGTTCATTTTATAGACAAAAAGCAGGCGTTGCTTTGGAGGGTGACCCCCCCCTCCACACACACACCTCATGCTCATCGATGACCTATTCGCATTAATGGAACCAATTCACTTTTACAGAACGGACTCTGTAGCTTTAAAAAATAATAAGAGAATTGTGAAAGACGATTTTCCAGGAGTCTGGGCTCCCCCTCCACCTGCCCCCATCTTAAAGATACAGGAAGCAGTGCTGTGGATTCTGGTGATTTTCCTGCTTTTGGCTTGATTGCAGTCCAGTGTCAGAGCTAGTGGACAGGAGAGCTCATGAATAATGCCTTCTAGGTGGACGATACCTATGGTAACACAGGCACGGTGACTAAGAGATCAAATACACCGGCTAAAAAGCCTTAGGGAAGCATTATGTGTCTGAGGTCTGATCTATTGTCTGGGAGGTCGGAGAGTGTTAATGCACTCGGCAAAGATTACACTCCCCTCTAATTGCTCCAGCACTTCCTTAAAGGATTTAAACAGTCAGGAAAGGTGATGCTCCTTGTCAATTTTTGTCTTCTGCCTGCAGTGGAAGTTTATCTGTCTTTCCGCGGAGACCACTAGATCAAGTCGCCCCGCCAGTGTCAAAGGCATAAACTCTGAATTAAGAGGGAAAGCAAAGAGAGGCGTTATTTACGGCTCCATTATTACTTGCTCTTTAAATGCTTTGCATTCCATTTCTGGTGTTTACATTGTGAAAACGACCGCATAGCCGTGCTCGCAAAGTGGGGCAAGGATGAAAGAAGTCCAGAGCTTCTCTCTGACTTTTGTTCAGATTTATTTTCGTAATCTTGTCTCAGTGCCATAAGGGCCAGTGTGGCATTTTGCATTTAGGTTATTTCGGTTAAAGGCATAGAAAAGAGTGAACTTTACCATTTCCTCTGTGCTGTTTCCCCCAACACACACACACACACACACACACACACACACACACACACACACACACACACACACACACACACACACACACACACACACACACACACACACACACACACACACACACACACACACACACACACACACACACACACACACACCCTGTTCTGAAATGTTTATCCTAAATTAGGCACGTCCAAGACTGACTCACACGTAGGGCCTGATAACTTTGTCCAGACCATCCTTGTAAATTTCAAATGTTGTGCAAACAACATGTTTAAAAATCTCTCCTGTCTGCATTAGAGAATGCTTACTCATTCCTGTGTGTCCGGAAGCTGAGATAATAGTTTTGTCAGACTCTGTACCTCTTACGTTGTTTTGATTATAACTCAGTATTTCCTAAATGTCACTGAAAAGCTTAAAAGAAGCTTTTAGGTTGTTTAGAAAATACAGGAGATTTGTATGTTGGCGATACCACGTTGCACTCCGTAAATTCAGTGTCTGCATTGCCATTGGAGTGGGGAGGGCCCGCCTGCGTTTCACCCTGAGTGTTTTCTACCCCCTGTGCACAGTTACATCTCTGAGAGGTAAGGACTCTTCCTAGATCAGTTCAAATTGCTAATATATGTGGCCTAGAGCCTGCAATGTAACATTTATGTTGTCTCCAAAGGGAACTTGAGAGGATTCCCTGTAATTCAAGATGGTAGTCTGAATGATGGGTGTAGATGGAATTTTTTTTCTTTTTAAGAAATCCTTGTTTGTCCCGTGGGATTTTCACGCCTTTTGGCTGACGGCACTGTATTTTACTCATGCTGTATAAAGCTGTCAGTGCGCGCATCATGTGTGTGTCCTGAAGACCGAGCAGATGACGAGAAGGATTGCTGGAGGGGGAAAACCACATTTGAATCAACATCTTCAGAAGAGAATCTCGCTGGTGTCTCCCATTTCCTGCTTCTGCGTGGACCGTCCCTCACACTTCTTCCTCTTGTACGTTCCCTCGCACTGTTGGTAGATTACACTGAATGTTTCATCTGTATATAAAAATTAAAAATTCAAACAAAAATCTGGCCCACATGAAGAACAGGCCCTTTGGGCATATGGTTCATTATGCATATTCGTTTAATTACTAAAACACTTGGGACGGCTTTCCTGCCCTAGCTTTCAACTTGCAAAGTTGGATCTCTCCTATTGCACGGAAAATGTAGCACAGAATTCTGTTCTGGGGCGGGGGGGGGAGAAAGGAAAAGGGGGGAATAAAAAGAGTCTTTGAAGAAATTATCAGAATTCACCAAAAGGAGGTACAATTCTCAGTATGAAACCAATCGCCATTGGAACCTCTCTCCTCTTTTTCTCTCCCTTTTGGTCTCTTTCTCCCTCAGATTTCTGCCACTGCCCCCGAAGGCTGGTTTTACTGTGGTTAGTTTATACGATCAGGAACAGGACAGGAATGTGAGACTGAGGCTTTGGGTTTCCAGCACGTTCCCTCTGAGCGACTCAGGTCTCACGATGAAGCTGTCTAAGTTTTATTGGTTAGAAAGGCAGGGCTATGAAAGTGTGGCTTTAATTGATTTTTCAGGGCAAACAGGTGGTGATGGTTTAGACCTGCCCTAGCCTCCGTGCCACTCCTAATTTGAAGCTGCACGTATAATAGCTTTATTAAAATAAACAACCTCCTGGCTTTGCTTTTACTTGCACATCTGCCTCTTGGATGTTAAAGGGCCTTTTAGAATATTTTCATTCACTGCTCAAGCGGATCTGATCCTTAAAAAAAAACCTGAGGAATATTTTATTTTCTGTGTCATCAAACTTACTATTTCTTTGCTTGAAATGAAAGACATTAAAATTCAAACAGCATCTTTAAATAGGATCATTGTTTCAGGAGTTTTTGTTTTTGCTGTTGTTTGGGGCACATTTATTTACATGATGGAACAGATTTTAAACGTAACAGGCCAAAAATTGAATTTGTACTTGCTGGGTTTTGATTTCAACAATTGCTTGAGTGAGCAAATGATTGCTTCAGTGTGAGTGTGTGACTCCCCGCGCGTGTGTGTGTGCCCGCGCGCACGTGCGTGCACATACATGCTCAAAGACCGTATTTTGGGTTTCTTCCCAGTTTATAGTGATGTCTCAGGATTGTCAGAAAACTGCTTGGATTCCTCCTGATCCAAATAAATTCAGGGCTCCTAAAAGCATTTTTAAGGGAAAGGAAGATCCAAACCTTGGCATCATTTTTGGTTTTAATGACAAGTACGCGTGGCTCTGATACAAGCACAATTTTCTTTTCGATTAAGTCAATAGGTAGTCTCTCCGAGTAATGGGAGACCGTCCAAGACGTCCTTGATATGATTCTCCAAGGAATTGTACTTTGCTGTATATAAATAGCATTGCTCCCTAATCGCTCTTGGAGGGTTCCCGAATTAAGACACCTCAGTCTGTTTTAAGCACATTGAGCATGTACAGAGCTATTGCAGGCTTAATGTGAACGTACTGCAACGTTACCTCTTTTAGTGCCTGGAAGCAGGCTGCGAGTGGAGTGACTTAACACAGTGAGCTGCTTTATTTGATCACTGCACTAGTGCTAATTAGATACACTTGCTTTATTACCCAGAGCATTTCTTCCTGTATTCATTCTGATCCAATCTTTCCATGATCGTGAAGGAGTAAGTAAGACTTACTTACTCCTACTTACACTTAAGTGTAAGTTTTTAGTCAGCATTGCAGCCTGATTTCACGTGACGAAAGTCAGAGAACACGTTTAGAGGATGCTTTGTCCTCGTAGAGTTCAGTTAGGGCCCCGTCGGATTTCTGGCACGGAGGGTGCCTGCGGTGCCAACAATTATGCTTCTGAAATGAGTGAGACACTTATGGGTACCTTTAATGGAATTTTTTTCTTGACCTCCTTGAGACACCCAGCTTTATGGGGAATACATAAATATGTGAGGGTTCCCCCCTTTCCTTTAATCGGAGCAGATAATTTGCTGATGGCTTTGAAAGATGTATTTACCAAAATCAGACTTTCAACTGCTCGATTACTGCTTCCGCAGAAATGCATAATGAGAAATTTATTGTCTGGTTCTAGACCTGAAATTATGATCATTGTGGGGGAAAAAGCCAGTGGTTGCAGCGCATTACAGGCTTGCTGTCTTTCATTTAGTTCAGTGCTTTTCTGCTTTTTTAAACTAGCTGTGTGCCTTTCTGAGTGTTGCAGGGATCTTTATGGGGTCAGAGGTGATGGGCTGACTTGTTTCCATTTATACAGAATTATCAAGAAATATAAAGGCTGGTCGCATGATCCAGACATTAATGTGATAGGATTTTAATAAATGATTTGTAGCTAAAAGAGGGGAAAATGGTGTATTTTGTAAGAAATGTTTGCATAAGCACAGGTTAGAAGCATTCTTTTTGCTTTTAAAAAATCCCGTTATACAGTCAACAGGGCAAATAAATATCAGCAAAAACTCCCTGTCTCAAAAAATACAGTCTAAAACTCTTCAATTTATATTTAATATTAGTGTTACATGGACTCTTTATGTAGAGACTGCCTCTGAAATCGGAATGGAGTAAGCTACATTCTTGGTGGAAACGTTCAGTGTAGTGTTATCGTGACATTGGCGGTTTGAAAATGACTCACGTTTATTCAAAAAGTTACAGAGGCTAATAAAAGCAAGGAATACATAATCCAGGTATCTTTCTGCAGAAGTGTCGTAATAAACTGCCCGTTGTGATCATTCTCACCCAAACTAGAACTAGTTGATGGAGTTTTATGTCTAAGAGAAAAGGCAAGACACCCAGTTTGATTTTTCTCCCAGAGAACTGACCGGATCATTCCATGCCTTACAGAAATCGTCAAAGTCAGTGCCGATAAGCACCAGAAATGGTCTATCCCAACGCCTAAGGAAAATAGATAGTTAATGAAAGTTTTGGTCAACCCTCTGTATACCGCAGCAACCAGAGCATGAAGCACAAGTGGAAATGCAAAGGTTTTATTTGAGGACAGGGGAGAAAAGTGAGGTCTGAGCAGGAAAGGACATTTCAGTCCTGAGCCCACTCCGGGCTGAAATTCACCGAAGCCACTCTTCCATGATCGGTGTTCTTTCCCCCTTACCTCCTTCCTGGAGGAGACTGAGGTGGGAAGAACAGATCTCTTCCTAGACCCACGGGTGCCTCCCAAAGGTGTAGCACTGGTGGGCTGGTCAGTCCAGATAGTCTTTCACAAGTTCCTGAGGTGTGTTTTTACCTCTTTTACGTTACACTACTTCATTGATTTTCTGTTGCTCTTGTAGCAAGCTACTACACATGTAAGGGGCATAAGACATACTGTCTTGGGGTTCTGGAGGCCGGGAGTCTACCACAGGTCTCACTGGGCTAAAATCAAGGTGTTGGAGAGGCTGTGTTCCATTGCAGGAAGAATATGTTTCCTTTCCTTTTCCAGCTTCTAGGGTTTGCCCACGTGCCTTGGCTCCTGGCCCTTCGTCCGTCTTCAGACCCAGCAAGGGCACATGTTGAGTCCTCGTGTGGCATCACTCTGACCTTGCTTCTGCCCTCACGTCTTTTCCTGAATTTCTTTTTCTGCTTCCATCTTCTGGTTTCAAAGACCCTCTAATTATGACATTAGACTCAACCAGATAATCCATGATGATCTCCCTGTGTTGTTTTTTTTTTTATCAAAGAGTAGTCAGTTTACAATGTTGTGTTAATTTCTGGTGTACAGCATAGTGATAACCACACACACACACACACACACATATTCTTTTTCATTCTAAGCTATTACAAGGTATTGGGTGTAGTTCCCTGTGCTGTACAGCAGGACCTTGTTGTTTATTTGATGTATAGAGCTTAGTATCTGCAAATACTGTCTCTATGTAAAGATTAGCAACCTTAACTCCATCTGTAACCTTAATTCCCCTTTGCAATGTGACATATTCGCAGGTTCTGGGAACAGGACATGGACATCTTTGGGGTACCATCATTCTGCCTGCCACGACCAGGCTTGTTATTCCTGTCTTCCATTCACATTGCTTTCTGATGGTTGAGAATTTCTGAAGCAAGTGCAAGATCCTTGCATAGAAATTAATTTAGTGAGAAGCATCCGTTTGGGAGGAGTGGGGAAGAGGTTATAGACTGTGGACATTGTAACCTGAGAATGGCTGCGGGGGACTACAGTTACAAATAGAGCGAAGTCACGTGTTATTAGTAACTTGAAAGATTGTTGGTATTTGGGTTGCTTCAGCTGCTTCCCCTGTGGCTGCTGGTGTGTGGATGGAGGGTTGGATGTCTGGGAGGAAGCGATGTCCCCGTCCACACAGCAGATCTTGCATGTCAGAACCCCCGTGGGGAGAGGAAGGGATAGGCTAGTTCTAGAGGGCAACCAAAACGGGTAAAGGGACAAGGAGTGACTTGAAGTTTTGTCCAGGACTCAGGAGTAATTCCTAGTAAGTGGCTGAGTATGACTGGGCATAAGATCACAGTATTTCCCCAATTGGTTCCCCACAGTTAATCAAAATCCAGGCCATGTTTAGAGAGTCAACAAGCCTATCTTCTCTCTAAATCATCCCTCAGCATCCCAGAGAAAAGTGATCTTGCCCTTGTGCCTGGGTTACTGCTGTTTCCTGCTAAAATTGTTCTCACTTTCTCATTTCCTTAATCTGTTCCCATAACTGAGAGTTCTTTGCTACTGGAATTCTCGATCTAGTTAAATATCTGGTCCTATGATTATTCTTCTCTTAAAAAAATCCATAAATGTCTTCCCATTTCATTTACGATCACATCTTCAGCTTCCTACCTGACATACAGGTCTTTCCACTAACTGGCCTCCGTCTCCCGCCCCCACCCCATCGGTCTGTGATCCCGCCCCATTTGAATGCTTTACCATCTCCAGGCGTTTAAAAAAAAAAAAAATCACTGTCATCTCTTCGTCTTCTACTTTCTTTCTCCTAAACTGAGTCTAATCTAAGCATCAAGCCAGAAACAAAGTCATAACTGAGTAAATGTCTTCTCTTGAACCAATGGATGGCCTGAGTGCTTTTCTACAGAAAAAAAATTGGCAAAGGAGAGCCCAGCACACCTTATCTTTCCCGTGGTTCTCTTCTGTGTACATCACCATCCTTTGACTTGGACACACAGCTGTGTATCCACTTTGAGAAGAAGCAGGGTGGTGACGATGACTCTTCAATTTCATCATTGCGTTTAGTCCTCTCCATGGTCCTTGAGGCTGAAATTACCATTCTCTTTTTAAAGATGAAAAATGTTAGGTCATGTGTCCAAGGGCACACAGCTAGCAGAGGGAGAGCC